>NC_082640.1:186642920-187004236 GCF_028023285.1 Balaenoptera ricei | reverse complement strand
TGGTGAGGGCTGCAGCACGTGGACGCCGCGTGGAACCCCTGGCCACCTGCTCATCTGACCCTCCAGGCTGGCCTCCAGGGGCTGCCTGTCCTCCCTGCCAGAACCTTCAGGGGCTCCCAGGCCGCCACTGCGGCCACCAGCCCTCTGCCCGTGGCCTCAGATGCCCCCCAGCTCCCGCGGTGCTCCGGATACTCTGGGTCTCACAGAGGAATCCTCAGTTCCCCTATCGGCTCCCCCACGCCGCCCCCGTCACCCCCGGCCCTGCGCTCGGGCTGGGCCTCGGGCTCTCTCCCTCAGCCTCTCCCAAGGCTCTCCTCCCTCTGCCCCCACCCCCGGGAGCGTCTTCCTGAGCCCCCAGCCTCCTGCCCTGGTCCCCGGCCACCCAGGTTGTCGGTCAAGGGGTGGGTGGATCCAGGCTGTGTAGCCCAACCCCTCTTCCACGTGCAGCCTGAGACGGGCAGTCAGAGCCCGTCCTCGGGTGTCAGTGCGACAGCAGGCCGCGGCCAGAAAGAAGCAGCACTAGGCGGGACAGACAGGGGTCGGAGAGGAGGCCCTGGGGCGGGGGGTGCCGGGCCTCAGCTAGAGAACTCCTGGGGCTTGGGTCCATGAGCCACCTGGGGGAGGTGATGGTGACCCAGCAGGTGAGGGGCAGGGGGCATTTGGGCAGAGGCCTGGGTGGGCAGTCCAGGGGACGGACAGGGACAGGCAGAGCAGCCTTCCTGACAAGGGAAGGCTGAGTCCTTGCCTGAAGCCTGGGAATTGGAGGAGGAGGGAAGGGAGGAGGAGGAGGGGGGGAGGAGGTGGGGAGGAGGGGGGGGAGGAGGGGGAGGGAGGAGGGGGAGGGAGAGGAGGGGGAGGAGGGGGAGGAGGGGAAGAGGGGGAGAGGGGGAGAGGGGGAGAGGGAGGAGGAGGAGGGGGAGGAGGGGGAGGAGGGGAAGAGGGGGAGAGGGGGAGAGGGAGGAGGAGGGGGGGGAGGAGGAGGACCAGGAGGAGGAGAAGGGGGAGGAGGAGGGGGAGGAGGGGGGGAGGAGGGAGGACATGGGGGGAGGGGGAGGGAAGTGGGGAGGGGGGGCAGGGAGGAGGCCTTGCTGCCTTTGGTCCCATCTGGATGTGCCCCATGTGGAATGCCCGGGCCCTGCCCTCCATGGACAGCTGCCGTCCTCTTAAGACAGTTCGTAAATGGATCCAAAGACCATCATTTAGAAGGATGTTTTAAAGTCTGGCCTGCCTTGCCAGGCCGCCGTGGGATGACCGAGGCGGCAGGAAGGAACAGTGGCTCCAAGAGGAAAGGTGGTTTGTTTTATGACCCGCCAGGGGTGCGCATGGCATCACTTGGCAAGGCGGCCACACCGCTGACTCCCTAGATGAGGGGACCACAGTCGCGGTGTGGTGGCGTCCCCCCGGGGCCCGGGGGGCCGGGAGCGGTCAGCGGGGAGGGTGGAGGACGCGGAGCTGTGGGTCCCAGGACGGCGCTCGGGGGGGCAGCACGACCGGCCTCTCCAGAGCTGCCCTCCTGTCTCCTGACGGTGGTGCTGGGTCAGAGCAGGACGCTGTGACAAGTGCTGTGGCCAGGTTCCCCAGGGGCTGCTCAGGCCCTGGGCTCGGGGTCCCTGGGCTGCCCTTCAGAGCGGGGCCGGCGCTGGAGGGAGGCTGTGGGATCACCTCGGGGCCCCGTTCATGTCTGCGCACCTGCCTGCCCCTCGGCTCCGACCCACAGACACTCCGAATCCAGTACTTTGGGGGGTGGAGTGGCCCCAGCTTTGCTAGTGAGCTGCATGTAAGGCCGTCACGTGACAGCACGGCAGCCTGGTCACCAAGGGAGCCGCACGCTGGGGTCAGAGGAAGGAGATGCTGGGCCCGGGCCGGCTCCACGCGCCTCCCACCCCGCACCCAGCAAGGCCACGCCGGCCCTGCAGCCTCGCCTCACGCTACAAAAGTTCCAGTTTGTCCTAGAGGAGCAGGTCCGCTCATGTGCCTTCTACCAGAGCTTGGGAGCTAGGAGGACTGCCACGGTGTCCCCCGGGGCTGCCACTTGCTCCAGCCAAACTCCGCCAGTTCACTCAATAAAATTTTATGGCGTTCCGGGGATGGTCCTTGAGCAGGATGTCAGAGGACAGGTCTCAGCCCTCCTGATAGCCCGGGTCCTCCCCCCTCTGCACAGGCCACCCCGGGACCTCAGCCATTAGCAGACACGCCTCGGGCCTCCTGTTCCCCAATCACGCGCACACATCTGCTTCCTGTGCTCGCCGGCTCTCAGCAATTAAGTGATCTGTTGGGTTCTGACGAGCGTCTTGACAGTGCTATCACGTTATTGCTCCAAAGGGCTGGACATTTCGCGACTCTTTCCTGCGCATAATTTCCTCTTGGAGAATTGTTCCACTTCAAAGGACCCCACGAAATGGCAGTTAATGGTTTTCCCTGCCTGTGGAAAAGCAGAGTGTCCGGGCGGCCGTGGCTGGGGCTCCCTGTGCTGGTGGATCTTTTAATTTGGGGGCCGCGGAGACGTGGTGGCCCATCAGACACCAGAGGCTGCCCTGATGTGGGCAGGGAGGCGGACGGGGCCGGGGGCCACTGTGGACCCAGCAGGGCAGCATCTCAGAGGCCGCATGGAAGGGCAGGTGGACGGGGAGGGGACACAGAACAGGAGGGTTCCTGAGACACGCAGGTGAGATCCACTCATCCACACGTTTAACAAAGAGACTTATTGAGTGGAATAAAATGGCTCAAGATCAGGACAGCAGTCGGAGGCGGGAGGCACGCGGATTCCCCTGATGCCCCGCCTGGCGGGAGTGCGCGCAGGGGGACCCTGGCTGTACCTGCGCGGTAGGTGTGCTCGGGAGCGAGCTGGACCCCAAGGGCCCGGCGGCTCGGCGGCTCCCGGGCACCTCGGCCCGGCTGACACTGAAGGTGGGCAGTCCGCGTGACCCACAAGAGAGGGCCGGCAGGTCAGCCGACACATCAGCAGGAATGCAGCGTGCTCGGGTGAACCCACGGGAGACCGGACGTCTCCGGGACCAGGTCGCAGCCACGAGCCCCGGTGGCCGAGGGCCTCCTGCCCCAGGCCTGCAGGCCGGCCAGGCGTCTCTGGGCAATTTACAGACGAGGAATCAGTCACGGTTGGTGGGGGGTTGGCTCAGACACACCGGGGCCCTCCTCTTCCCTCTGATGTCCAGCCAGCCCACCTACGCCCTCCTTCCAAGCTGGGGACCCCGTCGCTGCTTGCCAGCTCCCCTCCCAGCCGCCCCACCCTGGGGAGCTTGGGGCAGGCCTGCAGACACACCTGTAAACAGCTCACTGCCGCAGCGCCCAGCTGCCCGCCCCCGGGGCTCCAGGTCCATCTCGGGGGCCGCCAGCTGCTCCGGGAGGCCTTTGCTGTAGAACAGCCACCCACCGGCCATCAGGCGGCGGCAGGTCAGGAGATGGTACCGGCGCCTGAATACGCTGGGCGCCCCTGATCATGGGGACACAGGCGGGGCCCTGCGGACGTGAAGCAGCAGGGCCGGCGGAGGTGGGAACCTCCCCCCGACGCCCTGACCCCACCCATGCTGCGTCTGGGTTTCTGGGGCTCTCCTCCCCCGAGTGTCCAATCCTGTGGCTGCTACAGCACGGGGTCCCTCTTAATAATGCCTACCTGCCTCTCCACCGCAGTTCACCCCCCAAGAAGCAGTTCGTCCAACACGCTCCCTCCAGGCACCTCTCAGAAGCCCCAAGGTCGGGGTTAGCGTCCGAGCTTTCAGGGGACCTTTCACCACAAACCCCACCTCAGCCCCCATTGCTGGACCACTTCCGGCCAAGCCGACACTGGGGTGTCTGGTTCTCCCTCTCAGGGGTTCCCTCAGGTGGCCTCACCAGTTTTAGCCAAGACCCAGGGGAACAGTCCCTCCCAGCACTGTGTCCTCACCGTGGAAGGATCCTCAGTTCCTTGCTCTGGCGCACACTTCCCTGATGGTGTCCTCGCTGCCTCCTCCCCGTGCTGTGGCTCAGATCCCAGTACCACCACCAGGCTGTCATGACAGCCCACAGGCTGCTCGACAGACCCTCCCAAGTTGTGCAGTGCGCAACCTGCACACCGCGCCCTGGCCCTCTGCCTGTGGTCTGAGGCTACCGGGCCAGGTGTGGGTAGGTGCAGCCTGGCTTTCATGACCCTTGTCTCTCTGTAACCAACCCCCCTTTTCTAATTTATTTTATTTTATTAAAAAAAATTTTTTTTAGCCTGTGCCACACGGAATGCAGAATCTTAGTTCCCCGACCAGGGATTGGACCTGTGCCACCTGCAGTGGAAGTGCGGAGTCCTAACAAATGGACCACCAGGGAAGTCCCTGTAACCCCTTTAGGACATTGAAAGCAGAGTACTGGCTCGTCCCCTGTGTTTCTGTGTCAATATTCCGGATCCCCCAAGTCAGTGGACGCTCCTGGTCAAATCCAGGAAGATGGCACGTGACGGACCTGCTGGAGCCCCTCGTTCCAGGAATTGTGATTCCTCATCACAAAGGCTTCTTTCTGGACGCGGAGCCTGTCCTCTGCAAGGCCGTGGGTCCCTGCAGGCTTGGCCTGGTGACCGTGCGGGCGGCCCAGCTCTGCACACTCCCCACCTGCACAGGCGGGAGAGAGGGCTTCCTGCACCGAGGGGCTGCGTGCTCATCTGCCCACCCCCTTGCTCTGGACGCAGAACCAGAAGTCCTGTGTTCGGGGGATGCTGGGCCCAAACTCTGGGCTCTGCGGCCAGTGGATGGAGGAGTGGAAGCTGAGAAGCTCTGACCTAAACACGGCTGAGAGGTCTGCAGGCCCTGGGGGCAGATGGGGGGCCAGGAGCTGGGGGCAGGGAGACCCACTTTCAGATTCTGGGAGGGTGCTGGGCTCTTGGTCAGGGCGCACTGGGCCCTGGCCTTCCTGGGCAGGTCAGAAGAGGTGCCTTCAAGCTCCGCTGCCCAGCTGCACCTTAAATATGGCCTCCCGGGCCCCTCAGCGGCCTCCTGAGTGACTCTCTGACTGTGGCCTGGGAATTGGTGTTTTAAAGGCCTTGCAGGGGCTCCATTGCCCTGAAAGACATGGAGCCCAGGGTACATGGCAGAGGTGTGCTTCCACACGCACCATCTCCTCTCATCTCCACGGATACCGGGAGGTAGCTATGAGATTCATCTCCATTTCACAGACAAAGAGTCTGAGGGTCAGGGAGGTGATGGGCCACCTGGTGAACAGAAGTGAGATGTGGGCCCAGGTCTTCCAAAACCGGGCCTATAGCCTTTCTTTTCAGCATGGGCCCTCCTAGAGACGGGTGCCCTCGCCTCAGACCACATTCCTCCCACAAGCTGGCGGCTGAGCCAACTGTCGTGAAAAGCCACACATCTGCCCATGTTAGAGAAAACAGGGACAGGGGTACAGTTCTTCCTCCTGATCCTATTGATTCATATTTACTTTAAAATTTGATTTGACTAACCTTTATTTTGTCTGATTAGAAAAGCTCTACATGCTATTGAAGAAATTTGGAAATTCTGGCTGAGAATCAAGAAAATTCACATTCAAACCTGTCACTCAGAAAGACCCCAATTTGATGCATTTCCTTCTTCTTTTTCATTTGTTTGTTTGCATGACCGTCTAACTCTGTCACTATTCCTGCATTTATTAGTTGGCTTTCCACTGCAAGGCATTCATCTATTCATTTTTCATTTATATTAGTTGGACTCAAAAAAATCTTCATTTATTCGGCTCCTATCTGTTATAATCATTCTTTATTTAAGTGCTTGAATTGTCCCCAGTTTGGCCAGTGGGAGCCCCTTTAAGCTACCTCCAGTGTCCTTTCTGACATGCCCCGCTCATACGTAGAGCACTTCCTTACTTTCTGGCTCATCTTCACTTTCCCTGGAAATAGCCATACAAGGAGTCCTGGTTTCTCTCAGTGGATGATGGTATTTAGAAGCCAAGGTCTGGGCCCTGAGTGTGCTCAGCACTGCTGGAGAGTCATTGCTCTTAGGCCCTCTCTGTAGACAGGGCCAGTTAATGAGCTTTTCCACGTGGGGCATACAGAACACAAGCCTGTATCTGTATACCTCACTGGGAGTCCATAGCTGACAACTGCATTCCAGTGCCACACTGCAGATGACTTTCCTTAACTATGGCTTGCACTCCAAAGGCGAGAAACTTGGCCCACAAGATCTCTAATATATTTATTCTTTTTCTCAAGCCTAGAATAGACAGAAAATAGTTTCAGAAATGAAACTGAGGAGGAAAAACCTGTTAACTGGAGTTCAATATTTGTTTTCAGGATGTGTGTGAGAGAGAAGAAGAAGAAGGAGAAGAAGAAGGAGAAGGAGAAGGAGAGGGAGAAGAAGAAGAAGAAGAAGAAGAAGAAGAAGAAGAAGAAGAAGAAGAAGAAGAAGAAGAAGAAGAAGAAGAAGAAGAAGAAGAAGAAGAAGAGGAAGAAGGAGAGGAAGAAGAAGAAGAAGAAGAAGAAGAGGAAGAGGAAGAGGAAGAAGAAGAAGGAGGAGAGGAAGAAGAAGAGGAAGAGGAAGAAGGAGAAGGAGAAGAAGGAGGGGGAGGGGAAGAGGACGAGGAGGAGGGAAGGAAGAAGAGATAGAACGGGAAGGAAACAGGAGAGAGAGAATTTACATCCAGTGCAATGCAGATCTTAAGGGCAAGATTTGATGAGTTTTGATGGACATATATACCCATGTAGTCATCACCCCAATCAAGATACAAGACGTTTCCATCAACCCCAAACGTTCTCTTGTGCCCTCTCCAGTAAGTCCCCAACCCTTAGGCAATCCCTGTTCTGATTTCTATCATCCTGTCTGGTGTTGTCTGTTCTTGAACGTGACTTAAATGGAAGGGTACAACATGCTCTTCTCTTTCTGGCTCCTCTGGACACGACAGTTATGAGACACATCCATGTTGTTGCATGTGTCACGCGTTGATTCACTCCTTCCGCCGAGTGCAGTTCCACTGTGTGCACATGTCACCGTTTGTTTATCCCTCCTCCTGTTGATGGACACCTGGGCAGTTTCCAGAGGTTGGCTGTTATGAGTAAGGCTGCTATATACATTCTGACACAAGTCTGCTTGTAGGCATGTGTTTTCACTTCTCTTGGGTAAGGAGAAATATCTAGGAGAGGACCAGCTGAGTCAGAGGGTAGGTCCATGTTTAACTTTATGAGAAACTGCCGAACTGTTTTCTAAAGTAGTTTCCAGTTTTCCCTCCCACCAGCAGCGTGGAGAGCTGTGGTTCTCCTTATCTTCAACAGCACTTAGTACTATCATTCTTTTTATTTTCAGTTATCCTAGTGGATATGAAGTGACATCTCACATACTCGTGGTTTTTGTTTGAACCACCTGATGACCACGGTGTTGGGCACCTTTTCCTGTTGTCCCTGATCATTTGCATTTCGTGTTTGCTGAGTTGTCTGTTAAAGTATTTTGTCTATTTTATTGTTCTTTGACTTTTTATTAGTGATTTGTGGGGCATCTTCATATATTCTGGATACAAGTAAGTCCTTTGACAGATATGTGAATTGCAAATGTTTTCTCCTAGTGTGTACCTTGCCTTTTTTAGTTTCCTAATTACATCTTGTGAAGACCAGAAGTTTTTATTTTTGCTGAAGCCAAATTTAACTTTTTTTTTCTTTTAGGGTTATTGTTTTTTTGGTCTTCTGTTTAAGGAAGCTTTGCCTCTCCAAACTCATGAAACCATTCTCGTGTTTTCTCCTAGAAGCTCTATACCTTTAGCTCCTACATGTATAATCGGCCTCAAAATAATTTCTGTATGTGATGCAACCAAGGGATGGAGGCTCATTTTTTTCCGTATATTTATCCAGATGGTTCAACATCATATGTTGATAATACTTTCCTTTCCACATTGAATTGCTGGGATATGTTATTCAAAAATCAATTGATCATGTAAATATGGGTCTATTTCAGGACTTTCGATTTTGTCCCATTGAATAATTTGTCTATATTTACGCCAAAATACATTACAGTCAGTTACTGCAGCTTTATAGAAATTTTGAAATCAGTGTACTCCTCCAACTTTATTCTTCTCTTTCAGAATTTCTTTTCCTATTCTTGATCCTTTGTACTTCCAAATAAATTGTAAGATTAACTTGACAATTTCTACAAAAATGCTTCTGGGATTTTGATTGGGATGGCATTAAATCTGTAGTTCTCTGGGGGGAATTGACCTCCTAACAACATCAAGCCTTCCAATCTATGGTCTCATTATATCTTCCCATTTATTTAGGTTTTCTTTAAGTTCTGTCAAAGATTTTTTAAAAATAAAAATAGCACTATTTTTCAGTTTACTGTGTAGAGGTCTTGTATAATTTTCAGTGAATCCCTAACCTATTTAATTTTTAATATTATAAATGGAACTGTTATTTAAAAGTATTTTCCTATTGCAAGTAGAAAATATATGGTAATAAACTAATTTTTGTATATTGACATTGAATTCTGCATCTTACAAAATTTGCTGATTAGTTCTAGTAATTTTTTTTCAGATTCTTTATAATTTTCTATGTAAAAAAATTATTATCTGTGATTAAACAGCATTTTACTTCTTTACAAACTGTATGGCTTTTCTTTCTTTTCTGTGCCTTACTTCCCTGATAGAACTTTCAGTACAATGATGAACAATTGTGTTTTGGATTTCAGGGGAAAATGCCCAACTGATTTCACTAGTAGGAATGACGCTTATTAGCTCTAGGTTTTTAGTAGATGTCCTTTATCAGATTGAAGAAATTTCTTCCTATTTTCAGCTTCCAGAGGTTTTCATTTTATCCTGAATAGGTGTTGAATTTTGTCAAATGCTTTTCCATTCCTGTTGAGATGATCATATAGTGGCTCCTTCCTTGTCGTGAACAAAGTGAATTATAGTGTATGGGTTTTTATTTTTTTATTTATTTAATTTTTTTTTGTTGTTAGAACTCAGCAAAATAAAATTCCGGTTTATTGTTGGACGACATTGTTCCACACATACATCAAACAGGCCCCCAAAAAATAAACGGCAACTTCATAGACAAAAAAAGGGAAAAAAAGAAACCTTTTATCTTTGGCCTTTTCAACCATCTCACACAAACCAACTACTTATCGTACAGCTAAGAACATATGCCAAAAAAGTTACTGGAATGCTCGGAATAAGATTTTTTGTTGTTGTTGTTTTTGCTTTTTTTACAAGTTTTTTTTTCTCCTTTGAGATGATAATGAACATGGTCACACCACAAGTAAAGGCAGAAGTAGGACAGAGAACGCTCCGAAGGCTGGTTTGGTCATCCGAGATCATTAAAAATGGCTGACCCCCTAACAATATGTACAAAAATATAAAGTGTAGATTAAAAATACAAAGTTTCCTCTTTAAAGTACTTTAAGTAAAAAAAGCAGGGCCTTGGAAGTTGTGGTTCTTTTTTCCTCCCCTGTTGCAAATTCGCGTTGTGGTTCTGGCTGGGTGGCCGGGACCACGTGTCACCTGCGGGTGGCGCTGCCGCAGTGGGCGGGCGGGACTCTCCTCGAAGGGGACCACGTTTAGCTTCTGCGACAGGAAGTGGAGGGTGACTGGGTCACGTGGCCCTTTAAGTTTAGCTTCTCCTTTTTTGCTGTCCAGCCCTCCTCGTCGGTCTTCTGCTTCTCGGTGTCAACATCGTCGTCCTCCTCGTCTTCAGCTGCCCTTCGGCGTGTAGCTGCCTCGGCCTCCTCATCTTCATCTCCATCCTCCTCCTCACCGTCACCTTCCTCCTCCTCCCCTCCTCCCCCTACTCCCCCCTCCTCCCTCTCCCCCTCCCCCTCCTCTTCTTCATCTGCCTCGTTGTCGGCCTCCTGCTCCCCATTCCTCACTAGCATTTCCATGAGCAGGTGCATCTCTCCCATTCTCCGCCTCCTCCACAACTTCCTTCTTCTAAGTCCTTGGTGGGGATTTCGGAGCTGGTGTCCGCGTCTGACATGACGGGCCACGCCGGTGATCCCACGCAGTGGATTAAG
This sequence comes from Balaenoptera ricei, assembly GCF_028023285.1. Classification (NCBI taxonomy): domain Eukaryota; kingdom Metazoa; phylum Chordata; class Mammalia; order Artiodactyla; family Balaenopteridae; genus Balaenoptera; species Balaenoptera ricei. The sequence goes on along the minus strand of NC_082640.1, from coordinate 186,994,277 downwards.
AAGACAGCGGGGGTTCCACGACTCTGGCGATAGAGCTGCTGGAGTCCGCGGCGGCGAGCGGGGAGCCGGCCACGGGAACAAGGCAAAGATGGCTTTTCAGAGCAGCCAGTCGTGTATGGGTTTTTAAATAAAACCCAACATGCATTCCTGGAATAAATCCCACTTGATCACAAGGCAATCTCTTTTTTATATTTTACTATTTATTTGCTAATATATAATATTAATATAATTAATATAATATATAATTTCTTACATTCATTTTGCCAACATATAATTAAAGACATGCATCTATGTTCATAAAGAATATTGGTCTTTTTTTGGTAATGTCTTTGTCAGATTTTGACATCAGGGTAATGCTGGCCTCATGAAATGAAATTGGAAGTGTTTCCTCCTCTATTTTCTGGAAGAGTTTGTGTCAGATTGGTGTAAATTTTAAAAAAATATTTAATAGGATTCAGCTGAGAAAACACATGGGCCTGGAATTTTCTTTGTGAAAGGTTTTTGATGATGAATTCAGTAATTAAAACACATATAGGGCTATTCAGGTTTTTATTTTATCTTATGTCAATTTTGATACATTATTCAAAAAAGGTGTCCATTTCACTGCATTTGTTTTTATAAATTTATTTATTTACTTATTTATTTTTGGCTGCATTGGGTCTTAGTTGCTGTGCGTGGGCTTTTCTCTAGTTGCAGCGAGCGGGGGCTACTCTTCGTTGCGGTGCGCGGGCTTCTCATTGCGGTGGCTTCTCTTGTTGCGGAGCATAGGTTCTAGGTGCACGGGCTTCAGTAGTTGTGGCACGCAGGCTTCAGTAGTTGTGGCACATGGGCTCAGTAGTTGTGGCTCGGGCTCTAGAGCGCAGGCTCAGTAGTTGTGGTGCATGGGCTTAGTTGCTCTGCGGCCTGTGGGATCTTCCCGGACCAGGGCTTGAACCCGTGCCCCCTGCATTGGCAGGTGGATTCTTAACCACTGCACCACCAAGGAAGTCCCTCACAGCCTTGTTGAATTAAGTTGTTCATGAGATTCCTTTATCTGCTGTATCCTTGGTAATGTCCCCTTCTTATTTCCTGATCTTTGTCATTTGTTTCTTTTTTTTCTTTTATTACTCTGGGAAGGGATTTAGCCATTTCATTAATCTTTTCAAAGAAACAAATTTTGGCTTTGTTTATTGTCTCTGTTGTTTCTTAAATTTCAGTTATTTCTGCTTGTATCTTTGTTAATTCCTTCTTTCTATGGGCTTAAGTTGCTCTTATTTTCCAACTTCTTAAGGTGGAAATTTATTGGCAAATTCTTTCTACAAAGGGTCTGAGAGGTTTTTCTGTCCTAACACCAAATATGTGCTTTAGTTGCCCTAAACCATGAGACTGGGGATTTCTCTAAGGCAAAATATTGTGTAAACATGAATCTCACCCAGTGTAGTTCTCTTCTTTCAAGGGTCAAAGCTCTTCACTTTCTGTTTATTTTTGTTTATCCTCCGATGTCTTCAAATAGTTGCATTTTATATTTTCTCTAAGTTTATATTTGTCATTATTGTAGGAGGATTAGTCTGAGACAAATTCCGTCTGGTATCTTTCAATGCATATGTTATTCAACCTGACAGATAAAAATGGTAATGTCTTAATTTTGCATTTCTTTGGCTAAATGTGGTTGGACACTTTTTCATAATTTTTGGTGATTTGTAGTCTTTCATTTATGAGTTGTCCTTTGCCAATTTTATTTGGGATGATAGTGTCTTTGTTGAGGACTTTCAAGAGATCTTTCTCAGTGCACGATATTTGTTGCAAATATTTTCACAATGTCATTTGCTTTTTAGTTTTGTTTATTATGTTTTAATACACAGAATTATTAAGTAGCTACATTGAAAGTGCTTTTATATATGTAAGAGCTTTTACTATTTACTATTTTTATTGAAATACATTTTAAAATTTTTTGAATAATATTTCAACATTAATGTACATAATATTTGCAGTCCTATTAATGAATTGTATGCTGCTAAATAATTGTATTATATTAAATCGTTCTTTCTTTCCCATGGTCAACTTCATAGATTGTTGATTAAGCTTGCAGCTGAATTTTATTTGCTAGTATTTCATTTTTTACTTTACATGAATTTTTATATTTATAGCAGACTTTCCCAAAGGAACCCCACCCACAAGAGATGCCTCCAGGTAGAAATGGTTCTTTGGTTGGACAAATAAGATTGGGAAACACTGGAGATTCTCTTCCTGCCCTTGTTAAGAATCACAATGCACATTTGCAAGTTAAAGGCTTTGAGAGGTTCTGCATCTAAAAATTATGTTGACCTTGGTGAACCCAACTTTTTTTTAACTTTATGAAATAGTGGCATCTTTTTATGTAATTCCTAAGTAATATAGTTTGAAGAACATATGGTGAGTTATATTTGTCAAAATTACTTGGCAAGTTTTCCAAATTTATAAGTTTCTAAAACTGAGTACATAATTTTGGAATGAATCATGCCTTAAATGTTCACAATATCTCAACAGCAAGAATGCCTGAGTCTGGAACACCTTTTGGAGGTAATTCTTTTCTATTTTTAACATTCTTCCCAGGGACATCATTTATGCATATTGCTTAGCTCTTTTAATGTCAACTTTGATAATTTATCTGTTTTCATTCAGATTTATTGGCATACAACAGTGCAAGTAATTCCTTGTCAGTTTAAAAAATTGTCTGCATGTTTATCTTATTGCTTATGTGATTCAAAATTTTGTTTAATTGCTATTTCACCCCCTCCTTCTTTGTAGTAACTAGATTAGCCAGAGTCTGGTCTGTTGTGTTAGATTTTTCAAAGACTTAGCTCTTTAATTTACTTATCTCTTAGGTCTTAATCTGCTTATCAATTCTCGTTTTTCTGTTTTTTTAATTTAATAATTTCTGCTATTATCTCCTCTGTTTTAATCTTCCTTGGAACTACTTTTAAAAAACTCATTGACTTGAAGGCTTTGATCTTTTTTTTTCTTTGTTTGATAGTGAAAGCATTTAAAGATGTGACTTTATCTTTGAGGACAGCTTTGTAGAAACCCATTTGTTGCTAGCAATTTCATTATTTTTCTGATATTCTAGAATTTAAATAATGTTTCTTTTTTCCTTTTTCCTCAAATGTTATGCTTACAGGAGTACTTTTTAATCACCAGTTGGTAAGGATTTTGAGTTTAGACCTTTGTTAATAATTTCTAGTTTTAATCCTTCAAAATAAACTAATGTCATTGTACAATTTTAACTTTTTGAATATATTGAAGTATTTGTTTATTTTTTATTCACCTAGAAAATGTCCCTTTGGAAATCTTTCACTGATCATTTGAAGTATTATTTTTAATTACCTAAGTAATCATGATTACATTGTCATTGTAATAAAATATAATGTTATTATATTAATATATACAAAATTAAATATAAATACATATAAACATAAAATACCTCTGACCTCCATCCTCAGTTCTAGTCTCCTAGTCTCCAGGAAAAAAAATCACTAGTACAGTTGGTGTGTTTTCTTTATTATACATTTCTATCTGTTTGCATATACATATATAATCTACAGAAATACACACTTTTGACTTCTGTATGCTTAAGCAGTTGTATGTATTGTCCTGTAGGCTGACTTTTTCACTCACAGTATACTTTGCATATATGCCCCATAAGCTTATTGAAGTCTGCTCTATTTTTTCCAACTTCTACCCCAATATTAATAGACAATAATTCCTTTAGCGCTGTCCCTATCAATGGCCCTTTAGGCTGTTCCCAGTTTTCCTCAGCTGTAAACAATGCTGCAGTGAACATCCTCATACGTGCCTCCATGTGCTCATGTGCTAGGTTCTCCCGGTAAACCTTTTTGAAGCATAGCAGACACACAGAAAAGGGCGAAAATCATAAATACCAACTCAACATCCAGATCAAGACACAGAGCAGCACTCATGCCCAGAAACCTCTCCGTGCCTCTTCTGGTCATCATGCCCCTGCCCAAGATGAACTGCCAGCTTGACCTCTAACAGCATGTACTCGATTCCGTTAGCCTGTTTCACACTTTAGATTATGGGCTCATTCAAAATGTACCATCCGCATCCGTAGCCAATGTACCATCTGGCTCCTTTCACTCACTGTTTTGTTTGAAAGATCAACACACGTTGTGCTGTGTCCTTGGAGTTCATGAATCTCACTGATACACAGCACGCACTGGGTGAACACTCCACACGTTGCCCCTTCTACTCTTCTACTTTCGGTGGGCTTTCTGTTCACTTCCAGTTTGGGGTTATTATAAATGGTGCTGCTATGGTGGTTCTTTTTTTTTTTTTTTTTTTTTTTTTTTGCCATGCACGCAGCTTGCGGGATCTTATTTCCCTGACCAGGGATCGAACCTGTGCCCCCTGCAGTGGAAGCACTGAGTCCTAACCACTGGACCGCAGAAGTCCCTCCTATGGTCATTCTTGATCAAGCCTTTTGGGAAAATATTTACCCATTTCTGGTAGATCTATAACTAGGAGTGAAAACATGGTATCAGGCACTAGAAATTTTGTCAAACATTTCCCCAAAGTTTTGTACCAATTTCCAAGCTAACCAGCAGTGTATGAGAATTACAGTTGTTTCACAGCCTTGTCAAAACATGGCATTTTTCATCTTTCCATTTAGCCATTCTGGTGGGTATAGTGCTATCTATGTTGGTTTTAATTTGCGTTTCTGTACCAACCGATGGCACTGAGCATGTCTTCATATATTTATTAACCATTTGGATATCCTCTTTTTTGAGATGTCTAAATGGTCGACAAAAAAAATTAATATACAATCTATAATAGGAATAGAAAAGAGTTTCATTTGTGCCAAACTGAGGACTATAGCCCAGAAGCCAGCTTCCCAGATTACTCTGAGAAACTGCTCTGGAGAAGAATAAGCCAGAATGACCTCCCCATACTTCAACATGTGAAAATTTCTTTCATCACTTCCCCATTTTGATCGTAAATCTTTTGATTTATGAAAAGCATTGATGATCAAAATATTTGTCCCTTACCTAATTAAACTTAAAAGCTTTTGCACAGCAAAGGAAACCATAAACAAAGTGAAAATACAACCTACGGAATGGGAGAAAATATTTGCAAATGATGGGACTGACAAGGGATTAATTTCCAAAATATACAAACAGCTCATACAGTTCAATATCAAAAAAACAAACAACCCAATCAAAAAATGGGCAGAAGACCTAGATAGACATTTCTCCAAAGAAGACATACTGATGGCCAACAGGCTCATGAAAAGATGCTCAACATCACTAATTACTGGAGAAATTCAAATCAAAACTACAATGAGGTATCACCTCACACTGATCAGAATGGCCATCATCAAAAAGTACAAATAATAAATGTTGGAGAAAAATGAACAAATGCTGGAAAGGGCGTGGAATAAAGGGAACCCTCTTACACTGTTGGTGGGAATGTAAGTTGGTGCAGCTGTATGGAGAACAGTATGGAGGTCCTTAAAAATAGAGCTACCATATGGTCATGCAATCCCACTCCTGGGCATATATCTAGAAAAGGTGAAAACTCTAATTCGAAAAGATACACGCACCCCAATGTTCATAGCAGCTCTATTTACAATAGCCAAGACATGGAAGCAACCCAAATGTCCATCAACAGATGAATGGATAAAGAAGATGCGGTATAGATAGATAGATGTACAAGGGAATGTTACTCAGCCATAAAAAGAATGAAACAATGCCATTTGCAGCAACGTGGATGGACATAGAGATTATCATACTAAGTGAAGTAAGTAGAGAAAAACAAAGTTCATGATACCACTTATACGTGTAATCTAAAAAAATGATACAAATAAACTTATTTATAAAGCAGAAATAGACTCACAGACATAGAAAACAAACTTATGGTTACCAAAGGGAGGGGAAAGGGGAGAGAGGGATAAATTAGGAGTTTGGGATTAACAGATACACACTCCTATATATAAAATAGATAAAGAATAAGGACCTACTGTATAGCACAGGGAACTATATTCAATATCTTGTAATAACCTCTAATGGCAAAGAATCTGAAAAAATATATATGTACATATATATAGAATATATATTATGTATGTATACATACATAACTGAATCACTTTGCTGTAAACCTGAAACTAACACAACATTGTAAATCAACTATACTTCAATAAAAAGAAAAATTTGTCCCTTGATGCCAAGGTGGTTGCTACCTGGGTCCACCATGTCCCTTGGTGCTAGGTCTGCCCCTTTCTTTCTTTTTTTTTTTTTTTTTTGAATTGAATATAGTGGGCAAAAACAGAGGTATACACGCTGATAGGGAAGCATTTTATAGGCTGTACATATTATCAATCATAACAAATTGTTGCACAACCATTGTAATTGTGCTTTTAGCAGTAGGCTTAAAGCAAGTAGTGATACATGTCATGAGTAGCTTGATAGTTAGGAAAAGAGTGATAATACATATTGTGAAAATGCTAATCATCTGTAAAGCAGAGAGGAAAAAAGTGTCCATTCCTGACGGAAGCCAACAAAACAGATAATTTAAAGGGTCATTTTTTTTACATCTTGTAACCATTTTGCCCTTTGGGAAATTCTTTCTAGGCGTGTCTCAACTTCTCCAGAGGTACTGATATAAGTCAACAAGTGTTATGAACAATAGCACAAGTACCTCCTTGTTTAGCCAGTAGACAACCTGAGGCAACCCTGTTATCTAACACTAATTGGGCTAAGAAATTTAGGGACGTCTGTTGTGCTACAGTGCTGTTTGCAATCTTTCCAGTTATTTGACCAATGGTGGCTGATAGATTTCTTAGCATATCTTTGTTTACATATATTCTTGCATTAGGAACCAAGATACCCAAAAGATTTTGCCACCAGGTATGTTGGTATCTTGCTAACATGGATCTCTTGACTCTGTAATGAAGAGAGAAAGGGGGTTCATCTATCTGCTGATGTACAGACAATGGGACAACATAAGGTCCTAATAAACATAAACCTTCTATTTGTCAGCTATTGAGACGGTTATGTGCCCGTCCTTGGGAAGGTTTGTCAATTCCAATACCACCTATGAAGACAAAACCTGGGAGAGCACAGGTGGTCCCTCCCAGAGCGCTATCATTGATAACCTCATCAATCGGGAGTTTTGTCAACACAATTTTAAACTATGGATCCCTTCTCTTATAGGCTTTCCCAAAGTCAACTAGGTATTTGATATAAGGGAGTTGCTTGCACAATTTACTCACATTTTTCTCTTTAAGACTTTTTTCGATTAAGTAAGGGACAGAGCGAGGGGGCCCTGGGGTAAGTCATGCTCCATCTCTAGGGACTGAGAAAAGTATCAGACAAGGGATGGACATATTAATACGTTGAAGAATTTGAACCTGAAAGATTAGCTCAGAGGGAGGTTGGTCTGGGTGAGCGGTCACGTTAGGAACATCTGAAAAGTCAGTGATAAGTATTATGAAGGGGTTATCCCAGTAGCTATACTTTATGACAACTTTACTAAAGAATTTTCTTTCCATCCTGAATATTGGGGCAAAAGCATAGCTAGAAGTAAAACAACTTTCAATTTTGATAGGGAGACAAACATTTGGTAAACAGTTTGATTGAACTAGTAGGATGGGTCTTACAGGCCCGGCGCAGATTCTTGGGTCAGCTGTCTACCACTGTTGTCACCTTCTTCTCATCCTGGCTTGATGGTTGTTTTTTTTGTTTTGTTTTGTTTTTTTAATTTATGGCTGTGTTGGGTCTTCGTTTCTGTGCGAGGGCTTTCTCCAGTTGCGGCAAGTGGGGGCCACTCTTCATTGCGGTGTGCGGGCCTCTCACCATCGCGGCCTCTCTTGTTGCGGAGCACAGGCTCCAGACGCGCAGGCTCAGCAATTGTGGCCCACGGGCCCAGCCGCTCCGCAGCATGTGGGATCTTCCCAGACCAGGGCTCAAACCCGTGTCCCCTGCATTGGCAGGCAGATTCTCAACCACTGCGCCACCAGGGAAGCCCTTGATGGTTGTTTTAAGGTGAGTTTGAGGTTAGCAGTCCTCTCTTTAGACCAGTCCCATGCAGAGGCCCTGTTTCAGTAGGAAATATGAAGTCAAGAGTCAGTTCTTTTCTGGGACTTCCCTGGCGGCCCCATGGTCAAGACTTCACGCTTCCACTGCAGGGGGCCCGGGGTTCAACCCTTGGTTGGGGAACTAAGATCCCACATGATGCACGGTGCGACCAAAAAAAAAAGAGTAGATTCTTTTCTGTTTCACAGTGCGTGAGCTAGTTATGAGTGCTTAATAAGGGTCCTTCCATCTAGGTCAGAGAGAGAGTCTTTTATTTATTTATTTATTTTTAATTAATTTATTTATTTATTTATATTTATTTTTGGCTGCGTTGGGTCTTCGTTGCTGCACGTGGGCTTTCCCTAGTTTCAGTGAGTGGGGGTTACTCTTGGTTGCGGTGCGCTGGCTTCTCATTGCAGTGGCTTCTCTTGTTGTGGAGCATGGGCTCTAGGCACGCGGGCTTCAGTAGTTGTGGCACATGGGCTCAGTAGTTGTGGCTCGCGGACTCTAGAGCGTAGGCTCAGTAGTTGTGGCGCACGGGCTTAGTTGCTCCGCGGCATGTGGGATCTTCCCGGACCAGGGCTCGAACCCGTGTCCCCCGCATTGGCAGGTGGATTCCCAACCACTGCACCACCAGGGAAGCCCTAAAGGTATAGTACTGAAACTTAACTTTTCTCTCTGAATTATCTTTATTTTTACCAAATATAGTCAAATTAAGACTAATTTGTTTGCAAAATAACTCTGATTTCAGTAAAGTTAACATGATTATTTACATAAGTTTAATTGATCCTATAGGCTTTTTAAAATTTGGTTTTGCTGGAACTTTTCATAAGGGATCTCAAACTGAACTTTTAAAAGGCCTCTCAAGGCCAGGTAAGCCATGCCATTAGATTCCGCCTGCAATACCTACAGATTTAGGTGGAGCCCTGTCTTCTCAAGGTCCAAAATATCTTGAGATTCTTATATCTGCCAGGAAGTGGCCTTCCCTATTCACCTGGAAAGGCCGCTGGGAACCTAAGAGTTTCCAAATTCTGGAGAGATAAGGTAGAGAGAAAAGATAAATGCTTCAATTCTACTTAAAAATGTATAATTTAGGGGCTTCCCTGGTGGCGCAGTGGTTGAGAATCTGCCTGCCAATGCAGGGCACACGGGTTCGAGCCCTGGTCTGGGAAGATCCCACATGCCGCGGAGCAACTGGGCCCATGAGCCACAATTACTGAGCCTGCGCGTCTGGAGCCTGTGCTCCGCAACTAGAGAGGCCGCGATAGTGAGAGGCCCGCGCACCGCGATGAAGAGTGGCCCCTGCTCGCCGCAACTAGAGAAAGCCCTCACACAGAAACGAAGACCCAACACAGCCAAAAATAAATAAATAAATAAATTTATTTAAAAAAAAGAAAGAAAAAGGAAAAGGTATTGTGTGGTTACCCCAATCCAATATCAGATTCATTATTTAAAAAAAAAAAATGTATAATTTACTAAACTGCTGTAAGTCATAATTACATTAAGGGGGAAAGGTTCCCTTACCTGGAAAACAAAGATTAAAAGCCAGTAACATTTCAGATAAAACGTCATAAAAATCATAATCATGTTTATCAGTTCATTCAATTCTATGTAATTATTTTTTGTTCTGCTTGAGTCCAGTTTTTCCATTAGTTTTGTTGACCTTGCCTGATGGTTGAGGGTGATAGTGACAGTGACAATTTCAAGAAGTTTGTGAGGTTTCTGTTAAGGCTTGCATGATTTGCCCAATGACATGGGTGCCTTGATCACTGGAGATTGTGGAAAGTATACCCCAAGTGGAAAACATATTTCCTAATCGTTTCTTTGTCATTGGAGGGCATCAGCCTTGCAGCCAGGGAAGGCTTTAACCCACCAAATAAAAAATAGTGTTTGCCAGGGAGCCGGGAAGAGCCAAGCAGCCGTCTTGGGTTTCCCGTAGCCCCAACTATTTAATTCACAGTTATCGTTTACCCATTTAATTTCGGATTTAGGAGCAGACTGTTGCCGTGTTAAAAGCACATCAGGATGGCAAAAGCCTGACAATGAGGGGTTAATTTTTTGTAGAAGCAGAATGGACTTTATCTACATGTGCCATGATGTTTACAGATTCTGTTGTTGCCTTGGCATGAAAGTCAGCTAGGGCGTTTCCCTAATACTTGGGTTTAGTCCCTTTAGTGGGAGCCTCAATTTTGAGGACAGATAACATTTTACGTCAGGACGTATAAGATTTCCAAGAATTTCATATCATATCATTTCATTTTCTTTCTCTTTTTTTTTTTTTTTTAGCCGCACCACGCAGCATGCAAAACTTCCAGGACCAGGATTGTACCCGCGGCCCCTGCAGTGGAAGTGTCGAGTCTTAACCACTGGACCACCAGGGAAGTCCTCATATCATTTCATATCACTGATATCGACATAACATAAAGAAAGTTTAATGTCACCTTTTGTTTGACAATGCTTCCCATGTAACATATATCCAAAGAAGCATAATTAGTTTAATATCTCTGAGATGCTTCAGGACAATATCACTTTCTTTTCCCTTAACAAAATGCATTTCCATTCTTCATACCTTGTTTTACTAAAAACATACATCTTATTATTTTCCTTGAATACTGAAATGTTTCTCTTATTATTTCTAGAGGATCTATTTACATATATATTATAATTTTTAACCCTTTAGAAACTTAATGTCTAGCAAAAACCAAGTATCAGCAATTGTGAACTGTTTGTCATTTCCAGAATTTCCTGATTGGCAAACGTATGAACTTACTCCATTACCTCTAGAAACATACATTTTCTCACAGCATAATTTCTTTTCTCAATGTGGTACAAGCCATGTGTCCCATAAACCCAAACATCTTTCATTTTTCTCTAATAAGAAGACAAAGTAGGTAAATTTAGACATGCTTAGCAATTAATGTTTAGTATTTTTATCTTAATTGGAAATCATCTGGATATTCAGTAAATTCCTATCATTTAATTTAATTTAGCAAAACTCTAAAGTTTTAAGTTACCAAAAATCCGGAGAAACAATTTTTAGGTAGACATACCATAGGACATAATCATTTTTAAAGAGTTCATCTAAAAAACTTTTATCCCATTTATCTCTATTTCATTATTTTTGGAAATATCATCCTACCAAGTTAATTTTCCTGTTGACAAATTGTATAACAGAGATAACACAAGCTTATTGGCTTTTAGGAAACCTAGGTACCAAGTAAAAGTATTATACCTAATGTTGATGGCTCTAAAGACAAGTTCGTATATTAATCAAACCAACAACCTAAACTTGTTTTCATTTATTAAAGACTAATTCTAGATCACTTGGTCCTTTAAAAATTTGGCTTAATTTTTTGTTACATTTGGAAATATTTGATTTGTAAGCACTTCTAAGTCAATTAAATAAAGCTCTTTTGCAAATTAATTTTGATAAGACCACCTGGAGGTAGAAACATGTTGCATTTATAACATACATATATACATCCAGATAGACACAGACAAGAAATCTCATAGTTTTCCTGCTTGAGTTTTAAAAGGTTTTTTTTTCCCTTTCTTTTTCTTCTGGTTTTACGTTCTACTAATTGCACCAAGGCTGTCGTCTCAGGCAATGTGGGCTGTGTTTGCATTTCAAGGACATGATGAGAGTTATAACTTCAAGCTTTCTCCTAGGAGTACTTTTGTTCTCTAGGGGTCAGAATTTTGAAAAGATGTTCTTATCAAGCCAGCTTCTTTAATTGTGCATGCAAAAATCAGTTTTGGAATGTCAAAAAAGTTTCATCCTGGCCATTTTAGGGTTAGAAAAGTACTTGCAAGTATTGGTTCTGTACCAGTTGTAGAAGCCAGCCCGAGTTCCAGTGGGTGGTTGCCTGTCTGGGAGCTGGTAGGATTTAGAAGCATAATTTCCCACTTTCTTTTAGTTTTGTTTTATCATATGGTACAAATCTTTCTAATTTTAAGCAACATTAAAAAAAAAAAAAAAAAAAAAAGATCAGCTAATCCAATTTCTCCAAAATTCCTTCTGGACCTTCCTGCCTAGAATTTCTCCCTAGGTCCCTTTCACCTAGGAAATGTCCCTGTACCCCCCTTAAGACTCCAAGTCTTAAGATAACAGCTCAGATAAAAGTAGTGGACCATCTCTAAATACAAGGATATCCAGATATCAGGAAAAACTCACCAAACAATCCGAAGGATACTGTGAAGCTGCAGGGGCTCAAGGAACCATGCTTGGTACTAAGCACTAGTCCAAAGTAGACTCCAGGTGATCTCAGGTGGGTTTTTCTGATATCCTGCCAACCGCACCAAACAATGATGATGAAAGTGATCAATAAACAATCTATAATAGGAATAGAAGACTTTCATTTGAGCCAAACTGATGACTATAGCTCAGAAGCCAGCTTCCCAGATTACTCTGAGAAACTGCTCCGGAGAAGCATGGTTTTCAGCATAGTTTTATGTGTTGTCATAACGAAGAACATCAAACAAGTCAAGGATACATTTCTTCAGGGTTTCAAAAAAACCACAGATCAGCACGTACACAGAGAGTCAGCATGGCACCTGGGGAGGGAGTCTTATCATCACAAGTGGACCAGCATTGGCATCCCAGGAAGAGAGACATTTAATCTTTATTTTTAACATGGACATTCTTTACTTCTGGTCAATGCGCTCTTTTTTAAAATAATTAAAGCAGATGTACAATGTATGTTGGATAGGGCACAAACAGGCTGTTCTAGTCAGCATAAAATTCAACTTAACTCATATATAAGCCAGAATGACTTCCCATACCTCAATATATGAAAATTTCTTTAATCAAAGTCTTCTGTTCACTTTCACATTGGGCCATCTGTCTTTCTCTTAATGATGTACAGAAGTTTTAATAGAGTCTGGATACAATTCTTCATCACATATATGTTGCAAACAGCATCTTCCATTCTGTGGTTTGCCTCTTAATGGTGTCTTTTGATGAGCAGGAATTTTTAATTTTAATATGGTCCAATTTCTCAATTTTTCAGTGGTTAGTGCTTTTGTATTTTCTATTTAAAGAATATTTGTTTACTCCAGGTTACAATGCTTTGCTCCTGTACTTTTCTCTAAATTTTTTTTTCCATTCACATTTAGATCTGCTATCCATCTGGAATTGATTTTTTTTTTTTAATGGTGTGAAGCAGGGATCAAAATGGATTTTTAAAAATATAAATAACCACTTGATCAAGTAGCATTTATTGTAAAGGCTACCCCTCCCGTATTCAGTGAGCTTGGCAGGCAATTGTTTAGATGGAGGTCTCTTTCTGACTCTCCAGTTTGGTACAGTGGTAAATTAATCCTTCCTCATGCTAAATGCATGCTATAGTATCTTCTGTAGCTTTACAATATGGTCATGATATTTGGTAGAGCAAATCCTTCAGTTTTGTTCTTTTTCAAGATTGGTTTAACCTTCTCAATTTATGAAAAAAAACCCTTTTATTTTGATCAGAATTTGTATTGATTCTACATTATTGTGAGAATTGACATAAAAATGTCAATAGTCTTCCGATCTCTGAACATAGTATTTTCCCCATTTATTTAGGTCTTTGTTAATTTCTTTTAAACGTATTTTGTAATTTTCAGTGCAGAAGTCTTATACGTCTTTTGTTACAAAAGTAACAAGGGTCTTATCTAAGTGTTAGATCTTTTTAATGCTATTGTAAAGAATATGGCTTTTAAATTTTTATTTGCCAAAATTTTGTTGCTGATATATAAAAACAAAATCGGTGATCTTGCTGAATTCACTTCTTAATTCTAAGCTTGCATGGTTAGATTAATTTGGCCTTTCTATGTACTGGTCATGGCATCTGCAAATAATGACTGTTTGATTTCTTCCTTTCCTATCTTTTCATTTATTTTTCTTGCTTGAATGCGTTTGCTACAGAGTACAATATTATGTTCAATAGAAATTTTTTTTAACATCTTTATTGGAGTGTAATTGCTTTACAATGTTGTGTTAGTTTCTGCTGTGTAACAAAGTGAATCAGCTACATGTATCCATATATCCCGTATCCCCTCCTTCTTGCGTCTGCCTCCCACCCTCCCTATCCCACCCCTCTAGGTGATGAATAGAAATATTGATGCTGTGTATCTTGTCCCACTCCTAGTCTCATGTTTACTCTGTTTTTAGTATAGTCTTCTTATCAGTTTAAGGAAAATCAATCAAATCTATTCCAAATTACTGAGTTTTTTCATGAATGCGTATTGTTGGAGTTTATTAAATCCTGCATGTATTGAGATGATCTCCTGATGTCTCTCTTTTATATGTTAGAATTTGAAATATATTAATGGATTTTGCATTCCTAGCATAAACTTCATATGATTCCAATATATGATTATTATTATATATCACTGGATCCAATTCGGCAATAGTTTCCCACGTATGTTCACAAAGGAAATTGGTCTGTCATTTTCCTTTCTCCTGCTGTACATGTGAGGTTTTGATAGGAAGACCATACTAGCCTCAAAAAATGAGTTTGGTTGTGTTTTTTCCCTCTTCTATTCCCTAGATTGGTTTGTGTAAGACCAGTGTTATTTCTCCCTTAAATTTCTAAAAAATATACCAATGTAACCATTTGAGATATGGGTTGTCTTGGTGAGAAACATTTTAATACTGGATACAATTATTTAATAAATATCAAACTATTCAGATTAAATAGCATCTGTCAAGTTTGATAAGTTGTGTTTTGGAGGATGGATTTGCCCATTGAATCCAAATCATGAAATTAACCTGAAGTTATTTATAGTATCCTCTCATCTTATTAGCGTCTTTTTATTCCTAATGTTATTTACTTATGTTTTCTCTCCTCTTTTTCCCTCTTGATCACATTTGCTGGAAGTATATTCATTTTATTAATCTTTTTAAAGATACAAATTTTGGCTTCATGGATTTTCTCTGATGTTTTCTATTTCATTGATTTCTTGTCATATCTTTATTCTTTCTTTCCTTCTGCTTTCACTAGGCTTGCCTTTTTTCCAGCTTCTTGACATAGAAGCTTAGATAATTGATTTTCAGCTTTCTTTCTTTCTAAATATATACATGTTTGGCTATAAATTTCCCTCTGAACACTGCTTTAACTATATTCTTCTACTTTGATATGTTACATCTCCAATAGCAATCAGTTCATACTGTTTTCTCATTTCCTTTGTGATTTCTTCTGTGATCTGTGATTTAGAGGTATATGGCTTAATTTCCAAGTGGTTGGGGATTTTCCAGTTGTATTTATGTTTTCTTTTCTTTATTTATCTTTTTTTAAAAATTTATTTTGTTTCCTTTTTGTCTTTTTTTTTTTTTTTCTATTTATGTTTTTATTTCCAGCTTAGTTCCACTGTGGCCTGGGAACATGCTCCTGAGTGATTTCAGTCCCTTGAAATGTGCTGAGACTTGTCCTGTGGGCTGGGACATGGCAATGTCAGTGAGCATCCTGTGTGCTGATGACAAGACGTGAGCCTGGCTGTAGGCGGGTGCAGTGGTCTGGATCACCTGTCAATTAGGTCAGGTCTGTCCATGGTGCTGTTCAGAACTTCCATCTCCTTTCTGATTTTTTGTCTGTCCAGTAAATCAGCCATCGAGAGAGGGAGGTTAAATCTCCCTCAGTGATTTTGGATTTCTCTCCTCTTTTAGTTTGGTCGTTTTTTGCTTCCTATTTTTTATGTTATTGATGCTTATCTAGGGTTGTACCATCTTCCTGAAGGATTGATCCCCTCAGCGTGAGAGGAGACTATGCTCCTCTCCAGCAAAACATCCTGCCCTGGCATCGGCTTTGTCTAACAACCATAGGACTCCACAGACTGTCTTCTGGTTGTGCTTGCAATTCTACCCTTTCCTCTGTTTTTTCTTTCAACATTTTTGTGCTCGTCTATCAACGGAGTGTATCCTTTAAGTGGTTTATAATCGGGTTTTATTTTTTGCATGAAGTCTGACATTACTAGTTTTTCACTTGATTATTCAGCCCCATTCTATGTAAGGTAATTTTCTGTATTTTAGGTTTATTGTCTGTTGTCTTGTTTCCTATTTGTCCATCTGATTTATGTTCCATTTTCCTCTCACTTCTTGCCTCCTTTTCGATTAGTGGAATATTTGTCTTATCCTATTTTCCCTCTCTAACTCACAAGTTATACATTGCTTTACTATTTTTAGGTGGTTATCCTAGCGATTTCAACATTCATCCTTGACTAAATCATGACAGTTCAATATGAATTGAGGCTTTGCCAATTTCCTGTTCTGCTAGCTCTTTGGAAGACTTTAACTCCATCACTCCCCCTGTCTTTTGCTTTATTGTTGTACTGCATTAACTCAACGTGTACTTTACATGCCAGAGTCTATTACCACAAATGCCTGCTTATGTTTACCCAAGTTTTACCTTTTTCTTTGCTCTTCATTCTTCCCGATAGCTCCACGTTTCTGCTGGGAGTATTTTCTTTGCATCTGAAGAACTTATTTTGGAATTTCTTTCTTTCTTTTAGGCCGCGCCATGCAGCATGCGGGATCTTAGCTCCCCAACCAGGGATCAGACCTGCACCCCCTGCAGTGGAAGTGCGGAGTCTTAACCACTGGACCGCCAGGAAAGTCCCTCATTTTAGAATTTCTTTAGTTCAAGTCTTGTGGTCTTGAATTCTCTCAGTATTTCTTTGCCTGAAATGTCTTCGTTTTTGAAGCATATTTTTGCCAATGTAGAATTCTAGGTTGGCAGTTCTTTTTTTATTTCAGCTCTTCAAAACTGTCATTCCACCGTCTTCTAACTTCCTTCATTTGTGGTGAGAACTCAGCTCTCAATCTTATTTTTGCTTTTTTAAAGATAATGCATCATTTTTCTCTGGCCAGTTTTCCCTTTTTCTCTCGTTTTCCGCAGTTTTACCTTGATGGGTCAAGGCGTGGTTTCCTTTGTATTTATCCTGCTTGGGGCTTGTGGAGATTCTTTAAATCTGTGGGCTGGTGCCTTTCATTGGTCTTACAAAGTTCTCAATCATTTCTCCAAATGTGGTTTTGTCCCCTTCTCCCTCTACTTCTGGGGCTACGATTCACACAGGATAGATGTTTCCACTGAATGTCTCGTGTCTTTCTTCTTTGCTTTTTTTCCCCCATCTGCTTTAGTTTGGACATTTCTATTCACCTTTCATTCAGTTCTTTAACCCAGAATTCTGCTGTATCTAAAATGCTGTTGCTTTGATTGCTTGATTTTAGATCTTTTCCAGTTTTAGAATTTCCATTTAGGTCTTTTTATAGATTCTATTTCTTTGATTAATTCTTTTTTTCTCATCTATTTTCCCCATCATTTCCACTATTTTCTTGAACATACATATCAGAGTTATTTTAAAATCCTTATCTGCTAATACCAATAGCTCAGTCACCTGATTCTGTTCTTACTGCTTTTTTTCCTTCTTGGTTTTCAGTCCTGTTTTGGTTTTCCTCGTATACTTAGTTACTTTTTAATTGCTCACTGGGCATTATGCACAAACACAATCTGAGGAAGGCACATCAGTGTCTTCCACCAGAAAACATTCACCGTCACTCTGACTGGCAGAGAGGATAGGCGCTGACCACCCAGGTCCAGTGACCTGAGCCGAGGCTCACCTCTGCTTCCAGAACGTAGCCCTTTAGGGAGTTCAAAGGTGAGTCTGGCCTGTGGGCTCCTGGGAGCCTCCCACCCTGGGGGTCTCGGTCCTTTCAGCACTGATTGTCTCCAGGACATTCTGCTCTGTTTTCAGAGGTTTTAAGACCATATTTTAGCTTTCCACTCTGGGCAGCTTCAGAACTTCAAACTGTCTTGTTGGCCGTGTGTTCAAACTCCTCAAGTCTCTGAACCTCTCTTCCGAATCTTCTTGATCCCTTTTCCCCAGCGCTGCTGCTCTGCTTGGACCGAGTGTCTAACAAGGTCCAGAATCGCAAAGGCCCCCAGGAGAAACACAGCTGAAGATCTTCATCTTATCTCTCGGAGGGTCTCCCCTCTCTGGAATTTTAGTCTCTCTTGTCCTCATTGCTTCCGTGGCTCTCTGATACCTTTTGACAGATTACTTTTGTTTTATCCAGCTTTCCTCTTTGCTCTCAGCCTGGAATGTTAGTCGACTGCTCAGAAGGAGAATTGCACTGGGTATTTTTAAGAGTAATTGCTAAGAAGTAGATTTGTTGAGTCATGTTTTATGAGCATTTCACATTTTAACAGGAACTACTACCCAATCATCCCCAGATTAGGCATGAAGGGCTGGGCTCTGCCGGTGACAAACAGCCCCCAGATCTCAGAGGCTGTGATGGCAAAGGCTTGTTCTTCATCTGTGCTTCGGGTCCACTGTGCCCGGCTCACCCCTGCTCCACATTCTCCCCACGGGGGGAGCCAGCAGGATGCAGCGACCTCTCTCTGGGTCACCGCTGGTCATCGTGGCTGAGGAAAGGCAAGCACAGTGGACCCCACGCTGGCCCTTAGAGCCTCTGCAGGGAGATGACACATGTCACTTCTGCCCAGTGCCCTGTCACTGATCAGAACAAGTCACATGGCCATGCGGGAGAGTGGAGGTCTGTGATCAGCACTTCGGTCTACACCACCCCCCCAAAGAGGGGGCATTTTTTCTTCATTTTCTCACCACATTTGACACTTAAATACTTTTAATCTTGCTCATCTGGTAATCAAACAATAGCACATTTCTTAAACATTTGTAAATATTTCCCTAATGAATGAGATTGGGTGACTGTTCAGGTGTTTCTTGTTTTCCATCAACTTACGGAAAAGTAAGCTGTATTTTACGACTGTGGTGTAAATTTTACATAGAACATATTTATAAATTCTTCGTTATTAATGATGAGTCATACCCTTGGTATTCTTACTTATTTTTGTACACTTGATCTGGAGTACATTAAAGCCGCTAGGCTGAATTTCCCATCACCCCTGGGCCTTGTTGGTTTCCTTATATAGCTAGCAGTTGTTCTTCATCTATTTGGATATTAGATGTTGAACACATAAAGGCTCAAGCTCATTACACCTTTACCAGGTACAATATCTCTTTTTAACGTATATTGGTCTCTTTGTTTCTTTGAGTGATTTGTGCTTTGAATTATTTTCTTTTTTATAAATTTATTTATTTATTTTTGGCTGCGTTGGGTCTTTTTTTTTTACATCTTTATTGGAGTATAATTGCTTTACAATGTTGTGTTAGTTTCTGCTGTATCACAAAGTGAGTCAGCTATACATATACATATATCCCCATATCTCCTCCCTCTTGAGTCTCCCTCCCACCCTCCCTATCCCACCCCTCTAGGTGGTCACAAAGCACCGAGCTGATCTCCCTGTGCTATGCGGCTGCTTCCCACTAGCTATCTGTTTTACGTTTGGTAGTATGTATATGTCCATGCCACTCTCTCACTTCGTCCCAGCTTACCCTTCCCCCTCCCCGTGTCCTCAAGTGCTGTGTTGGGTCTTCATTGCTGCGCGCGGGCTTCCTCTAGTTGCGGCGAGCGGGGGCTACTCTTTGTTGCGGTGCGCGGGCTTCTCATTGCGGTGGCTTCTCTTGTTGCGGAGCATGGGCTCTAGGCGCACGGGCTCAGTAGTTGTGGCTCACGGGCTTAGTTGCTCCGCGGCACGTGGGATCTTTCTGGACCAGTGTTCGAACACATGTCCCCTGCATTGGCAGGCAGATTCTTAACCACTAGCAGCACCAGGGAAGTCCCTTTGAATTATTTTTGATGATAATATAACTCCTCTGTTCTTCTTGTGCAAACACGTCCCTCAGTGCTTTGTTTTTAAACCGTATATCACAATGTATTAGGTGTCTCAGGACCGGATTCTACCTTTAAATGTGACCTGAGTGCTCGTCCTGTCTCCGTCCAGCAGATGTTCTCGGTCATCCCCGCCCCCGCCCCCGCCCTGTGGACTCCTGCTCCACGAGCACCCTCTTTCTGGCTGTGTCTTTAATGCCTCCTTCACTGGTTTTTTTTTTTTTTTTTAAACATCTTTATTGAAGTATAATTGCCTTACAATGGTGTGTTAGCTTCTGCTTTATAACAAAGTTAATCAATTATACATATACAATATGTTCCCATATCTCTTCCCTCTTGCATCTCCCTCCCTCCCACCCTCCCCATCCCACCCCTCTAGGTGGTCACAAAGCACCGAGCTGATCTCCCTGTGCTATGCGGCTGCTTCCCACTAGCTATCTATTTTACATTTGGTAGTGTATATATGTCCATGACACTCTCTTACCCTGTCACATCTCACCCCACCCCCTCCCCATATCCTCAAGTCCATTCTCTAGTAGGTCTGTGTCTTTATTCCCATCTTGCCACTAGGTTCTTCATGGCCTTTTTTTTTTTTTTTTTTTCCTTAGATTCCGTATATATGTGTTAGCATACTGTATTTGTTTTTCTCTTTCTGACTTACTTCACTCTGTATGACAGACTCTAACTCCATCCACCTCATTACAAATACCTCCATTTCATTTCTTTTTATGGCTGAGTAATATTCCATTGTATATATGTGCCACATCTTCTTTATCCATTCATCTGTCGATGGACATTTAGGTTGCTTCCATGTCCTGGCTATTGTAAATAGAGCTGCAATGAACATTTTGGTACATGACTCTTTTTGACCTATGGTTTTCTCAGGGTATATGCCCAGTAGTGGGATTGCTGGGTCGTATGGTAGTTCTATTTGTAGTTTTTTAAGGAACCTCCATACTGTTCTCCATAGCGGCTGTATCAATTTACATTCCCACCAACAGTGCAAGAGTGTTCCCTTTCCTCCACACCCTCTCCAGCATTTATTGTTTCTAGATTTTTTGATGATGGCCATTCTGACTGGTGTGAGATGATATCTCATTGTAGTTTTGATTTGCATTTCTCTAATGATTAATGATGTTGAGCATTCTTTCATGTGTCTGTAGGCCATCTGTATATCTTCTTTGGAGAAATGTCTATTTAGGTCTTCTGCCCATTTTTGGATTGGGTTGTTCGTTTTTTTGTTATTGAGCTGGGAAAATTGGACAGGTACATGTAAAAGTATGAAATTAGAACACTCCCTGACACCATGCACAAAAATAAACTCAAAATGGATTAAAGACCTAAGTGTAAGGGCAGACACTATCAAAATCTTAGAGGAAAACATAGGCAGAACACTCTATGACATACATCACAGCAAGATTCTTTTTGACCCAGCTCCCAGAGAAATGGAAATAAGAACACAAATAAACAAATGGGACCTAATGAAACTTAAAAGCTTTTGCACAAGCAAAGGAAACCATAAACAAGACCAAAAGACAACCATCAGAATGGGAGAAAATATTTGCAAATGAAGCAACTGACAAAGGATTAATCTCCAAGATTTACAAGCAGCTCATGCAGCTCCTTCACTGGTTTTTACCCTCAAGTCACAGACCAGCTGAGCCGTTTGCATCTGAAGGGGGAGAAGCCCTTTGTGAGCCCACATCCTCCTCCCACTATTAGCTAATCCTTCTCACCCCCTGCCCTCTTCCTCCCACTTGGGCCTGCCTCGCCCCTCCCACCCACGCCAGCAGTGCTCACCCCTGACCTCCTGGTCCCCAGAACCAGCCTCCCGTGGTCCTCCCCGCGTAGGGCCTCTGTGCCGGCTGGTGCAGCCTGTCCCTGTCCCAGTGTCACAGAAGTCACATGTCTGTGTTTCTTTCCTGACACTCCTTCTGGCAGCCACTTCTTTTGCACGATCTCCAGCATCCTCCGTGGCTCTCTCCTTCCTCTCACTGGTCACCAGTGGCCCCTGCTGGGTCAGGGATCTTCCTTTCTGGTGCCACACAGTGGCCCAGAGCTGCCTTGTGGCTGCCATTCCTGGGTCCCCATCACCCTGCACAGAATCTCAGACACACTGGGCATGACCCACCCTCCAGGGGGCGTGCCCATCCCCATCCCTGTGATCCCACAGCTCAGCCCCCCCCCCCGACCCCTGCTGCACCTGCGGCCTGCGAAGACAGGCAGGTGGCCTTGGCCGCTGGCCGTGTGGCACAGGGCAGCATGTCGGACTTTGGCCACGGTCTTTGGTTTGAACTGTGGCTTCCCCCCTTCAGGGCCCCAGGACCTTGGGCCACTTAACCCCCAGCTCCTTTCTTTCATTGACAGGGATAGAATTCACACCCTCCTCATTTACACTCACTGTGAATGCCCAGGGGTGGCGTGCCCCATCAGGGCCTGTCATCATTTTTCATGTTATCATTATTGAGATGCCGTGGCTGGAAGAGATGAGGGCTCAGCAAGCAGGGGCTGGACAGGCTATTTGGAGTATGTCTATTCTGCTCCAGTCCTCTCTGGAGGACCACCTGGGCGGCGCGTCTCCTGAGTCCTCACACAGCTCGCCTTGTGTCTGTGCCCGGGAGTGACGCCTGGGCTGAGACGGGATGCTTGGTGGCCACCTCTCCTGTCAGCCACCACGCGGGCTGTGTCTTTGCATCCTTAGGGCTAATTATCTTGGTCGCATTCTTTAGATAAGGAGCCTGTTCTCTGACAGCTGAGGGTGGAAAGCCATGGTGATGTGTGTGGAGACACCACGGCCCCCCCGTGGGACCGGGGCCTCGAGGGCGACTCTGTTGCCTGGGAGATGGATGAGGAGCCCCAGCAGCGGGGACACCGGAGCCAAGGCCTGGACCACGGCGCGTGGAAGGGTGATTGTCTGGAGCAGCGGGGGCGGGGTCCCCGCAGGGGACAGCTGGGTCTTTGTGTATCTGTGTTCTCACATCGCCCTCCCCAACCCCGCCTGCCGAGCCAGGGGTCTCGCCAGGCCCCAGGAGTGAGTTCCTTTCCAGCAAGTCTGTGTCTGGGAGTTGGTGGCAGTCGCCTCAGGCCGGCGCCGAGTGTCCAGGGCCCAGGGGCTTGACTGAGCATCCTGCAGGGGCCACGTGCCCTGAGCAGGAGCTTGTAGAGAGAAATCTGGGGCCAGGCCGGGTCCGGTGCCTGTGGATCTTAGACGTCATTTTAGACCAAGCTCAGAGTAGACCCCAAGCCAGGGAGGCGGGCGGGCAAAGGATTTCCAAAGAAGGTTCCCCCCGGGGAGACGGTGAGGCCGGAGCGGCCAGGGCACTTCAGGCCTGGACTGATCCCACGGGAGCTCTAGAGGGTGAGCTTCCCCTCGGGGTTCACAGCCAGGAGGGTGAGAATCGAGGTTCCCGCGCCCCAAGGCCAGGCTCCAGCTGGTGACTCGGCCCATCGGTGAGGAAGCCCTGCAGCCAGCATGGGTTCCAGGGAGGGAAAGAGACTTTGCGGGTGGTGGGACGGGAGCGGGGTACACATGCAGGGGCGGGGCTGGGGGGAGAGGGGTGCACATGCGGGGGCGGGGCTGAGGGGGAGACGGGTGCACATGCAGGGGCGGGGCTGGGGGGAGAGGGGTGTGCATGCGGGGGCGGGGCTGGGGGGAGTGGGGTGCACATGCAGGGGCGGGGCTGGGGGGGAGAGGGGTGCACATGTGGGGGCAGGGCTGGGGGGAGAGGGGTGCACATGCAGGGGCGGGGCTGGGGGGGCGGAGAGAAGTGCAGACGCAGGGGCGGGGACACTGTTCCCCAGCCCTGTTTGCAGACACCGACCTGGGCTGTAGCCCCAGCTGTCCACAGGCACCGGACCCGGCCTGGCCCCAGATTTCTCTCTACAAAGCTCCTGCTCCGGGGCACAAGGCCCACCGTCGTCCTCACCTTTGTCACCTTCATCACTGCCACCAGCCCTTCTGCTCATAGTGTCACCTCCGGGTTGACCAAAATCAGTTTCCATCATTTTCTTTAAAGAAAACCTAAGTAGTCTACAGTCCCTGACTCATGGCTATTTTTTTTTTTATGGCTATTTTTTGAAATGCTTTTTTTATGGTTAAATTTGAATGGTAATTATGGCATCTTGTTCTGATACAGAGCTCTGGTTCATCCTTCTCCCCCTGGGGATTTTGCAGGCAGGCTTTCACTCTTTCCTAACATTGGGTGTCACAGTAGAACATCTGAGCCTGCATGTTCCTTCTCCCATCAGAGCCTCGATATTTTGCCTGGACCCTAGTTAACTCACGGGTTGGACCCACCGTCCTCGGACGGGCCTCAGTGTTAATTCTGTGCATCTGTTTTATGGGAATACGGTGCCCTTTCAATCCATGGAGCTAATCCTTTTTTTTTTAACTTCACAAATGTTCTTGAGTTATTTGAGTTGTTTTCCTTTTATATGCTTTTTCTTTCATCCCTTTAAACTCTGGCTCTTTTCTGTTTCACTTTTCTCATTCTTTTCAAGCCTGGCCCCCTCAGCACCACCTCTTCTCCGGTTCTGGTGTGGCCTCATCTTGGGATGCTTTGTGTTCTTCCACGGGTTTTCTTGAGCCTGTTTTGCATCTCCTGTTGTCTGATTGTTTCTTGTTGCAGCCTGTTCCGGCTTTTGTTTTACAGAAAAGATGTTTTCATTTAGATCTTTAAGTTCCCAATTTGAACAAAAAAACTTACCAGCTTCCCCAGTGGGAGGTCTTTCCCATGTGGGTCTTTGATTTTTGCCTTTCTTATAATTTTCTTCTTTTTCTTGCAGTATTTTTTAATGGGTCCTGCTTTGGCTCCTTTTTGTCCTTGTTTATTTTTTCATGAAGTGAGTTCTTCCTAAACCAACCATTTGCAGGAATGAGGGCAGTTGTCTGGGTGAGCAGAAGCTTCCGGGGTTCAGGATGAAGCCCCAGCACAGGGGCCTCCATCAGCTTCTTAACCAGCCTTGACTGCACGTGGCAGAGCATCTTCACGTGAGGGGTGATTTGGAGATATGGGTGTTTCCTGTTCTCCATGAAGTTGGAATTCCCATGTCTGCTTCTCTTCCTCAGGGAGGAAAAGGAGGGACAACTTTACTAGAAATATCACTGTAATAAATGATGGACTCTTTTTGCTTGTTTGGTGTTTGCTGTTTTTTGTTTGCTAGAACAAAACAACAACAAAAGATATACAAACCCTTAGCTCCATAACTCTGCATGATTTTCAAGACATTCACAACTCAGACATGCGTGGCCTAGTACAATGGCCTCCACAGCAATGTATTCACTTACTGCTATGAACTGAATGTTTGTGTCCCCTCAAAATTCATATTTTGAGGTCCTGACCCCCAGTGTGATGGGACTTGGAGGTGGGACCTTTGGGAGGTAATTAAGGTTAGATGAGGTCATGAGGGTGGGGCCCCATGATGGGATTAGTGTCCTTATAAAGAGAGGAAGAGATGCCAGGGTTCTCTTTCTCCACCATGTGAGGACACCAGGAAGAAGGTGGCCATCTACAAGCCAGGAGAAAAGGGCCCTCACCAGACACCAGATCTGCCAGCACCTTGATCTTAGATGTCCAGCCTCCAGAGCTGAGAGAAATAAATGTCTGATGCTTAAGCTACCCAGTCTGTGTTATTTTGTTATAGTAGCTCAGACTGACTCAGACACTTATTCTATCACTAACTCATTCAAAGGCCCCGTCTAGGTAAGGAGGCCACAGAGCTCTTACCAGACCCTGGCAATGCAGCCTAAGTGAGATAGACCCGGTCCCATTCACTGGAGTCTGCATTATAGTCAGGGCAGGGAGGGAAGCCTGCCAATAAACGAGCAAATAATGGGCAAACAAGTCTTTTTTGTTTAATGCAGAAAAATGACATGAAAGAAAGCAGCAGGGGAAAATGAATATGAGAGACGGGGCTGTGGGCTTCATCCTCCTTTGATTAACGCTGTTCAGATGAGGACGATCTCTGTGTGTGATGCACCGTGGAGAACATCCGTGCAATCCCGCATGAACACGGTTCCCAAAGAGATACACGTATAACCAGCACCACAACTGACAAGCTCACATGCAGGTTCTGAGACGCGTTGGAGGGGAGGGTGAGTGTGGGGGAGGGGAGGCTGGCACAGGACCAAGAGCAGCAGTGGGACAGGGGTCTCTGCCAGATGCCCGAGTGGACCGTGCATCCCACCCCCAGCCTCCTGACTTATTCCCATACCCAGGATGTCCACACCCACGGTCACTACCAACAGCACCGTGTCGGCGTCCCAGGGTAAGAACAGGCTTTGACCGCCCACCCCCCCACCCCAGGAGGCCAACTCACTCTCTCAGGCTCTAGTTTTCAGGAATATCTCCAGAATCTAACGGCCCCACCACTGTCCCTGGGTTCAGCCACCTCCTCTGGATGAAAGCAGTAGTGTCCTCACTGGGCCCTGACTTCTGTTGAGTCCACTCAGCTGTCAGAGTGACCCCTCCCCCCCAATGAGAGTCAATGCCTCCTCACTCAGATCTAGAATAAAATCCACTTTCCTCAATGCTTCACAAGACTCTGCAGATCCAACCCTGTTGACGTCTCCAAATGCACCAGCAAAGCGTCCACCACTCAGCCTGTGTAAGCCCCTTGGGTCCACCTGGGCCCTGAACATGACGAGCTCCTACCTCAGGGCCTTTGCATTTGCTGTCTTCTCCATTGTTCTTCTCTAGACTTGCACAAGTTGCCCGCCCTCTCTTCAGTCTTTGTTCAAACATCACCTCCTAAGAGAGACGTTCCCGGCCCACCAGATCTCAGGCAGCCCCACCGCCCACTCTTGCCCTGCCCCATTTTTCTTCATCAAGCTCATTAGTGCCTGAAAGTCTGGTCTGTTCTATTCTCTTCCCCTCTCCTCTCCTTCCATTGCATTCTCTCCTTCTGATGGGAGCTGTCATCTCCCCCCCACCCACCGCCCAGAACATAACCCCAGGAAGGCATAGCCTTGTCTGCGTGTCTCCTGCATTCCCAGGCCCGGGAAAGTACCCAGCCCATAATAGGTGCTCCTTTGGCATTGGTGGAACAAAAAAATCATGTTGAGAAAGAATGAACACCTCATCTGGACTTGGCTGGAGAGACAGAAACTAGTGCTTGGTAGAGCTGTATCAGATGAACAGTTAACAGAAAAGGGGAGACTTGTGTAAATAGTGTGATGTGCTGGAAATTTCCATTTGATCCTCCAGACCCACTTACCTCTCTCCACCCCTCTTTGGACCCACAAGAGGCTGAGCTGCATGGACCACATGGGTGACCCCCATGTCCTCAGCCAGTCAGGGGACAGGAGGGCAGGAGGAGGGCGAGGTGGGTGTTCATCCCCTGGTCCCTCCGTGAGAGCTCACCCCTCCACCTCCCTCAAAAGGCTGCTTCAAGAATTAAAGGGGTTTACGCCAAGCCTTAATGTAGCACCTGGCCTCGAGCAATTGCTCCACCGATACGTCCTCCGCCCCCTGCAGAAGCTGGAGCTCCGCTGAGTGTGCTCGGGCCGACTCAGCCAAGCCCCGGGCTGCCCTCCGCGCCCCAAGCATCCTGCAGGGCTGCCACCTGCTGTCATGGTGGATTCTAGACTACCCAGTGGGTGAATTAACGCATTGCCAAGTGCATTGTGGTTTTCTCTTGCTTTTTTGTTGTAAGGGCTGCCATAGAACCAAACCCCCCAGCTGCTGTGACACCTCAGTCCTCACACCTAGAACCTGGGGCATGACACCTCGTTCTGTGGGCACCTTCCCTCTTAACCCTCAGTTCCGGGGCGACTGGTGGGGCACAGGGGTGGAGGGTCCTGGGAGGAGGTGTCCCAGGCCAGACCAGTCCCCTCCATGTTAACCTACCAGCGGCTCTTCCAGGAGGCCACTCAAATTTCGACCACAGCCCCAGCCCCGCCCTCTTCTGCCCACGCCCCGACCCCGGCCAGAAGATGCTGAGGCAATTTTGCCAGATCATCATAGAGTTTAAGTCCCTAATTTAACTCCTAAGCCGCTGATTCTGAAAAGTTACTTGGCAGGCTGTTTCCAGTTAATTTTCAAATATTTTAAGCTCTAATCCCATTTCTTCCACTTGGAATAAGCAAGCTTTTCAATTAGCTCCGTCTCGTGGGGTGGTGACTTTTATTAACCATTTTAGCCCACGCACCATTTCCTGGAGTCAGCGGTGGGAATGTAGGATGCAGAATTTTCCAGATTTCAGACGCCGATGTTTCCAGGGACTCACTAGCGGCATCTTCCCGGCCCTGTCTCCAGGGAGGACCCCTCCTCACTCGGCCAGGCACGGAGGGGAAGGACAGTGTTGGGGGGAAGCACTGGCCCTGGTCACAGGACCGGCCTCTGGCTCAGCCCCTGCCTGACTGAAGCCTGTCATGCTCGCGGCTGAAGCCACCTATGAGCGGGCCCACCTGTGACCTCATCAAGGCTGAGGTGGGACTAACAGGGGTGGTGTCGGGGAGAGCACGGCCCCTCCCCTTTGCTTTCCCCTGGGGCCCCTTCCCTGCAGAGCCAGCTGGGAGGCAGCAGATGTCTGAGCCCCTGGGGGCCTGAAGGCAGACCCCAGAGCAGGCAGGGTGGAGCCTGGAGCGAGGAGTTGCCCGCAGAGCCGAGCAGAGGATGGGCGAGGGGTCGTGCGGAAGGTCTCCCAGGGAGGCCGCAGAGGGGTTACTTTGAAGGCAGTTCTCTGAAGATCCTCCACACACACACTCAGGAAGGGCACTTGGCCCTGAACCTGCCGTCAGCCCAGTGGCCCAGAGGCCAGGACCACCACTGCCACACAGGCTCGGGGCAGCAAGGGCTGGGATCCCAGAGGCCTGTCTCCTAGTCTC
Source organism: Balaenoptera ricei (assembly GCF_028023285.1). NCBI lineage: Eukaryota > Metazoa > Chordata > Mammalia > Artiodactyla > Balaenopteridae > Balaenoptera > Balaenoptera ricei. The sequence continues at coordinate 186,965,677 of NC_082640.1, read as the reverse complement.
GGTGTGCTCCCCCAATCCTTATCAAGGGTCCCAGGGGTCTGCAGTGACACCAAAGCTACCAGCGCTTGCGCCTGGAGCCATGCCCAGCTGGTGACTTGGGCAGAAAGCGCTCAGGGGATGCAGGCAGGTCAAGGTCACAGCTCGCGGGCCCGGGGGCAGGGCTCCAGCTCGGGGGGGTCCCGATGATGCCCATCAGAAGCCTGGTGGTGGCGCCCTTGCCAGGCAGCCGGGAACCTGTGCCTGGACGTGCCTCTCGGGACCGCAAGTTTTCAGGCTCAGTTACTGCCGTCGGGCTGCCCAGGAAGCCGAGGAAGGGGAGGGCACCCCAGCCGGCCAAGCTGGCCCTCCTGCAGAGAGCCCCGTCCGCAAGGGTGACGCAGCACGGAGGGCCGGGAGGAGGGGAGGGGTGCCAGGCGGGTGAGGCGGCCCCAGGCTCTTCCCACGGACAGAACAATGCGTCTGAGAGCTGGCCCAGGCCTAGCTGCCGCCCCTGCGGGCCTGGAAGCCGCCAAGAACTGCACTGGAAGCCAAGTGCTGGCACCGAGGTCCTGCCGGGCACCTGCAGACAGAACCAGGGTGAGGGCTCAATTAACTCTGTCGCAAGCTGCCGTCACAGTCGGGTCAGCGGCTCTCAGCAGGGGCTGGAAAGCCGGGCCAGGCTAACTGTGGGCCGTCCAGAGCCTCAAGGCCACCAAAGAGCTGCAAGTGGAGGCTTCCTGGAGCCCCGCCTCTGGAGCCACACCTCTCAGAGCCCCACCTCCCGGGGCCACGCCCCCCGGGGGCCCCACCTGACCACTCCCAACGCCAGCTCCCGCCTGCTCCCCAGGCTGACCTCCCAGTTGCAGGGTCGAAGCATCTCGTGTCCAAGATTCAGAGGCCAGGAGCAGGGAGGGTCTGAAGGCCACCTTAGCCAGCGGGTCAGGGCACAGCTGGACCTGGCTCAGGTCTCGTGACCTTGGCCCAGGCCATGGCCCCTGTCACACTGCCTCTGGGTGCAGCAAGAGCGGTGCCTCCTAGTAGATCTGCCACCCCCCCAGGCCCTCCAGGGCGCGGATCCTGAGCCCGGGCCCTGCTCAGGTTCGTCTGTCACTCCTCTCCCAGGACTCCAGCCCTCCCTTCGGTGCACGTGTCTGTGAGGATTTGCTCAGTTGCCCCCTACAGACTGTCACCCTCCCTAAGGGCAGGGGCTGCGGCAGCCTCCCTCCAGGGCAGCCCGATGCCAAACACACAGGTGAATGTGAAGCAGGGGCCTCCCACCCCCAGTAGGACCGGCTGCCAGGTGTGAGGGCTGGAGGGGAGCCAGGAGAGCCTAGGGCGCCAGGGCAGGGAACAGGAGAAGCAGGGAGCGGGCCAGGCGAGCGAGAGGTGGGGACCCGCGGGAGTCAAGGCTCCCAGCGCCCCACAGGCTCCACTGTCCCATCAGACCCACATACAAGACCCAAATCCAGGGATGAAATTATTGAGAATTCCAAGCTGACGTCCACTGTCTGAGAGCCTGCCCTGGTCCCACACCCAGGGGGCTCTGACAGGGGCGAGAGGCTGTCTGCCTTCCACTCCCCGCCCCAGCCCCCCCAAGCGCTGGCAGCCCTCCAGCCCCTTCATTCAGCTCTCCAGCTGGTGTCTTTTTCGGTCACCTCTGGTTGTTCTTTTTTTGTTTAACTAATTAATTTATTTATTTTTAATTTTTGGCTGTATTGGGTCTTCGTTGCTGTGCGCGGCTTTCTCTAGTTGTGGCGAGCAGGGGCTACTCTTCGTTGCGGTGCATGGGCTTCTCATTGCAGTGGCTTCTCTTGTTGCTGAGCACAGGCTCTAGGCACCTGGGCTTCAGTAGTTGTGGCACGTGGGCTCAGTAGTTGCAGCTCATGGGCTTAGTTGCTCCGTGGCATGTGGGATCTTCCCGGACCAGGGCTCGAACCCATGTCCCCTGCAATGGCAGGTGGATTCTTAACCACTGCGCCACCAGGGAAGCCCTCTCTGGTTGCTCTTAAACTTTCTGGACCATTTCAGGAGGTTGCTTTACTGGCCTGGACAGATGCCAACATGCCTAAGCCCTGCACCAAGAGGCGCGGGACAGCCATCGGGGTGCACAAACCCCCTTTCCCGCATCATCGGGAGGCCGGGCACTTCATTTCCACCTTCCCTAACGGCGGGTGCTCGTTAAGAACAGTCCCGCCAACTTAATTAACACCAAAACCCTTGAGGTGCTCCTCAGCGTGCATGTAAAACAGCTGTCCTTCCCCGCGCGGGAGGGGAACCCGGAGACGCTTCCATGAAGCCAGCGGACTGCGACTCCGGGCCCTGGAACCGCCCGGCAGTGTTGCTTCCGAGGGGCCCAGGCCTAGCTGTGGGTGAGCGGGCAGCTGCTGGAGCAGAGGCGCCAGGCCGACTCAGTGACACTGCCAGCCAGCAGACAGGGGTGCCGTGGCCACTGCACGCCGCCCGCTCCCTGAACCGGGCTTTGTTATGTCAAAGCCACGCACCAGGGTCTGCCCCGACAGCCACGTGTGGCCTTGTGCAGGCCAGGGGAGCTGTGGCCTCTAGGGCTGCGGCCTGGGACTCAGCCCTTCTCCCGAGGGGGGTGTGAGATGTCCGTGGATGAGCGGGGGGTGTGGGTGGCTCTCCCTGCCCACCAGGTGCGAGGAGGCCTGGGTCCCCGCGTGGGATCCGTGAGCCGTCACTCGGACGCAGCACCCCAGAACCCGGCATCAGGGAACTTCGTAGCTGCAGCCCTTGGGAGCCCAGACTCTCAGAATGTTAGAAACACAGACTCAAGTGACACGGAAGTCTCTAGAAACCTTGCTGACCGCAACGTGCTGACACCAAGCTCATGCCACGAGCTCGAGCCCTGTCCCGCTTTGGGGGAGGGAGTGGCTGAGGGAGCCGGGCTCACCCACCCAGGCCACGTGGGTGGTTAGCGGCAGCCGGGATGTGCCGAAGCCCCCACTGTGCTCTCGACCATCGCCTTCTGCCCGGCACGAGTCCGGGTCTACAGCGTCCCAGCAGCTTAGGAAGCCAGGGTCTGCATCCTGGCAGGGGCCTGGGACCTGCGGCCCTCAGTGCCCTAAGTCCCAGGATTGCTCCCCCACCCCCACAGGACACTCCAGCAGGCATCCGACCCCCAGCCCAGTCGGTATCTGACCTCCAGCGGCCCACGCTGCAGGCCCTGAACCCTCCTGCCCAAGTCTCCTCTTCCCGCAAGCCCCAGGCAGTGGGCCCAGGCCCCAAGTAGCCCTCCGGAGAGTGACACAGGCACCCTGACCCATCCGGTCAGGGCCGAGGATGGTGGGCCCTATCTCAGCTCCTAAGCCGCCGGACGTCCAGGGAACCACCCCACGGACAGGGGTCTCTGGAGGACTGCCACGGGCACGCATGCAGGGTGGGCTCCACTGCCCTCTGGCCACCTTCCATTCACCTGCAGCGCGAGAGGCGGGAGGGGGAGGTTGAGTGGGGGCCGGGCTGAGTGTCCGGCTGGGCGTGAGATGCAGGGCCCGTGGCTGCCGGCGGGCCCTCCACTAGCGGAGCGCGGCGGGGCCGCTCGGGCGAGGAGCCTGAGCGGAGTCAGGCGATGGGAACTCACAGACCCGCGGCCGAGGGACGCGGCCCTGCACCTGGGGACCACGGCTGGCCTGGAGCTGCCTGAGTCCGTCCAGAGGTGCGCACGACCTCGCATGCGGGCGACCCCAGGTGAGACCCTGCGATGCCGCCTCGGTGCCTGGACGCCACAGCCCTGGTTGTTGCTAATTTATTGCAAATTGTTTGGGAAAGCCAGTTTAATTAAAATCTAAATGAGCCTCCCAGGAGGGCCCACTCCCCCGGCCCCAGCTGGCATGACGAGGAGAGACAGGCATTTCAGGATTGGAGCGGCTTTTGTGTTTTTGTCATCCCGAAGCCCCCGAGATAATACAATTTATTCATGGAATTCACACTCCAGTGGTGTCAATAAAAGGTGGGCTGCAGTCCACGGAGAATCACGCAGAATCCCGAACCGGAACTGGGCAGCGGTTCAGGGACCGATTCCTTCCACCATAAATCCGGGGGGCGGGCAGGGGCCACCTCGGCCAGTCGGTCAGCATGTGGCTGCTTTCTGGAGGTTTAAAGTAGCTGTCTGGGAAAGCATTCATCTCGGCTTGTCTTGGTGGACGCTGGTGGGGTCCTCCCGGCTCCCCAGGCCACGCCAGAGACGGCGCTTCCTGAGCCCGGGAACTTGCCGGGCAAGGGCTCTCCTCTCTGAAGCCTCCGTTTCCCAGTCTGCAGCAGGAGGCGCCTGGACCAGCTGACCCTGAAGGCCCTTCGCTCTCTGAGCTTCTCTGTAGAGCACCAAGTACCCAGCTGTGCCGGGGGGATGCGCTGGCTTGCGGTCCCACCAGACCCACTAGCTTTACTCCACCAGGTGTCCACCCAGAGCTGATGGGCGGGACCCAGGGAAGGGCCAGCTGTGGCTGGGATGGTGCACCTCTCCACACCCCAGCAGGAAGGGTGGTGCTGTGGGCGGGGCCGGCAACACGGACCCCGGGGTGGGGGTCCAGCGGGCCGGCTCTGGAGCCAGACGACCAGGGCACAGGTCCCCGACCCCTCTACTGCCCGGTCATGCAGCCTGGGCTGGTCAGCCTCTCCGGCCTCGGTGCCCTCAGCTGTCAACTGGGGAGTCGTCCTGGCTCCTTCACCGGGTCTCAGGAGCCCTAACACGCAGTGGGTCCTAGAACATCACCAAGGACACAGCACAGGCCGCAGGGCTGTCACTTTGTAATTAACTGTGCCTGTCCCTCCCCCAGGCGAGAACTCCCCCGGGCGGTGCCAGGTCTGATGTGCCTCTGCGTTGCCAGTGCCCCCCCCTCCCCACCATGGGATTGGCCGCAGCGCAGGTGTCACAAGCAGAGGCAGACAGCTGGGCGGATGGAGAGCGGGACAGGTGCAGGTGACGGCTGGAGGGTGGGTCACAAGCCTGGGGAATCTCCACAAACCCGAGAAGCCGGGCCACTCCTGTTTTCTCCTCTGGCCCCGGTTGATTTAAAAGCTGCGGCCACTCTCTTAAAATCACATCACCGGCTCCAGATTTCTCTCCAGCTCTTCACACGGCACTGAAACAAGATGCCGTTCCTGAGTGCGACGGAGCATTTCCATCACCGATGTGTGGCCACGGGCCCCCGACCTGCCCCGGCCACACTCCCCCTTCCCTGGCGCAGGGCTACTTCCCTCCCCCACCTCCGCCTCGTCTGCCTGGCTCCCCCCGCCCCCCGCCGAGCCCCGAGTGCTGTGCCACCCGTCACCCTCATGTGGCTTTGGGTAAACACACTTTGGTGCTTTTATCAGTGCCCTCTCCGGTGTTATGATGAATAATTGAAACTAAACCACACGTGTCACAATAAATGAACCTCTTGCAGAGGGGAATGAATCTCTGCAGCTCGAGCTATCTTTCTCCTGAGACGCCATAAAACAGGGACATAAAGTGGGGACGGGCCTGGCTTCCGCGGCAAGTGCAGGGGAGGGTCTGCAGCAGACCCGCCCGAGCGGCTGAGAGGACATCCCGGGGGCGACAGAGGGGCCCCTGCCCCCCGCTGTCCTCACCTGGCAAACGGGACCCTGCAAACCTGCTCAGGCTGCCTGGGAAGGAGCAAGCACCCCAGGCACACGGCTGGCTGTGCAAATACCGCCAGCCCGGCGCCACGGCCGCCCCACGCCGTCTCCCACCGGAGCCGGTCCTGATCTCAGCGCCGTCCAGCCCCGACGGGGTCGAGGTGGTTGCCTGGCACTTTGGCGTGGCCCGAATGCCATGGCAACGCAGCCCTGGGACGCGTCCGTGTTTGTCCGAGCACGTGGCCCGGCCAGCGGCCTTTCCAAATGTGCTTCCAGCTTCCAGGAAGCAGAGGGGGTTTGGAGGTCTCCTCCCAGCCCACGAGGTCCAACGTCCTCTCTTCTGCCCAGGACCACCGTGGACCAGGGGCCCTGCGCCTGGCTCCTCACCGGCACCGGGGGGGGGGGGGGGGCCTGGGCGCCGCGGCGCGCCCACAGGGACTCCGCCAGGCTGGGCAGGCGTGCATCATTACGTGCTGATTTACACTCACTGCCTCGTGTCCAGGTGCTCCCTCCATGCTAAGTACACGCGCCGATTTTTTATGCAAGATTGAACAACTTAACGGCCTGAACAAGTCGGATGACAAGACTTTAATTGCTATTTTTCTCCCTCCATCCCTCAAGAGAGCACTATGCAGGCATTTAGCGAAGTATTTCATAAAAGAGGAAAGAAAGCAATTCACCAACTTCTGTGCACATTTGCTTTCCGAGCTCCTCACCCACCCCCACCCCGCAGGGGGAATCATGCGTCTCTGGGGACCCCACGGCCTTCCAGGCTGGCACTGGAGGGGGGTGGAGAGAGGAAGCCCGAGGGGGCCCCACCCAGCCGACGACACAGGATTCTAACCCAGAGAACCTGACAGGCTGGGGGAAGCACCCATCCCCCGGCTCCTGGTCCCTGTTCTAGGACACATTGCACGTACACATTCATTCATTCAGCCGTTTGCTCACGACTCATTCATCCTCTCATCTGGTGTCTAAGTGACCACCGTGTGCCAGGCCAGGAGTGCACTGACCCTGGGAACACAGGTGGCTGACAGAGGCCTGGGTGCCTGGTGGGGGGAGCCCGCGGGGCCCCTGGCGCCCCGAGTGTATCACCCCATGGGTAGTGGTGATCCTCGACGCGTGTTCTGGGGACAGCATGATCAATACCATCAATACTTGAGGCCGCGAAGACGGTGTGGGGGCCTGTCTGCCAGAGCACGTTTTGTCTGGAAAAGGCATATATTGTGGTGGGTGGGACGGGCGGGGGTGGGGGGGGAATAACAATGATCATCATTTGTTAGCCCAGGACCCCGCCTCGCCTCCAGGACAGGCTGATAAACAGCTCCCTGAGAGCCCCGGGCGGGTGCAGGAGGCCCCGTGGAAATCAATCTTCTCTCCTCTAATCTCCATCTCCTCCTCGCTTGGAGGAGCCACCTCACCGCGTTCCTTGTTCATTCATGACGTGTTCAAAGGACTCTTTAAGGTTAGAATTTTCCTTTTAAGAAATCGCTCAGGGCAGCGGGTTCCCTGGAAGAGCCGCCCAGCTGACACCTCTCATTAGCTGCCTCCGGGGCTGGAGGGTCTCCCCTGCTAGGGGAGAGCGGGGAGCTGCTGCCGGGGCAAAGTGGGGCCTTGGGCCACGGCGGGGGGGCCTGCGTGGGGGGGATGGGCTGACTCCCCAGGCTTGGCAAAGCCTGCCTGACCTCCCCTCTGCTGGCTGCACACCAGGCGCTGGGACCGCCGTGTTTGTACAGACATGGAAACTGAGCCTGGACAGAGCCAGGGACAGAGTAACCAGAGCCTGGGCCGCCCTGCCCCCACCTGTACCTGGCCTGGTGCTGGCCCGGGAGGGGTCAGTGAGGACGTGAGCGCGGGTCGTTTAAAGAGAAGTGGGTGAAACCAGGCTCAGGCCTTGGGGAGCTCCCAGTCCAACTGGGCTGGCACACACCACGTGCGCACACACACACACACACACAAATGTGCACGCGTGCATGTGCATGCGCATAAGCGCAAACACAGACACACACGCACTCACTCCAACACACACGGACATGTGCACAAGCTCACTCACACGCAGAGTCACGCACACACCATCACACACACGCACATGTGTGCAATATATGTGCACACCTACAGGCACACACGTGCTCGGATGCAGATGCTCGTGTGCACACATGCAAGACATGCAACCTCACACAGGGCACACTCATACACATGTGTGTGCACAGGCACACAGGCATGCACACATGCAGGCACACACACCTGCACACACATGCATGTACACAGCAAATTCACATGCACACACCCTCACGTGTGTGCACACTCACATACATGTACACGTGTGTGCCTGTGTGCGCACACACACGGACACTGGGAGGAGAATAAGGCAGGCCAGAATAGGGTCCGTAATAAGAGGCCCATCGAGCAAAGGCTGCTACGTCCGGGGAAGAAAAGCCGTGCACTGTTTGAGGGCAGGTCAGGGCAGGCTCCTCACAAGTAGGTGCCAGGAGGAGGAACCCGTGACCGAGGGCGTCTGGGCAGGAGATTGGGCGGGCTGGGCTGATGCAGCCGGGCCAGCAGCCAGAGGGCCGGGCACGTGCAAGGACGCCGCCGCCCCCAGCCTGAGTGGTCCCTTGAACACAGACTCGGAATGAGAGGGGAGGGCAGAGCTCCCGAGGGGGGATGGGCTGAGCTGCAGATGAAAGGCCTTAGAGGAGGGGGGAGGGAGGGTCTCTTGCTCAGCAAAGGAAATATTGAAATTAAATCATTTCCCAGGGTTGGGGGAACTTTCCGTCCTAATTAAATAGCCAGGACTCTTGCGGTTGCTGTCAGAGAGCCTTGCTGGGGGGGGAAAGGAGCAGATGCTCCTCTGGGAAGGGGAGGATTAGCTGGCTGCTCGTCTTTGATGCCGACCCTGGCTCCCAGGGGCGGAGGGGGGCCGCCATTGCGCACTAATTAGGGCCGGGCCGCCCCTCCTGTCCTTAGGCACAAATCCATATTCACGTGCTGGGGCGGGAGGCCTTTCCTGGGAAGGGGGTGAGGCGAGAGGACCCCCATGCGTGCCCCTCCCACTCCCAGGCCACCAGCTCTGGCTGTCACTGTCCCCCCAACACCTCTCCACAGAGGAAGGACCTGCTCCCAGCGTCCCAGGCAGGCCCCGGGGGGCTGGGGGGCTGGGGGTTTGAGCCCAAGAGTGAGGCTGCAGAGCTCTGTCCAGCTCCGGCTTGGCCCTGAGGGGTGGCCGCTGAGTGCCCTCTTCTCTGCCCTGGGCCCTGCTGGGGGGTTGCCACTCCCTGGCGCTTCCTGTGGGTGGATGCCCTCAAGTGGGTGAGGCCCTGGACAGGAGGCCTAAATTCACCAGGAATCAAGGAAGCAGAAGGAAGGAATTCCAGACCCAGCTGAGCGTGGGGATGGGGGAGGTGTTTATAAGCATGTTCTAGAAGAAGAGTCTCTGGTCAGAGTGTGTGGGCGCTATGAAATGAAGCAGATGTACAGGGAGCAAAGAAGCCTCTCCCACTGGCCACCGATGCCAGAGCCCTGACTCCAGACACAGGGCAGAGCCCACGTACCCAGGACCCCACAGACCCACCCTGAGAACAGGCACCACGGCTGGGGGCAGGGGAGAAGGCAGAAGACAATTCTCCTAGCCCCGTTGAGACCAGGGCTCAGACATACTACAGGGAGATAAATAATAGGAGAATCAATGCAGATTCCCTCCCCGTGTTCTTAACTCCAGGTGGTATTCTTTTGTTTAAGATTTTTTTTTTTGATGTGGACCATTTTTAAAGTCTTTATTGAATTTGTTACAATATTGCTTCTGTTTTATGTTTTGGTTTTTTGGCTGCAAGTCATGTGGGATGTTAGCTCCCCAACCAGGGATCGAACCCACGCCCTCTGCATTGGAAGGCGAAGTCCTAACCACTGGACCGCCAGGGAAGTCCCCCAGGTGGTATTTTTTATTTATCCACGTATTTATCATGAAACTCTATCCCTTGGAACTAAAGTTCCAGGTTTCCGTGCAGTGTCATTTCCTGTCCATTTGAAGAACTTCCTTTTATTTGTTGGCCAAAAATTCCTTTTGTTTTCTTTTATCTAAAAATTTCTTTCTTTCACCTTCATTCTTTAAGAATACTTTTGCTGTTTATAGGGTTTTTTTTTTCCCATTAAAAATATTTTCCACTGTGTCCAGTTCTCTTCATTTCTCGTGAGAAGTAAACAGTTACTCAATTCTCTGCTCCCCTATGTGTAACGTGTCATTTTCAGTGGCTGCTTTCAAGATTTTCTCTTTGCCCTTGGTTAACATCAATTTGACTATAAGATGCTTTGGCATATTTTCCCTGCACTTATATTGATGTGGGTTTTCTGAGCTCTTGAAATCTATAAATTGTGTATTGTATCAAATTCAGGTCATTTTTAGCCATGACTTCTAAACATACAATAAAAAATTTTTAATGTCTTCTTTGTTTTCTGTCTCTCCTTTCCTTCTAGCACTCCAATATCACATATGTCAGACTTCTGATATTATTCTATGGGTGCCTGAAGCACTCTTCCTTTTCTTGTTTTTTTTCTCTTCCTTTCCTCCATCTTCAAAAGGGATAATTTCTACTGATTTCTCTTCAAGTTCACTAACTTTTCATTGTACTTTCTGTCCTGCTGTTAAGCCCATCCAGCAAACTTTTAAATTTCAGATTTACATTTGTCAGTCCTAGAATTTCCATTTGGTCCTTTCTTACAGTTTCTATTTTTCTACTGCAGTACCCAGTCTATTTATTCATTGTGAGCATATTTTCTTTTATTTCATCGGGCACAGTAACCATAGCAACTTTAAAATCCTTGCCTGCTTCACCATCTTGGTCATCTTGGGGTGAGACTCTGTGGATTGTCCTCTTTTTGTGAGAATGGGCCATATTTTTTTCTTTCTTCAGATATTGAGTAATTTGGGATTATATCCTGGACTTTGTAAATGTAACCTGTGGAGGCTCTGGATTGAAAGGCTTTAATTTTCATCGTTTTAATAGGCAATTTGTCTGATAGGATTCAAACTGAAAAATCTTTCTTTAGGATGCAGCTCAAACCTCAGTTGAGTTTTTTGGCCTGGGCTGGGCTGTTTGGAGTCTGCCCTGCTCGTGGGTGGTTCAGGGGTCAAGCAGAGATTGGCACAGAATTTATACACAGACTTTGGAATCTACCCCTTTCTGGGATCCTCCCTTACCTTTCTGTGGCTGAGGTTGCCCTAAACCTCGTGCTCTGGTCTTCAAGCCATAAAGACTGTGCATTTGTATTGGACTTTGGGGTTATTTCCATGACCTGCATGGTGTAGACTCGGGGCTGCCCTCAGGCTGGATGCTGTTGAAATGGAGAACTTCCTCAGTCTAGTCTAAGAGTGACTCCCTCCCAGAGCCTGCCCGCTTTGGGTTGTTCTCCAGGGTCTTCAGTTGGTTGTTTATTATCTTTTTTTAAGTCCAGTGTTTATAGTTGTTACCTTCAGAAGAGTTGGTCTGATAGGAACTTACTTGGCTGCTGCCAGACTCAGAGCTTTGAGGCTTGTTTTAGATCCTTGTTAGTGATGGGTCAGAGGAGGCTTTACTCCGGGGCTGGTTTAGCTCCCCTACTGAGGTTATGGCCCTTCTGTGGTCTCTACTCAATGCCTGGGGTGTTGTTATGGCCTGAATTGGTCTCCCTCCAAGATTCATAGGGTGAAGCCCCAGTGTGACGTAGCTGGGGATAGGTTCTTTAGCAGGTGATTAAAATTAAATGAGGTCATAGGGTGGGGACCTGATCCAATAGGACTGTGACCTAATAAAAGAGGAAGAGAGCTTGTCTTCTCTGCCCACCACCTGAGGACACAGCAAGAAGCCAGCGTCCTGAGAGCCAGGGAGACCGTCCTCACCAGAGCCCCACTGTGTTGGCGCCTTGATCTCGGACTTCCTGCCTCTAGAACTGTGAGAAACAAATGTCTATGGTCTAAGCCTCCCAGTCCGTGGTATTTTGTTGTGGCAGCCCGAGCTGATGAATACAAGTGTTTAAAAGGTTTCCTCTCTCTGGGGTTTCCCTGGTGGCACAGTGGTTAAGAATCCGCCTGCCAATGCAGGGGGACATGGGTTCGATCCCTGGTCCGGGGAGATCCCACATGCTGCGGAGCAACTAAGCCCGTGCGCCACAACTACCGAGCCTGTGCTCTAGAGCCCGTGAGCCACAACTACTGAGCCCATGTGCTGCAACTACTGAGCCTGTGCTCTAGAGCCCATGAGCCACAACTACTGAAGCTCGTGTTCCACAACTGCTGAAGCCCGCGCGTCTAGAGCCCGTGCTCTGCAACAAGAGAAGCCACTGCAACGAGAAGCCTGTGCACCGCAATGAAGAGTAGACCCCGCTCGCCGCAACTAGAGAAAAGCCCACGCACAGCAACAAAGACCCAACGCAGCCAAAAATAAATAAGTAAATAAATAAATTAAAAAAAAAAAAAAGGTTCCTCTCTCTGGCTGGTCGAAACTCATGTGTCCCCTAGACAAATTTCTAGAGCTGCCCCGCATTGTAGCCCCACATCTCTGGCACTGTTCCCTGTGAATTCTAGCCTCTCCACCTCCCTGGACCCCAGTCGTGCCTCCTCAACTCAGCAAGAGAGCCATGCCTGGTCGGGTCTCCATCCTCCCTGAATTCCAGAAAGGTCCTCAGAGCCAGAAACAGAGCCCTCACCAGCCTGCCCTGCCTCAGGGTCACAGCTGACACTGCCTGCTGCCCAGTGTCTAGAAACAGTCTTTCCATGCACTGTGTTTGGTTCTGGAGTTGTCCATGGCATGGAGCAGAGTCCGTGCTTGTTCATCAGTGGTGGTAAAGAATCCGCCATACGCGCCTTCACCGAACTTCTCGGAGTGGAAGCACGCAGCGCACAGATGAGACGTGACGGTGGATTTGCACAGTAGAGAGCCCAGTCGTGGCCAGAACCCCGACTGGGAAAGAAAACACCTTCACCTCCAGACACCCCCTCATGCCCCAACCTCAAAGGCAGCCGGTTGTGACTTCCTACCTCACAGACCGGTTTCTCGTGGTTTTAATGTTCCTGTAATGGGGCTGTGCAGTGTGCACTTTCTCATGTCTGGTTTCTTTCACTCAATACATCGGTGACCTTCAGTCACACTGGGGAGCATAGCAAGAGCCCCCCTGTGATCACTGCTTCCAGTTCTCCACCCTACACACACCCCAGCTTGGTGCCTGGTCACCTAGCTGGGGACTTTCTGGTTATTTCCAGTTTCTGGCCATTGAAAACTGCAATAAATGTTCTTATACATGTTTTTTGGTAAAAAACACGTGTGCATTTCTCTTGGGTCGGTTCCTAAGGGTGGAAACTACGCAGGGTCCTAGGATTTGTGTGTGTCTGGCTTTTGCAGATGCCGCCAAGCAGTTCTGCGAGGGGACCAGCCCAGTTTTGCCCTCATACAGCCTCACTCCATCTATCTTTTCTCTTGTTCATTTTGGCCAAAATTCATTTGGAGGGGGTGTCCCATCACGGTTGGGACCTGCGTCTCCCTGCTAACGGAAGCGAGCATTTCATTTTTCATACACTCCATGGACATTTGGGTATTCCATTTTGTGAAATATTAGTTCAAATATTTTGCCTATTTTCATCCACTTGCCTCGTCCTCTTCTTAAAAAATGGATGTGCTGGAGTTTTTTAAGAATCTGGATGAAAAACCTTTGTCTTTTGTCAGAGACGTGTATTGCAAACATCACCTTTTGGCTGATCTTTTCTCACCCTTAATGGTGCCTCTGATGAACAGAAGTTCTCAATTTTAATGTGGTCCAATTGATCAATTATTTATTTATTTATTTTTGGCTGCGTTGGGTTTTTGTTGCTGCACGCGGGCTTTCTCTAGTTGTGGCGAGTGGGGGCTACTCTTTGTTGTGATACGTGGGCTTCTCATTGTGGTGGCTTCTCTTGTTGTGTAGCATGGGCTCTAGGCGCGCAGGCTTCAATAGTTGCGGCGCAAGGGCTTAGTGGCTCCGCAGCATGTGAGATCTTCCCGGACCAGGGCTCGAACCCGTGTCCCCTGAATTGGCAGGCGGATTCTTAACCACTACACCACCAGGGAAGTCCAATTGATCAATTTTATTCTTTATGGATCGTGCTGTTTGGGCCCTGTTTAAAATTTCTCTTTAAATCTTAAGTCATCTCCCCACTGGGATGATTCTGAATTGTGACTCTTCCCTACGATGTACTTCCCATCCTTTGTTTCAGCACCAGTCTGACAGGCAGGTCTTTTATTTTTTCATGTAACTCATTGATAAGAATATTCAACAACACAGGACTGATGTCAAGAGTCGGTGGGACTCCACTGGCATCCTCCCTCCAGGGTCTCACACCAGCTCCCTCTGTCTATAATTCTCTGTAACAGACAAAATACACCTAACAGTTCATCTGGGATGTGCGTCCTATTTCATCCTCAAAGATAACACGGCAGAATTAGCAAGTGCCTGCTAAAATCACAACAATACGGGCACCTCGTCCACGCGGCTAAGGACCATGACAAGAAAAGAAAATGAGGTTAGTCTCACATGGTCGCCTCTTGGAAATCCCATGTAGTCAGAGGGCAGAGAAGCGGAGCTTGCCAGCGACGTGAACCTGGCTGGATTTTCTTCTCTTCTCTGGGACTAAATGTGCTCTGACTCTGATATTTTAAGAAATTGGCAGGGCCCTTCAAATCACAGAGCAGACTCCCCTGACTGCAGACGCTGGTTGCCTAGTAACCACCTCCCATGACGTCATCACCAGCAGCAGAGTCCGGGTACCAAGACCCAGGCGGTGAGTGTCCATGAGTGGTCCACGCAGACAGAGGAAGGAAGGGGCCCTGTGGATGGCCAGCGCAAGCCAGGGAAGGCTCCTGGGGGAGCAGGGATGTGATCTGGGGTCGGTGCTGAATCGACACCAGCAGAGGTGGAGGAGGGCCTGGAAGTGGGGAGAAGGGGTCCCAAGTGCCCTGAGACGCAGCTGGGGATGGGGGGGAGTATGGGGGCCATGGACAGCACACAAAGAATAGGGGGGCCTGTGGGGTGGGAGGAGGCACCCACAGCCGTACAGACGAGGCTGGAGGAGCGGAAGCAGGCCCTGGGAGAACATCCCGAGGCAGAAGAAAGACACCCCAAGCAGCCGAGTGATCACCAAGCACCCCAGTTGGCTGGGACAGTCCCAGAGGGCTCCTGTGGCCGGCAGAGCTATTGTCAGCACCTCCGTCACTCCCCAGGGTCCCCTTGGGATGATTAATGAGGCGGTTTCTACACCGAGAGCAGTCCAGGGGGTCCTGAGTCCCCCGACCCCAGCCCGGGCTCTGGGCTCCGTACCCACCACCTCTGGGGCCTGACAGCAGCCCCGTGGGGCAGGCCGGTCCTGGTCCTAACGGGAGGATGGGGAAGCTGAGGGTCAGAGGAGAAATTGGCATGCTGTGTCCCCTGCCTCAGCGAGCACTTGGGCTGCCCCCGGGATGGTCCTCGCCCAGGTCACCTGGCTCTGGACCTGCTGGGGAGAGTGAAGGTGAGGGGCCGGGCTGGGGGCCTCGCCTGCAGTGTCACAGGGGTAGAGACAGGGCCACATGGGACAGAGTTTCACACAGGACCGGGCCAGGCACAAAGGGAAGTGACTTCTGGGTGAGAGGGAAAGGTCCTCCAGCAAAGGGGAGTCTGAGCTCCCGAGACTGTGGGCAGGGGGAGCTTCCTGCAGCCCCCACTCCACCCCGGGGAGCTTAACCCTGGTGGGGGGCCTGGCTCAGAAGCAGCTAGTCAGTCTCTGATGGGGTGCGGGTGATGGTGAGAATAGAACCACGTGAGTGAGAGGGTTGGGGACCCCGAGTCCAGGCAAGCAGGGACGGTCTTGCGGGGAGGTGGAACCCACCAGAAGGAACCAGCTTCGAGGATCTCCCTGGGAAGGCCTGCATCTCACTAGGGGCCCGTCCTGCAGGGTCAGATGGGATGGCAGATCAGAGACGGCCAGGGTACTAAGTCACCGGGACATCTCAGGCAAATCAAAGGAGGCTGATTAACACAAGTAAAGCCACATCCTGGTGTCCATAAAGGTTGTGCCTCCCTCTTCCCCTGCCCCAGCTCCTTGGGGGAGGGGGGACCCCTGCTCTGGCTCTCGCAGCTGATCCCAAGCCAGCCCCGTTTCCCCGTCCACTCGGGCTGAGGTCACCTCCTTCTTTCTTCCTCACTGCCCTTGAGCCATCCCAGCTCTTTTACCAGGAAGGCATCCCCATAGCCTCAAGTCCACCCTGACGTCATATTGACCCTCTTGGTGGCTCTGGACCCTGGGGAGGGCCCCATCTTCCTGCGCGCTGCTGGGGTGCCTCCGACATGGCTCTGGGTCACCCGCGGCCCTGGTGCCCTCTGGCCTCCTTGACCCCTGCTGCTCTAGCAACTGTTCACCCCTGACCCCCGTCCTATAACGGGGGCCCCAGGTTCCTCCTGCACCCCTGGCCCCCTGTCCTGTAAGGAGAGGGACCCCAGGCTCCTCTGCCCCATAACTGCTAGCGGTTCCAAGGTGCTGGGCCCCTGACCTGGGATGAACTGGGACAGGCTGGGAGGCTCGGAGGGGCTCCGGCCCCTGGCCATCCCGGGCAGCATGCACAGACTGGGAATTGGGGCTCTGCCCCCTGGTGCTGCTTCCAGCCAACACCAGGCCCCACTGGGCCCCCAGGCCTCCCCGAGCTTGACCGTGACCATCATGGCTCTAGCACTGCCGGCCCCACCCCCGCCCCATCCAGCTACACCGCCCCTTCAGGAACAGCGAATTCCAAGCCTGGTGCCACCTGTGTCCCCGCCACCTTAAGGCCTGGGTCTGCACCCTCTCCCGGGCACCCGCCTCCGCAGCCCTTCCCAGGGCGGGCGCACTGACCCCCTCACAGCCAGGCTGCCCTGAGACCCTGCTCTCCTCCCTCAGAAACGCTCTGGGCTGGACCCTCCTCCTCCACACCCTCTTCTCCGTCAACCACAGCCTTTCACCGCGGGGGACGCAGCGGATTGCTGGCCCCCGGAGACGTCAACTTCCTCATCCCTGCCACCTGTCGCTTTGGGACCCGCAGACTCGCAGGTGTGATTAAGGACCCGAAGGTGGGAGACTGTGCTGGTTTGTGGGAGTGGGTGCTCACGAGGGTCCTTATAGGAGGAGGGTCAGAGCAGGAAAGAGAGGCAAGGGCAGGATGGAGGGGAGAGGGGCCTGGTGCCTCGCTGATGGCTGTGCAGAGGAAGGCTGGGCCTCCAGCCAGGGATGCCTGTGGCTTCTAGAATCTGGAAAAGGCCTGAAACCGTTCTCCCCTGGAGCCTCTGGAAGGAGCCAGCCCTGCCCACACCCTGACCTTAAGCCAGCGAGAGCCGTGTCAGACCTCTGGCCTCCAGACCAGGAGGTGTTAATGTCGTGTTGCTTTAAGGCAGGCAGTTTGTTGTCATTTGTAGCAGCGGCTGCAGCAATCTGCAGGGGGCTCAACTCTTCGCCTGCAGACCCCTGGGGAGGGCCTCCCCCCCACCGCCGCCGCTGGCCAGGCCCCTCCCCTTCAGCCGTCCTCCTCCACGGGGCCCTCTCCATGCCTGTCCCATGTCCTGTCTTGGGGAATCTATCTGTGTCCCTGCTTGAGGACAGCAGAAGCCCCCACCCCTGGGGAGTGGGACTCAGATTTCCAGTTCAGATGCCGAGAGTGGATGGGGGTGGGGCATGAATCAGTGTCAGGACCCTGCAGCCCCCTCCCCACCAGGGCCCTCCCTCTGCCCTCCAGACCCTGCAGGGGAGGGCCCGCCCCACGCAGGCTGAGAAATGCCCCCTCCCCGCTCCCTCCTGGCCTCTCAGCAACCCCCCATCAGTGCATCCCAGGGAGTGCAGGGGGGTCAGGGCCACTCGGCTTCCTTGCCGGGGGCTGATGCTCCCCACGCACAGCCCTAATTGACTGCAGCAAAACAAACATTTGCTTCAGTGATGCACGCTGAGTTAGATGCTCAGCGTTATTTTAATTAAGCCTCGTGATGGATGAATCTCAATAAAGCAGCTGTTTGGAGGATTCAGGTATATAAATAAAAATAACATTAGAAGGGGCACGGGGCTCAAAGAGCTACCAGGCACAAGAGCCTCAGCCCCAGCAAGAGCCCCGCTGTGGACACTGGCCCCTGCCCAGGGGGTCTGAGGAGGGCAGGAAATGCCCCCCAGGTGGAGGAGCGAGGGTGCCCCCAGGACAGCCCACCCCGAGGGACCCGGGAGCCCCTGCCCAGAGCCAGCAGTGGCTCACGCCTGCCGGGTCCAAGTCCAAGGGGCTCCTTCAGCCTCGCCAGGCTTTAGAACTCCAGCCAGACTGGACCGGTGGACGGAGCACCAAGGGCGTCGTAAGAAGCCGGGAGGGGCCACAGGACACGTTTGTAGAAGTGGCGGCGAGAGGCCGGTGACAGCAGAGGATGGTTTCAGCGGCTCCCGAGTTTGAGGCTTGGCGGAGATTGGCCGGAGCCCTGAAAGCCTTCCATGGTGGGCACGGGCCTGGGAGCAGAGGCCCTCACCCCCGGCTCCCACGCAGCCCCTTCCCACCGACCTGGGAATCCTCCCGGACAAGCGGAGGTGGGCCGAGGGTCTGGGGCCCTGGGTGCCCTGACAGCGGTGGTGGGGGAGCTCATCACTTGCTCATTTGTTCAACGAAGGGCCCCGGGCAAGGTGGGGGCCGGCCTGGGCCCTGCCCCTCCAGAGGGGCTCTCGTGACAGGGGCACCGTGAGGAGGAAGGAGGCCACCCAGCGAGTGAGCCCTACGTGGGTAGGCACCTCGGGCCCCAGGGGAGGCCCAGAGGAACTGTCCAGGATGGGGCCAGCCAGCTGGGTCTCCGGGGACAAGACCGCGTGGGCGGGTTGGAGTCTGGGGGCTGAGGGGCTGGGAGGACAGGAGGCAGCCGAAAAGGCCAACCAGCCCCCCAGCCCCAGGACCCGGGGCACCGAGTGTCCCAGTTCAGGGCCGCGGGACCAGGGGCTGCTGCCCCCTAGCCCCAGGGCTGTCCCCACCACAGCCCCTAGGTAACCTCCTCCTCCTCCAGGAAGCCCGCCCTGAAACCTGCCGAGAGCCCTCCTCTGCCCCACGGCCCATGAGCACAGGGTCCCCGGGGTCTGTCTGTCTTTTCCGGGCAGCGGGGGTTGTGGTCATGAGGACGTGGGTCTTCAGGCCAAGGAGGGCTGGGTCACACTGACCTTGGGAGGAGCCACCCGGCAGCCTGGAGGAAGGAGCCCTTCGGGTCAGGGCTGGTGAGGCGGCCGACGTGGACAAGAGGCAGAGCCAGGAGACCCAGAGCCTGGAGATGCCCGGGAAGCCCCCAGGAGGGGAGGAGGGGGGTGAGAGGGGCACGGAGTCCTGCTGGGCTAACGTTAACATGACAGGCCTCGGTTTCTTTCCAGGCTGGAAACAGACTTGTCGGTTGAGGGGAGGACGCAGGAGCCACGGAAGGGAGACCCTCAGGGAGGCGTGGGCAGCCAGGCCCCTGTGGGCAGAGGGGCCACCTGCTCGGTGTGTGACATCAGGCGGGCGTCGGTGTCCTGCCGAGGCAGGGCTGTGACAAGGACATCCTGGTGGTGACCCCTCCAGAGACAGGCAGTAGGGGGTGCCCTAGGGAGGCAGCTGGGTGGGGGGGACCCAGGAGGCCACGGCCTGAGCCCACCCCACCGCTCACTCTCTGAGATAGGCTGAGCGCCCAGACGTCCCCTTGTCAACTTGCCAACAGAGCCCGCTTGTGCGGGGGGAGACTGTGCCCGGCCTGGACATGACTTGGGATTGGTCTAAGCCAATCAGAGCTGTCTATTCCCTTTGCGATCAACTAGCCCAGAGTAGCCATGTGCCCTTGGTTGGACCAGCCTAGGAAGTACACTGAGTGGCTTCTGGAAGAGATTTTCCTTTTTGATGAAAAACAGGACCACATAAGGAGAAGCCACCCCTCCCACCCCAACTTTCATCTCTTCCTGCTTTAGATGCTGTCAAATGAAGATGTGATGCCTGGAGCTATGGCAACCAGTTTATGTCCATGAGGTGACAAGCCAAAGGACAAATAGCCAACATTCAAGGATGGTTGAGGGAAAGGAGAGGAGCCTGTGTCCTTGAGGATACCATTGCCTCTTTCTTGGTGCCACTGATGCCCATCTCCATACTTCTTGTTTCAGGAGTGTCTTAGTTTCCTATTGATGCTGTATAAAAATTACCACTAATTGGTTGGCTTAAAACAGCCGAAACGTATTCTTTCAGAAGTCTGAAATGGGTTTCATTAGGCTGAAACCAAGGTGTTGGCAGGGCTGTGCTTCCTCTGGAGGCTCTTGGGGAGAATCCATTCCTTGCCTTCTCCAGCTTCCGGTGGCCGCCTTCATTCCCTGGCTCATTTGTGGCTGCATCACTCCAATTTCTCCTCTATGGTCACATCACCTTCTCTCTTCCATCCTCTTGTCATATCTCCTCTGCCTCCTTTTCGTAAGGACACATGTGATTACATTTAAGTCTCCCCTGAGTCATCCAGGATAACCTCCGCATCTCAAGATCCTTGATTTACTCCCATCTGCAAAGTCCCTTTTTCCAGGTAAGATGGCATTCACAGGTTCCGAAGATAAAGACCTGGACGTCTTCGGGAAGCGTCTGCAGCAGCATGCCACCGTGAGGCAGTGAACTGCCCTGCTGAGTCCTCTGTCTGAAATAGAGCAGGACCCTATGGTCCTGCCCCCCACCCCCTGCCCCCCATGTCCTCCACCTGCCTTTTGTCTGTAGAAAAACTTTAGACAAAGAATAAGTTTAATCAGCGAAGTGAGAAAATGCAGAAGCAAAGGAAAACAGTCAGACTGGACAGAATAATAATAGTTCAGTCATTAAGCAGAGTCAAGGATTTTAGTTCCTCCTCAAGGGCTAGAGATACTATTCTGAGCCGTATCCTGTGAGCTGTTTTGTAGATACCAAAACCCCACCAAGTGGAAGAAGTTAACTGCATGACGGTCAGCCTCTAGCCTTGTCATAAGCTGCCACAATTTCGAGAGCTGGCCTCAAAGAAATGGGAACAAACTGACCCTGGAACTGAAGACTAACTGTACTTAAACAATCAAGATGACGCTAATCAGACCACCCATGACCGATTTCAAGGTGACCGTCAGAGCTGCCTGTGCGGTTCCTCATGTAGCCCCCTCCCTCCACTTATACACCCCTGAGACGCCCCTTTAAACGCTCTTGCCCGCTGATTTTCAGGGGGACTTGGCCTTTGGATACAAGTCCTCCCTCCCCTCTAGTTGCCGGCCTCCGGAATAAAGCAAATTTTCCTTTCAACCAGATTTGCCTCTCGGGTATTGGCTTTAGATCGGCGAGCAGCTGGACCCCACTTTGGGTAACATGTGGGTCTGGCTTTCTGTTCCTGGTGGTCGCCACCCCAGTCCTTCTGCAGAAGGGAGAGAATAGGACCTCTGTCACTGGACGTGTGGGGAGCAAGTAGAAGGAAAGATAGGAGAGGGTTTTGGCAAACAGAACATCCTGGGAAGCGAGGGTGCGTGGATTCTTGGGTAACTGACAGCTGCGAGGTGAGACTCCTGGCAGGCACTGGGCGGGCAGATGGCCCGGTCTGGGGGCCATGTCCCTGGACTTGGCCTCTGCAGTCCTTGCCCCCCAACCCGCCAAAGCCGCCACCTCCGTCCAGGGTGGAGAAGCCCTTCCTCGTGCAGCCCCCGGAGGTGGCCCTTCTCCCGCAACATCTTCCACCCGGGGCGAGCCCAGGGGCCCCGCCACAAGCTCCATGCCCTCCATCCGTGGCTTCGTCACCAGCATCCCCTGCTCTGCCGAGAGCAGCCTCACTCCATTCATCAGCTCCTGCCCGTTAACTGTGCAAATAACGATTTGCAAAATTGGGCAGAAGTTATAGGAAGTAGTTTGGTGGTTAAATCTGACTCTGTGGTTATTTCTTCTCAAAGAGAATTAAGTGCCTCTTTCCTTGATGAGCTCACGTCTTGCATTCAGAACATGTTAACTATTTTTATCATAAGCCACTTAACTGGGGTCTTGCTTAAATTCCTTGTGATGTGCAAACTTGGAGAGACTCCAGCCTGACACGCGGTCACGCGTCCGTTAGGATTGATGCTGTGTCCATTAGAGGACGTTTCCCAGGGCCTGTCAGCCCATTCCTCATAATATCCGAGAGCAGATCATTATTGAAATGGGAGGTCGTCCTCCCCAAGGCTTAAGGACTGTGGCTGCTGTTTATAACTGCAGTGAGCTGAGGGACTGCTGGTCCCGCGGGGCCTCGGGACGAGGGGAGAGGAAGAGGGCAGAGAAGCCCCCGACTCCGCATGCCCCCTGCCCCCAAGCCCACCTTCCCTTCCCAGGACAACTGTCCCAGTGGTCTCTGTCCCCTGTCAGTGGGCGGTGCACACAGAAGCCGCGTGTCTCCTGGGGCTGCCGTAACCCATGACCACAACCTAGGGAACGTGAAACAGCAGAAATTGATTCCTTCACAGTTCTGGAGGCAGGAGACCAAAATCCAGGTATCGGAAGAGCCATGCTCCCCCCAGAGGTTATAGGGGAGGAGCCTTCCTGCCTCTTCCAGCCTCTTCTGTGGCTTCTGGCTGCATCCCTCCCATCTCTGCCTCAATCTTTCCACGGCCCCCTCCTCTGTGTATGTCTCTTACAAGCACACTTGTTGCTGGATTTAGTGTCTGGATCATCCTGGCCTTAATTACATCTGCAAAGATCCTTTCTCCAAATAAGTTCACATTCTTGGGTTCTGAGGATTGGGTCACATGGACAGAGGTATTTGGGGACCACCGTTCTCCTCACTACAGGAGAGGTACAATGAATGTTTGATGAGTGAACAAATGAATGAATGGTGACCAGCTGATCACTCCCTGGCCCTGGATCCCTATGGCTCCAAGATTAAAGAAGAGAAGAAAAAACCTAGTCCCATCACCCACGGGAGATGGGGACACTGAGGCTCCTTGAAGGGAAGTGACTTACCCAAGGTCACTCTGCAAATTGAGGTGGGGGGCAGGATCGGGGCAGGGTTCTGTCCACTTCGTGAAGTAGTGGAGTCCAACCCAGGCCTCATCCTTCGACGCCGAGGAAGGACCACAGGGAGGGAAGGGACACGTGGGGAGGGCGTTGGGGGAGGGAGGGAGGAAGGAAGGAAGGTCCACTGTGAGTGACAATGACCCGTCCCACCGGGTTCCCGGAGAGAAGTCCCCGCCTCTCCCACCTCATCCTGGCCTCCTGTGTCCTCAGGATGAGGCCAAGCAGAGGCTGGACAAAGCCCTGTCCCTCCGTGAGGACAAGTCCACCTGTGCCTGGAGGAGATGGTGCCAGGCAGGGATGGGCTCCTGGAGTGACACGGGAAGAACCCCCTCTCCACCAGCCCCCTCGTCACCTGAGCCCTGCACCCACCTCCCTGCACCATCTCAGGGGCCCCTGGTGCACCCTCCTCCCCCAGCCCGGCTGACACCTTGACTGCAGCCGCGAGAGACCCTGACCCAGAGGCACCTGGTTAAGCTGCGCCTGGATTCCTGACCCCAGAGCCTGTGAGATGGTAAATCTGCGTTGTTTTTAGCTGCTAAATTTGGGGCTGTTGGGTACCCAGCAGCTGACGGTAGTGCAGGCTGCAGGCTGCATCTGTCCCAGGCAGGCGGCCCAGGGACCCCAGGGCCCACCGAGGGCTCTGGGGAACCTGAGGGCGAGGGGGGCCTCAGCCTCTGGGTGGCAGCCCTGCGTGGGACCACGTGCCGGGTGCGGGCGGCAGGTGGGACCGAGGCCCTGCTCTTGCAGCATCTGTGTCCCTGCAGGGCAGGGAGACTGGCGGGGCTGGTGCTGTGTCGCTGAGCGTGGGCACAGGCCTCCGCAGACACTGGTGGCAGGTCTCCATCGGGGCCGCCCAGAGCAGGGGCCGCCCACCACGGCCATCGCCCAGGCCCTCACTGGGAGCCCATCGCAGGCTGTCCCCACTCTGGCCAATGGTCACGCTCTCCACGGTCACAGGGCTCCCCCGACTCTGCCCGAGCCACGAGCCCAGCACCGCCTCTCCGCACACAGAATCCTCCTTGCTGCACGTCTATCTCTTGCTGCGAAATTGCTGCTCCTAATGGTCCCAGGTCAGAGCGGGCGCTGGCGCGTTTCAGACCGTGAGCTCATGCTGCAAATCAGATGTGCGGCGGGGCCCTGGGGGAGGGGAAGCAGAGCTTCCCCCCTCGTCCCTCTCAGCTACCAGACCCCACCTCCTGCAGGCAGGTGCCCAGAGCCCGGGGAGGGCGTTTGCAGGCCATCACCACGGAAACCAAGAGCGCTGCCTTTGTCCACAGGCAGCGGTGGAACTGGCCCTGGGACCGCCTCCCAGCAGGCAGGGCGATGGGCAAAGGTCCCCGGCCACTCCACCCGCACCTCAGTCACCAGAGCAGCTGGGTCATGGGCGTCCCTCAGGGCTGCGTCCAGGAGAGCGGGGCCCGCTCATTAGGGGTGAAATACTGGGCGCGGACCCTGCAGACCCGTCAGCGAGGCGGGGGCTGCGGGTGGCGGAGGACACGCCGAGCTGATTAGCCGTGTAATCGCATCATTACTGCGCTGATGGCTGTGTTTGTCACCTTAGCCAGCCCAGAGCACGCAAATCCCCGCTCAGCCGCCGGGGTGAGGCCCTGAGCTGCCCCGGAACAGCGCCAGCGTCCGATTCTCTTGGTGCGTGGACAGCCGTGGGGAGGTGCCCGGCACCCAGGACGGAGGTGCAAAGGGGGGAGCAAGGGGGTGTGGGGTCCCCAGGCGTAACGCCATGGCCTGACGGGGCTGGAGGGGCCTGGACGGACCGGGCACCCCAACCCCTAGTTCCAGATGAGGACACCAGGCCCAGTGCGGGGAGGGGGGTGGGCGTGCCCATGTCACTGAACAGTCAGGGCGGGGCAGGGCAGGAGCAGAACCGGGTCCCCCGTTGCCTGGCCCAGCGAGCCCGCGGGGAGGCCTTCCCGAGGCGGATGCAGCCTGCAGCCTTGTACCAGTCGCCTGCGGCTTCGTGAGAAACCGCCCGAAGCTGAGGATCTGGAACCAGCACCGCCCAGCGCCGCCCAGCACCCCCCAGTGTCCTGCCGGTTCCCTTAAACCCGATCTCATCCCGCAGACCCTCAGTGGGGAACAGGTGACAAGGCCAGTCAGCCGCTGCCTCTGCCATGTGGGCAGATGGCAGGGACAGGCTCGCTAGGGTCTGACCGCCTGCCCACCGGCCCAAGGTGGTCTGGTCAGCCAAGCACAACGTGAGGCGGGCAGGGAGGCAGTGGACGGACCCCGTCCAGCGTGTCTGCTCTGCCCCACCTGCCACTCGGCGTCTGCAAGGCCAACAGGGGCTGCAAGGGCCCAGCTCTCAAACACCCAGCCAGGCGCAAAGCCCTCCTGGATTCCGCCAGTCTCCCCGGATCCTGGACTTGGTCCACCAGGGACTCAGAACCTGCCCGCAGGGCATGGTGCCTGTCTGACCTCGGCCCGTGCAGAGGTGAGTGCTGACCGGCGGTGGGAGGGGGCCCTGCGTGGCGCCTGCCCCGGGGGTGACCAGGGAGTTGGGGGACTGCCCAGCTGGACCAAGCTGTGCTGTTTCCCTGAGGCATCAGGCAGAGAGGCTGCCCTGTGACCTTTGTCCCGCCCCTCTGGTCTCTGTTCTGAGTCCCGAGATTCCAGGGCTTGGGACTCGGGTCCGAGATAGGTCACCTCCTCAAACAGGGTCAGCGTTCTGGGGCCTGACCCTCTAGGGCCAGGTGTACGTGAGCCCTTCCCGAGAGGACGGAGCTGCATGGTGGGCCTGGGGCTCTCCTGGCACCCACGCCCCTGGGCCTGTCTTGACCCCTGTGTGATGCTGACTTACCCAGGCCTGGCCTATGGGCCCAGGGACTCTGGGTTGTGTGGACCCAGAAGTCGTCCCCAAACCCCCAGGGTCACATCACCATGGGATTGGCTTTCCAGAGGACCGTGTGGGCTCGTCTTGCGCGCACACACACACACGAACATACACCCTGTCTCATGCACACACGCATGGACACACACGTGCACACACTCTGCAGGTGGTAAGTGGGGGAGGTGGAAGCCGGGCCCTGTGCTCTGCGTCTGTCCCTTGGCCGCTGACCAGGCAGCCAGGGGCCATGTGGGACGTGACTCGGCCACAGCCGTCCTTCCTGCTCTGCGGGGAGCTTCAGAGAGAGAGGTGGTGTCCGGGGAGGCCCACAGGGTCCATGCGTTGAGAAAAAGGGCACGACTTCCAAGGGTGGGCCACAAGCAACCTCCCGGACCCCCAAAGGACGAGGGGCTACGGCACTGGGCAGTGCTGGGCGGGCAGGCTCCAGTCCCTATCGGGGTGACAGGAGAGCTTGAAACTTTTGGAATAAAAGAAAACTGGCCTTTCATTTACCATTGCCCCCAAGTCCTCCTCCAATTGGTTCCAACACCGGCATCCAAAAGAGAGGAGCCATCTGACACCCCCTCATGCTCCAGGCCCCCCTGCCCTCCTGCACCCCAGGCCAAGAGGCTGCACAAGCCTGAGCTTGGCATTTTGGGCACTCCCCGCCCTGATGTCCGGAGAACCGCGGTCCTCTAGACTCTCGTGCCAAGATAGGAAGCAGGGGTCCCAGGGTAAGTCACAGCAGGTGCAAAAGTGGCAGGCAGGGAGAACAAGGGGCTGTGGAGCTGCTGGGGGGAGACTGCCCATCAGGGGCTGGGTCTTGAGGTCCAACTGGTGTCACAGTGTGAGAGCCTCAACACAAGCCGCCTTCTTCCGGAAGGAAGCAGCCAACCAAGGAAAGGGGCTCATGAGGTGGTGCTGCCGACCTGGCCCCGTCTGTCCTTGGGTGGGAGACCGCGGCCGAGGGTGGACACGCTGGGAAGTGGATGCTGGGCCCCCTCCCCTGCCCTCCGCACCCGCCCCCTCTCCGGGTCATGCCTGCCTGTGTTTCCATCACATCTCGGGTTACAAACGAGGGATACTGAGTGGCCCATCCATTCTGCTGCGATCCGCTGCTTCCAGGTCTGGCCGTTTTCACTGCCTTTGGATAAACAGGAGCGGTCGGGCTTTGTGCTGGGCTAAGAGAGGACATTTGTCAGGGAGATTTACGAACGCTTTCGGGCCAGGAGCCAATGCCCCTCCCACGTGTGTTCATCTCCCGAAGGTCCCCGCTCACCTTGAGTCCTTCTTTGAGAAGGTGCTTCCTGGGCATGGGCCCAGGAACCCCCCAGAATTTGTGCAGAGGGTCCCAGACGTGGGGAGATGGTGCGCTGCATCTCCCACCTGCTCCCCCCGCCCGCCTCGAGCCCCGCCGCCCAGGGCCGAGGCAGAGCCAGAGCCTGGCAGACATTTGCTGAATAAATGTTGGACGAATGCATGCAGTGGGGCCTGAGCCCAAGGGGGAGAAAAACAAGGTCCCCATGGGAATCTGTCGTGGCCAGAGGGGCTGGTGGGTCACGGCCTCCAGCAGCAGAAGGGGTGGGCAGTGGGAACCTGGAAGTCCTGAGGGTCATGCATGGAGAATCCTCTGCTTCTTGGGGGCCTGGGCACCCCATACCCCCTTGACAAGTCCTTGTCCTGCTCTCTCAGGGTTCACTCTGGATTCCATGCCCAGGGGCCACCAGCAGGGGTCAAGGGCACAGGGGCATGGGGATCATCAGTGTGCAGGTGGGAGAAGCTGGGCATCTAGGTGAAGGCATTCCACGTCTGGGGCAATGCCCCCACCCCGCACTGCCACCACGGCCACCCCACTGTGACTCCGTGGGCCCCCCCACCCTGTGTATGCAGGGCGCTGACCAGGGTGCTGACCTGGTGGGACCGGCTTTGCTGACCCACTGGCACTTGGACCTGCACCTTATCTTGACCAACTTGGTTTGGGGCGGGGCAGCCATCGCTCCCCATGGGGTGGTGGGTGGGAGGTGCCGCCCTGCTTCCCACCAGTTTCCAGCCAGCCTCTTCTCCTGGCCCTGGAGGAGGGAGGTCCGACACAGGACCTGAAGAGGGAGGGAGGGGCTCCAGGAGTCCCCAGTCCTGAGGAAGGTCTAGAAGTCCTGCTCCAGGATGTCTCCTCTGTTCCCGGTCCCCAAGCACGGCTGTGCCCAGAGATGGGACGACGAGTGGGGGAGGGGAGGGGCGAGAATGAATAAAGAAAACAGAGCCGTTTTCCAATGTTCCCTTGATTTCCTTGTAAATTTAGAGACACTGTAAAGGTCATCGCTCCTCCAGGCACCTTCCCTGTCCTTGTTCACGGGTATTTGAGCTCCTCAGGTAGGGCACCAGTGAGGTATGCCCTCTAGCTCTTTATTTTGCAGAGCTTTCCCGGCACGTGGAGCCTGTCTTAGCTGGGTCCTCAGCTCGTGTTCTGCTCCTCTATGTTCTGGGTTCCCAGCTGCCTTCCAGCCACAAATCCCTCTGCCCCCAGGAAGGTGCTCATGCCCACCAAGAACGTGGCCTCGGGACCTTGAGGGCGCAGCCCAAGGTCACTGCTGCAATCTGTTTTATTATCACCTGTTATTCATCTCTCCAGTTTCACTTGCATGCATTTTTTCATTTCTGGTTTCTTTCCCATGAAATGATGTTTTGAAGATCCATCGTGCTGGGTGTTGCTACAGCTTACCACTCTTCTGGCTGCAGTTTCCTGCGCCATGACTCTACCACAATGTTTTTTATCCATTTTCCCATCAATTGATGTTTGGTTTTCCCGAGTTGACATATTACACCTAATGCCCCATCCTTACACACGTCTTGTGGTGCACAGGTGTGTGCATTTCCCTAAGCTGTACTTCTGGGGTGTGGAATTTTTGAGTCTGAGCAAATGCACGTCTCCAACTTACCCAGATATTGGCAAGTAGTTCTCGAAATTGAGTGTGGCAACTCACACACCCAACTGCAGTGATGAGACCCCGTTGCTTGTCTTCTTACCCCCACTTTTATTGTTAGTCTTTTTCTTTTTTTATCCATTCTGGTGCCTATGTAGTGATAAGTCTTTGGGGTTTTAATTAGCATTTTCATAATAAATGATTCTGATGAATACTTTTTCATACGTTTTTTGGACATTTGGATGTCCTTTTTGGTGAAGTGTTTGTCTGAGTCTCTTGCCCTTTTTCTTGCCTTTTTTCTTATTGTTTGTAGGAGGCTGTTTTAAATTCTGGATACAAGCCCTTTATTTACTACGTTTTTCAAATATCCTTTCCCCTTCTGTGGCTTGTCTTTATCCTCTGTGAGTGATTTCTTCTGATGAACAGAAGTTCTTAATTTTAATGTCGTCAAATACATCCATATTTTCCCTTAGGGTTAGTGATGATAAAATGTTTTCTATCCCAACAGCATGAAGCTTTTCTTCTACATGAACTTCTAAAGACTTTATTATTCTGCCTTTTGCACGTAGACTTCCATCCGACCTGGAACAGATTTGAGTGTGTGGTGTGAGGTGGGGTTCAAGTTCATCTGTATCCCCTTGGGTATCTGATCATCCCAGCACACCACTAGTTCTCCACTGCTCTTTGGTGCTACATTTTTCACAAGCCAAATATCTGTCTATGCACAGGTCTGTTTCATGGTTCTCTGTTTAAATCCACTCATGTCTACTGTTTTGCCAATACCGTACTGGCTTAGTTTTAACATCACAGCAAATGTCACAATCAGGTACTAAGGTCCCTCTTCCTCCCCCTCCTTTTGTGTCCTGGTTATTCTTCATCCTTTATATTGTAAAATAGATTGTAGAATTTCCTGGTCGTGACACACACAGAGATGGGGGCTGGGGGCGGGGGGGTGGAGGGAGAAGATCCATTGGGATTTTGGATGGTATTGCATTGAAATATTAGATTGATTTGGAGAAATTTTAAATCGTAAAAATATTGAATCTTAAAATCCATGACCATCATTTTCCTGGTCATTTTCAAAATTAAATTTTAATCTAAATTTTTAAAGATTTCTCTCAATAATGTTTTATAGACTTTTGAATAGAAGTTTTACCCCCATTTTGTTAGGTTCATTCTTGGGTATTTAACACAATCGTCCATCCGTCTTTATCCTCGGGGGATTGGTTCCAGGACATCCCACCACCACCACCCACCCACTCCTTCCTCCCGTGGATACCAGAATCCCCAGATGCTCAGGTGCCTTATACAAAATAACAAAGTATAGTCAGCTCTCCGTAGCCGAGGATTCCGCGTTTGCGGTTTCAATCAACAATTTTATCAGCGGTTAGTTGGATCCACGGATGCAGAACCCGCGGATATGGAGGGCTCACTGTATTTCCTGATGTTTTACCAATAGTATCTTTGTTTTAAACTTTATTTTCTAATTGTCGACTGAAGGATTGTAGAAACATAATTGAACTGTGTATCCTATTTTTTTTTAATTCAACAACCTTGCTGAACTCCCTATTGATCCTAATAACTTAACTATAAGGTATGACATTTACTATGTTCTCAACAATTTTATCTACAAATAATGAAAGTTTTGCTCTGTCTCTTCCTATCCTTACAACCTTTCTGCTTCCTCTCTGACAGGTTTGTCCAGGGTGTCCGGAACTGGGCTCAGGAGGGCACCATTCTCTGATTTCTAAGCGCAAAGAGAAAGACTCTCTGTCTCACCATTAAGTATTATGCTTTTGTATGTTTTACACAAATACTCTTCATTGTATTAAAGAGCTCTCTTTTACTCCAAGTTCACTAATGGATATTTTTATTATAAATTAGTGTTGAATTTTATCAAACATTTTTGGTACATCTTTTGAGATGATCATATAATTTTTCTCCTTTAGTATCTTTTTTATGGGTAATTATACTGATAGATTTTTTTCTGTTCAACTTTGTGACACTGAAATAAAGGCAACTTGCACATGATGGGTGACCTTTTGTAAAAGTTCAATTGGCTGATGTTTTATTTAAAATGCATCTGTATTAATAAGTGGGATTTTCCTTCCTTATACTTTCCTGTTTGGATCTGTGTATTAAGGGTACACTCGCCTGATAAAATAAGTTGGGAAGAGCTCCCTCTTTTACTGTCACCTGGAAGAGCTTGTATAAAATTGGCATTAGTTCTTCCTCAAATATTTAAGCAGAACTTGTGAGTGAGGGCTATCTAGTCCTGGAGTTTTCTTTGAGGGAAAGTTTTCAATTTCTTTTTTTTTAATTTTTATTTACTTTATTTATTTATTTTTGGCCACGTTGGGTCTTCGTTGTTGCGCGCAGGCTTTCTCTAGTTGCAGCGAGTGGGGTCTGTTCTTCGTTGAGGTGCACGGGCTTCTCATGGAGGTGGCTTCTCTTGTTGCAGAGCACAGGCTCTAGGCACGCAGGCTTCAGTAGTTGTAGCACGAGGGCTCAGTAGCTGTGGCTCGCGGGCTCTAGAGCACAAGCTCAGTAGTTGGGGCACACGGGCTTAGTTGCTCTGTGGCATGTGGGACCTTCCCGGACCAGGGATCGAACCCGTGTCCCCTGCATTGGCAGGTGGATTCTTAACCATTGCGCCTCCAGGGAAGTCCCTAAATTCAATTTCTTTAATAGTCATAGGCAAGGACTTTTCAGGTTTTCTTTTTCTAGTGTGTGAGTTTTAAGTGTATTTTTCTAGAAATTGTCCATTTTATCAAATGTTTCCAACACATTGACATAAATTGGTCTATAATACTCCATTAAAATTGTTCCTCTTCCTAAACTTTTGTTATCTGCAAACGCTGTGGAGATGCTCCCTTTCTCACTCCAAATCTCAGCCATTTATGTCTTCTCTCATTTTTCTTGATCAGATCTACCAGAGATTTATAGGTTTCATAAATCCTTTCAAAGATCTATTTTTTGGCATTATTGAGCCATTTTTGTATATTTATTTTCTTATTTCACTAATAACTGCTCTTCTTTTTATTTCCCTCCTTTTTTTTCTAATTTATTGAGCCAAGTGCTTAGCTTCTTAATTATGGTTTCCTCTTTGACTGATGGGTTACTTTCTTAATTCCCAGGAACCTGGGTGATTTCCATCTTCGTTGCGCTGCAGTAGAGAATGTTCTCCACGCGACTTCAGTGCCCTGGCCTTGCTTCTTGGCTCAGGTGACGCCCCAACCCTCCCCGACATCGGCCTCCGAGGGTTCCTGTCACCTGTGGGCACAAAGGGCAACGGTGTTTTGGGCGTGGATGCCCGTCAGGCCTGGGGCCCCTCTGGTCCCTACTGACTGGGGTCTCAGCCCCCACGTGACTCAGAAGAGGGCGCAGGTGCGAGCTGGAGGTGGAGGAAGGAAGGGGTGTCACCGTTCTCCTCTCTGGGCCGTGCCTGCATGAAAAGAGAGGGACCCTTTGTGAGGAATCAGTCACCTCCAGGAACACGGGCTCAGCCCCATTGCCGAGGGCAGACGGAGTCCTGGCGGGGTGGCTCTGACCCAGGACATCCAGCCACATCGATGTGCTGCACGGCTCAGGCCACCACCCCGTCCCGGCTACCCCGCTGCGTCCAGCGACCTGGACGACCCTCGCTCCGCTCCAGTGCGTGTCCTGGAAGTGCCCTCCCGAAGTCACCTGGTGGTCTGCTCGGTGGTCCCTCGGGCTGCGCAGACCCCATGGCGGCGCTGCCCCTGCAGAATCCCACTGAAGTCGCTCCCCCAGAACTTGTTCTCTGACAACACACGGGGACGAGCACTCGACACCGGAGCTCTCCCAGCTAGTCGCCTCCTCTGACAGTTGGGTGCCCCGAGGGGAAGGGATCGGTGGGTGCCAGAGGGAATTAGAACCACAGTCAGGAGATCCCTCCTCCCCGGGCGTCACCCCCTCCTGGTCAGCTCCAACCTCATGTAAACAGCAAGCTGACCCACCCATCCATCTCCCCTGAGGCCGAGCCAAGCGCAGGTGACCGAGTGCCCAGCTAGGACCCTTCCAATCCCCCTCGACCAGGAGCAGCCCTGACTTGCACCTCCCTGCCCCCGGGCCCCAAGCAACTGACCCCAATAAGAAATTTCACTGCCCTCCCTTTTATGGCCCTGGGTTCTGCACCATGAAGTCTGGCTCTTATAAAACACCCGGCAGCTTCTCTGGAGGATGGGAACCCCCCTGTGAGAAGTGAGAGTGCGGACAGCCAGGGAACCGCAACAGCCCCGGAGAAGGGAGTGGGGCTTCTCCTGTGTGCAGGTGGGTTCCCCTGGGGGGTCCTCTGTGAACGGGTTCCCCTGGGGGCAGTGGGTCTGGCACAGCCTCCAGGGCAAGGCAGGGGTGCAGGCTCTGGCCAGGATCTACCGTGGTCCGAGGCTCCAGGGCATGACCCCTGACTCCTGGCCAGTATCCAGGCCGATCAAAGAGCGCAGGGCACGCAGGCTCCCTCCTGGCTTGCCGTGTGTCTCTGGGGGCTCGGGCAAGTCGCTAAGTGTCTCCAAGCCTGTCCCCTTACACAAAACGGGGACTGGGCCTGAGCACTGATGCCCTCCCAGCCTTCCGTCCATGAGCACAGGGTGTGGTCTGGAGGGCCGCACCCGTCTCTCTTGGGACAGTTCACTCTCAGAGCGATGTCTGCAGAGCCCAGCTGTTGTGCGAGAGCCCAAACCCTCCCAACACTCAGCCCTTTTCCCGGTTGGTGTCGATTTGTCCTTGGCCAGTTCCTCCCGGGCTCCAGAAGACACAGTGGGCAAACCAGAGCTTTCTTTAGAGCTCATGATTTGGGGCAAACTGGGGAGAGAAGGCAGGAATATACTGACAGAGTTTCCTTTCTTCAGCACACAACCATGTGAATCACGGAGGACCTCCTGGAGGAGGCTAAGCCTTGGCTGACAGCTTTGTTCCAGGGGAGGACGTGCTGCTTCCAAAGCTACAGCATCCCCTGCACACAGAGGTGTCTGTCCCAGGTCTGCCGGTGCCCACACCCTTCCAAAGCAGCTCAGCCACTGCCCACCGGGCCCTTGTGAGCCCACCACAAGCTCAGGTCCCAGTTCAACCTCTGGTGAGGGCACAGGCTTTGCTCCTCCAAGAGCCTCTTCCCAAGGGGCTTCTGTCCCCAGGCCTGCTGGGGTCCTGGTGCTGACCCCATCTGCTGACCCCGTGTGCCCTTGGTGGATGCCCAGGCTGACTGCTTCCCATGGTTCTGGGTAACGTGGAGGAGCCCCGCCCCATGCGGTGGTGAGAACCGGGTGCACGAGCTGGTCCCGGGAGCTTGCTCCAGGCCAAGGGCCCCCAGGAGAGCAGGGGAAGCACTCCGGGGATCTCAGGGGCAGGGGCACAGAGGAGAACCACTATCCCCACGTCCTGGTTGAAGTCAGCGCTCCCTCAGGTCAAAGTCAAATGCCGGGAAAGGCCAAGGCATCCATCAACCCAGACAGACCACAGCCGGTCAGGGGCCAGAGCGGGGTGGGGGCCATGCCGTGGAGCCAGGAGGCCTAGCTGAGGGCGAGGACGGGGCCCAGGCAGCTCCCCTGGCCCCTGGGGGTGGCTCAGAGCCCCTCCCAACCCTGGGCCTCGGTTTCCCCATCCGTGCATTGAAGGACCTGGTTTCTGTGATTTCAGATGTTATGGGAAAGCCGCATGTTTCCAGAGAAGACCGAATTCCACCCGGCCACTGGGGCCCCCAGAGGGGAGGAGACAGGGAGCCGGCTGGGGCCCGAGGCTTCTCCCTCGAGGACCCGGAGCCCCCGATGAGGGCGGGGCAGGAACCTTCTCAGACCTGAAAGGAGGCCAAGGGTCGTGAGGGCAGCTGGGCTCACGTCGGCTCAGCAGCTTCCTGGGTGGGGCGTGCAGGCCTCCGAGCAGGAGTCACACTAAGGACCCCCGTGCCCAAGGTCCCAGCCCCAGGGGGGCCAGGGCCCGGGGCTGGACGGACGGAACGGGCTCCTGGGCCTTTGGCACGGTGGCCACTGGGCCGGATGGGGACTGTGACGGAGCCTCGGGGCAGGACAGGGCAGGCGAGGAAGGGCTCCGGGGACTCAGGTCAGGGTACGGGCCCAACGGCCCTGGGGTCTGAAATGCCACGTTGCACGGTGGGGCTCCAGCGGAGATAAGCACCCCTGTGCCTGGAGCCCCAGGAGGCGGCGGAGCCCGAGGGGGCAGCAGCGGCCCCAGCCCTGCCAGCTGCCGGGCATACCGGCCCAGCTTGACACGCGCTCTCCGACGGCGTGTGACGAGGGGGCCTGGCGAGCAGGACATGAGGTGCATAACCTCCCGGCGCTGGTCAGCTCCCTGCAGGGCCTCAAAATCCGTGTCCCCAGAAAGGGCTGGAAGGGCGAGGACGGCGAGTCCGGCAGCTCCAGCCCCGACACCTGGTGCGGGGCCGCCGGCCTCGGGGCCCCCAGTGGCCGCCCCCTTCCGCCCACCCCTGCGCCGTGCCCCCCGCCGCAGCACCGGACTTCCGCTCCCGCGTTTCCTCACTCGATGTTTGCGTCCTGCCACCGCAGCCCCGGGAGAAAGACAGCCACGCGGGGAGGCGGCCAGAGCCCGCGGGCCGGCGTCTGTACCAGCTCCCGGGGCTGCGGCACGCGGCGGGCCTTCCAGTAACAGAGATGTCTTCTCTCACGGCTCCACAGGCCAGTGTTCCAAAGTCAAGGTGTCCCAGGGCCGCGCTCCCTCCGGAGGCTGCAGGGGAGGGTCCTTCCTGCCTCCCCCAGCGTCCGGCAGCTCCGGGCGTCCCTGGGCTTGTGGCCGTGTCCCTCCTGTCTCTGCCTCGGCCCACCAGTCCTTGGATTTGGGGCCCATTCGGATAATCCAGGATGATCTCAATATCCTTAACTGAACTACACCTGCAAAGACCCTTTTTCCAAATAGGGTTGTATCCACAGGTTCCAGGGGTCACTGCGTGGATACACCTCACTGGGGGCACCATTCAACTCACTGCAGCATCTGAGGACAGCCGTGCCAGCTGGCGCCCCCGGGCACGTGGCTGCCTGAAGCCTTCCTATAGCAGCCACACCGTGGGCGGGCGGGGCCTTCCAGCCGCGTCTTCGCGGAGGACGGTGGCAGAAGGAGCCCCTCAGGTGGGACCCGGCCAGGCCGGTGCCGCGCAGCCCGGGACACAGGGACCACCAGCACGGGGACCGCTGGCCGTTTCCCGTCTGCCCTGGAGCGGCGGGGCTACCCTGCCACACGTGCACCGGTGCAGGAAGCTGCACAGAGCGGCCGGGGGCTGCGTCGGACAGCGTCCCCCGCGGGCCCCATCAGGAAGCATGGACGTCCCACGGCCGGGCCTGGGCAAGGCAGCCGCCGCCGGAATTTCAGCACCAGAGTTGGCAATTCCCTCCTGAGGGGGACAGACGGGAGGAGGGCATAAAACCCACCTGTGGGGTCTGACGGGCAGGAGGGGACTGTCCCAAACTCAGCCCCGGATACCCAGGGCACCCCATCACGGCATCTCCTCCCACACAGACCGCCCCCCACCCCCGGGACTGACGCAGACTCCCGGAGGCCCCGCCCATCTTTTCAAAGCCCCACCCCAACCAGCATGGAGGGTCCAGGGGAAGGGGGGGAAGGGCCTCCTGGTGAACCAAGAGGACGAGGAGCTTCTTGCCTCGGCGGTGCCCAGGGCGGTCCCGGGGGCTGGGAGACAGCTGCAGCCGGGCAGGGCCAGAGAATGAGCTGGAAATCTGCTCTCCCGGGAAGGGCAGGGGTGCCTTCTCTGTGTGATGATAAAAGGCACTTTTAGCAAAAAGCTCGAAATTGTCTCTGAGCAATTTCTTTCTTTTTTTTTTTTTTTTTTTTTCTTTTTTGAGTGGCAATGGAAAAAACAAAGAAAAGGGAAGAAAGAAAGAGCCCTTTCCCCGGCTGGCACTCCCCGCGGAGGTGGCCGCCTCGGCAGCTGCGGCCACGCTGGGGGCGGGGACAGGCGCAGGCCCCAGGAGGGGAGGCTGTCCCCATCCACCCACGTGTGTCGGCCACACAGCTGACCGCGAGACAGTGACCACAGGCAAATGCTCTGCCGGGCCCGAGACGAGGAAGGCAGCTGCCCCGCCCCCTTCGTCCTGGCCGCCCCTCCCCAAGGTCACTGCAGGATGCTGAGGACCCCACATTCCTCCCAGGGCCTCCGGCTGTGGAGCCGCTGGGGGGCCGGGGTAGGTGGGTGCAGACTTGGCCGGCATGAGGGGTCCAGGAACCGTGGCTTGGCCAGGAGGAGCCCATCCCGGCCAGGGGGCGAGGTCAAGTCTGCAGCAGATGAAGATGGGTGGGGGGACGGCGGAGTAGCTGTCGAGGTTGGCGGCTGGAGCTGGGTGACGTGAGGGCGCTGGACTGGTCGGGCGGGCGTGGGAGCCGCCCACGGGGAAGCCCTGCCCTCAGCTCCTGCGCAAAGCGTCACCAGGGGGCCCCCCAGTGTCCCCCGACCGGCTTGGTCCTGCTGTGGATGTGAGCTCGGGGGTACACTTTGCCCGCTCTGCGGCCATCTCAGTCCGGCCTCCCGGTGACCTGGGCTCCCTGGGGCAGGCCCAGGACAGGATTCATGAGCCAGGACGGATGGGAGGGCCGTGCCCCTCCCGGCCCCGCAGGCCCCGCTCCCCCAGCGGAGCTGGGCGCCCCGCCCCCCCAGCGGAGCTGGGCGCCCCGCCCCACGGCAGGGACCTGTAGCCACACACCTGCTCGCGGGGCAGCTACTCCGCCTCCACCCACCCCTCCTGCCCGTGGAACAGTTTCAATAATCCAAAGTCATTTGAAACATGGATAATATTTTAGCTCTGCTCCACCACCATTATGGATTCTTTTGACATTCAGTGGGTGGCAATAACAATGAATTTCCTGGATGCTGAATGTCACAGCCGCCCCCAGAGCCAGTGCAGCATCGTTACCAGGACTGGGCAGGCTCCTGGGAGGTGAGGGAGCCCACTGCCCTGGACCCCCGCGCCGTCCTGCCCCCCACGCCAGCGCTTCCTGGCAGAGAGCACCAGCGGGCGGGCAGGCACACAGGCCACGGCACAGCCAACACCACCCCTCACCCCAGCCTAGGCCTCCAGCACTTACGAGCCCCCCGGGCGCCAAGCCAGGGCCGCCACTCTGTCCCCTGCACAGCAGCCCTCAGCAGGCCCGTCTCTCCACCTCCTTTCCTGCACCAGCGCAGTGGGGCCCAAGTCCTCAGCCCACAGCCTTCCCTCCTCCGTGATCTTTGAGAAACCAAGTTGGGGGTCTCCACGCTGCACGAGCGGCTCCGTGGTTTCCACGGCACAGTGATGAGATTCGAGGCTCCCCAGCACGGCCGAACGCACCCCCAGCCTCACTGCTCGCTCTGCCCCTCCCCCAGGTGGTACCCCAGCCACCCTGGCCTCATCTCTGTCCCCTTGTGCTCCCCTCTGCCTGGAAAACTTGTCGCCAGAACGAATGCTATTTAATTCCTTCCAAAGACCTCTTGTGACCAAGCCCTTCAGGCTCCCGACCCTCCCGACAGCCTCCGGGCGGTGGGCACGACCCTTCCGTCCAGTTTACAGATGAATAAACCGAGGCTCTGAGAATAAAGTGGGTTGGCCAAGGCTGCAGCTGGCTCAGCCCTGCTCCTCCTCATCCGCCCCTCAGGCTCTCACCGGGCTGGAGCCCGGGAACCAAGTGGGGAAGCAGCGATGCTGCCCTGGGGGCGGGCTTGGGAGTTTGAGGGAGGAGGGCTCTGACAGACTCCCCCGCTCTGTTCACGCTCCGCCCCCCAGCCCCGCCCTCTCAGCCCCGCCCCTCCCCCACCTGCCGAGACCCCTTGACCTCCTCCGGAAGCCACCTGCTCTTCCGAAGGCCCCTCAGCCTCCTCGGCCCTCGCCCCCTGGTCCTCCAAGTCCCCCTGCCCATGGGCTGCTGTGTAGACACTTGGGGGCCCAGAGCCACCCAGCTTGGGAGTAGCTGGCTGGGTGTCCCCCCTACCCAGGCATGGAGACTTGGGGGCGCCACACTCGTTGTTCTCCTGATGGGGATTTAGGCCTCAGAAGCAAAGAGAAGCTTGGGCAGCTGGCATCCTGGAAGGGGCTGGGAAGCAGAGAGCCATGCCGGAGACGCCAGGCTGCAGGGACCGCGGCCGAGTAAAGATGCAGGTGAATCCTTGCTTCTCCTCCCTCGAGAAATGGGGTCTAACGTCCTGGCACCCTGGAGTCCGCACCTGCCTCAGCCACTGGCTTGACCAAGGGGATGTGGCAGAAGTGGTATCCAAGTCTTCTGAAGACCAGAGCTCTGCCAGTTCACTTGGGAAGCCCGCCCTAGGGGACCCACTGCATGGGAGAGCCCACCTCCCTCGCCTCCGTGTGGAGAAAGAGGGACCGAGGCGCGCCAGGGTCTGGGTGTGTGGGTGAGCTCAGCATCTGGGGAGTGGCGGCCACAGCTGATGCCATGGGAGCCAAGGAA
This sequence comes from Balaenoptera ricei, assembly GCF_028023285.1. Taxonomy (NCBI): domain Eukaryota; kingdom Metazoa; phylum Chordata; class Mammalia; order Artiodactyla; family Balaenopteridae; genus Balaenoptera; species Balaenoptera ricei. The sequence continues at coordinate 186,926,900 of NC_082640.1, read as the reverse complement.
AACCTCCCCGCTGAGCTCTTTCCAAACTCTGACCGTCGAATCAGGAGAGAAATAAGAGGGGATTGTAAGCCGCTGAATTTGGGGTGGTTTATTACTTCGCAACAGGCCCCGAGACACAGAGTGGGGCCTGAGAGTAGGTGCCGCTGCAGCAGAAGCTTCAGACAGGAACTTTCGTGGTGGTCCAGTGGTTAAGGCTCCACACTCCCAATGCAGGGGGCACGGGTTCAATCCCTGGTCGGGGATCTAAGATCCCACATGCCATGCGGTGTGGCCAAAAAAAAAAAAAAAAAAAAGAGCAGAAGCTTCAAACAGGAACTTTCCTGGTGGTCCAGTGGTTAAGGCTCCACACTCCCAATGCAGGGGGCACGGGTTCAATCCCTGGTCAGGGATCTAAGATCCCATGTGCCATGCGGTGCGGCCAGAAAAAAAAAAAAAAAGCAGAAGCTTCAAACAAGGGTCACTGCACTGGATCGGGCACCAGGTGGAGATGGGGCTGGAAGGGACCTGAGGTCAAGGGGCTTGTGAGGGCTCGAGGGGCCATGGGGCGTCCCTGGGGGCTGAAGGAACGGCTCCCTGATACCTGGTGATGGCAAGTTCGCCAGCGCTTAGCTGTGGTTCCGCGGAAGAGAGATGGGCAGCCGTGAGACTGGCTGTGGAAACTTCCAGGCAGGATTCAGAAGAGCCAGCTGGCTTCCTCTAGCTGCCTGTGATTAAACACAAAAAGAGAGATGAGCTAATGCAGGCACGGTTACATTTCTGAGCAGAATTTAGAGGAAACATGAAGGATCCAGGGTTTGCTGCGCTCCAAAATAACTCACTTCAAACCCTCCACAGAGATTCTCAACACGAGAAATGACTTCGGGGCAGAGACATGTGGCTGAAAGCCAGGGCGCTGGCAGACCTTTTGTTCAGACTTCAGAAAGGTTTCAGGTGGCATCTCAGCTACTCCCCCAGTTCAACAAAGGTGCCTCTCAAAGTCTCGAGGGTGTGCCCTGACCCTCCCAGCCAATCAACAGACTGCCAAGAATGGTAAGGGCCTCACCCCTCCAGCAGCCCGAGCAGGTCACCCAAGGGGAGGAAAGCCTTCCTCGGAAGGCAGGGTGGGTGGCTTTTGCCCAGTCAAGATGACCACCAATGAATGCGCAAGAATCCGCACAGCTTTTAGAGAAGTTGCACCACCACTCTCCACCTCCTGTGGGCAGGACGAGGGCCAAGCAACGGATATTTCCTGTGGAAAAGGAAGAGTGACTCAGGCAAACCGGGACGCAGAGGGTGAAGCTGGGGCCCGGGGCGGTCTTTCTCAGGGAGCCAGAGCCGGCCACAGGGCCCCGGCTGGATTTCGGGATTGCTGTGGACAGACCATCATTTTCTGCTTTGTTGAACAGGCGTGCCCATCCTGGCGAGCCCGTCTAGGTCTCTGCATGGACGCTGATGGGTGGGGTCAGACGACCAGGTCAGGGTCACAGGTCTTCAGGGGTCTCAGGGCCCTGCGCTCAGGAGCCACACCGGGGACCCCCGTGGGCAGGCAGTGTTGACTTGACGAGGTGATCCTGGACTTCAAGCAAGCCAAACCCGGGCAAGGCCAGTGGAGGCTGGAATGGGGTCCAGTTTGTTTGGTGGGAGCCCCGAGTGAGGTTGGGTGTGTTTTGCCTATGAAAGGCATATACACACTTTGTGCCCACAGGGCAGACTTTGGGAGGTTGAAGATGGTCCTTTGCTTCCCCTCCCATTGAGAACTGAACTCTAATCCACCCCAGCCTTGGATCTGCACTGGCCTGTGTGGCGTGACCAGAAAACCTGTGGGTGTGATGCTCTGGGACCTCAGAGACCGAGTCATATGAGGTCTCGCAACTCTGCCTTGCTCAGCGGAATGCTCGCTCTAGGGAAACCAGCTGATGTGTAGGAAGTTCTCCTGCCCTGAGATGAACCAGATGAAAGAAACGAAGCCACGTGGGGAGGCCCCGGAGGACGAGACTCCGCTTGGGGATCCATGGGGGTGGGGCCCTGAGACACCCAGCGTGGAAGTGGAGCCTCCAGCCTCAGTCGCCCCAGCTGACAGCCACTGAGTGACGGGTGAACTACCCAGACCACCCAGCCCCCAGCTGGCACATCGCTGACTGTAGACGCATGAGGGGCCCAGCTGAGACCAGCCAGCACCGCCCGCAGAGTCGTGAGCGGCACGAATGGTTGCTGTCAGCCACGAGGATGGGGGTGGTCTCTTGCACAGCAGAGGCAACTGATGGTGAATTTCACGGTGTGTGAATTCTGTCTCAACCATTTTTATTTTTTTTAATTTTTTTTTAACATCTTTATTGGAGTATAATTGCTTTACAATGGTGTGTTAGTTTCTGCTTTATAACAAAGTGAATCAGTTATACATATACATATACATATGTTCCCATATCTCTTCCCTCTTGCATTTCCCTCCCTCCCACCCTCCCTATCCCACCCCTCTAGGTGGTCACAAACCACCGAGCTAATCTCCCTGTGCTATGCGGTTGCTTCCCACTAGCTATCTGTTTTACGTTTGGTAGTGTATATATGTCCATGCCACTCTCTCACTTTGTCACAGCTTACCCTTCCCCCTCTCCGTGTCCTCAAGTCCATCCTCTAGTAGGTCTGTGTCTTTATTCCCGTCTTACCACTAGGTTCTTCATGACCTTTTTTTTTTCCCTTAGATTCCATATATATGTGTTAGCATACTGTATTTGTTTTTCTCTTTCTGACTTACTTCACTCTGTATGACAGACTCTAACTCCAGCCACCTCCCTACAAATAACTCAATTTCATTTCTTTTTATAGCTGAGTAATATTCCATTGTATATATGTGCTACATCTTCTTTATCCATTCATCTGATGATGGACACTTATAATCAACCATTTTTAAAAGAGTGTCCGGACGCCGCATCTGCCTGCCAAGGGCTTGCAGTCTTGCCTTCTTGTGGTACCCACAACCTGCCTCTAGGGCAGGGGGCCCCAAGGCTCAGCTGGTGGTATCTGTGCTGAAGAGGAGAGGGTGACAGAAACAGACCTTCATTCTGGCAACACAGCTGATTCGGTGTGCAGAGACTTAAAAAGATAAGTGATATTTTTAAAGCTTGCTTGAGTTTGTGAGGAAGTAAGAGAAAACCCCAGAGGCACCCACTGGCCCTGGATGGCCTTCAGCCTGGGTTTCAGAGACCAGGTGTGTGTGGGGTCGAGAGGGAAGAGTTGGCAAGGGAGACAAGCCTGCAGGGCGGTGGGTTGATTCCGCGATCCTCTTCACAAATCCAGGGTCCCAAGATCAAGCTGCCCAGCAGACAGGCTAGAAAAGACCCAGGAGACACACCTAAATTGGCCTGAGGTCTCAGTGGAGGGGAAAGGGGTGTGTGTGTGAGGGGGACTGCCCACTAAGGCTGCTCACTCATAATCTCTCGTGTGTGAAGATTTGGGGGCTGGGATCCACGTCTGTGTGCCCTAAAAATAATTTACTTAAAGTGTTCCTGGGTTGGTCGTGTCCCCAGACAAATCCTTTTTGGGAAAACCACACTTTGAACACAAATCTCAAGGAATTTCTATAAATGGACTTCAGTGAGTATGAGCTCACAAACAAAATTCAAAAATGTACCTGAAATGTGGCATCCTGAGTAAGCATCAGCAGAGAAGCAAACAGCAGAAACAGACCTAGTAGGACACAAGCCATTGGAATTATCAGATGTGAAATTTTTAAAAGGACCGTCAACAATTCTGAAAGAAGTTGTTGGGGAAAATAAAGACACAAATTTGTAAAAGAGAGAATAGTAAAAATGGTCAGACAGATTTGAAAAAAAGTGAACTTCTAGAAATAAAAATTATTGAAATTAAAAGTTCAACAGAAGTTTACAAGAGCAGATTAGATACAGCCAAATAGAGAATTACTAAATCAGAAGCTAGAACTGAAGGAATCCCACAGGACGCAGCTCAGGGAGAAAAGAGGTAGAAAACATAAGAGAGATATTAAGAGACATGGAGAACAGTTTGACAAGTTTCTGTCAAACTATCTCAAGCTCACTGATGTTTTCCTTGGGCATGTCTAGTCTACGGATGAGGGCTTTGTCACTTCTGTTACAATGGTTTTTATTTCTAGCATAGTCTTGATTCTTTCTTAGCATCTCCTTCTCTCTGCTGACTCATCCATTTTTGCATGTTGTCTTTTTCCATTAGAGCCTTTAACGTATTAATCATAGTTATTTTAAATTCCCTGTCTTATAATTCAACCATCTATGTTATAGTTGAGTCTGTTTCTGATGGTCTCATGGTGTCTTCAGATGATGTTTTCATTTTTGTCTCTTAGCTTTTAACATGCTTTGTAATTTTCTGCTGAAAAGCTGACCTATTTGGAGTGGGTGACAGGGACTGAGGTAACCAGGCCTTAGCGTGAGGCTTGATGTTAACCTAGCTTAGCAGTTGGGCTGTGCTTAATGCCTGCCCCCCTGTTGACTTGGAGCCTCTCTGAGTCCTGCTCCTTAGGGAGAGCCTGTCTCTTTCCCAGAGTCCACTGTTATTCTAGGGGGCCCTGTGGGTGGGGGGTTGGGGGGGCACTCTATAACCTTCCAAACAATGTCAGTTTTTTACTGACCCTGTGACCTTGGGCTGTGAGCTTCCCATGTGTTCCTCTGAGGATATAGCTTACTTCCCACTGCCCCTACTCCTTTCCTGCTGCAACGGTTTCAATCTACTTCCTTGAAGCCCTTGCCCTCACCTAAGGTTTGCTTGTTTGTTTTTTATCCTAAGGTGGAACAGGAAGGCTGGAGGGGGCTGGAGGGGGAGGAACCCCCTTCCCCCAGGTGGATGAGGTTGGGGACTTGCCCTCTGGCAAAGCCTTTCCCTCAAGTGTGGGCCTTTGTTATGGAGAAGGCTCTGGGCATATTTCACACCCTTACCTTCTCCACCCACTGCTGGAGATGCTGAGATCTTTCTCAGATCTTCTCGTGAGAACCTGGTCAGGTTTCTGGAGGAAACGCCCATGGAAGCGTTGGGGACCCCCTACGACCGTGGCTCCCGGGAATCCCTCACTGTCATGCTGGTTCGCACTCAGCCTCTGGCAATTCATCAAAGTTTCCATCAGTGTTTCTACCAGTTCCGTGCTCCAGCGGTGTCTGCTCCAGGTAAGTAGTTCTCAGGTTTGTTCTTCTGTGGCTGACTGAGTCTCCACACTTCAGGGCGGTGGTTGGCTTTGCAACCTCCTTTCTCTGCTGGGTCTGAGAAAAGTCATTGGTTTCCAGTTGGTCTCCTTTTTTTTTTTTCCAGTTGTAAAGAGAGGAGTGATGAGTTCCAAACTCTTTACATGTTGGAGCTGACCCTGAAATCCTGCTGATTACTTATTTTTATTATTTTGCCCAGAGTGTGTCATTGTATCTATTGCAGGATCAGTCCAGTTGGAGCTGCGTTGGATAAAAGAAGTGGGGCTTGGCTGACAACTTTTTTAAATGTCAGCTTTTCTCACCTCAAGAAAAGTTCAAGGCAGGCCTCTTCTGGTTCCCCACCAGAGAGTGAGGCAGGTGTGGCCTGGATGGCTTGTGTTGGAACTTGTCACCCAACAACCCTGTCCTGTAGGTGGAGAAACTGCAGCTGGCGTGGTGCGTGGGGGCGTGTGCTTTCCCCGCCATCCCCGCTGGAAACACTCTGCGGTGCCCTCGGGATAAAGCCTGACCTAACCCCTTGCCGAGGCTCCAAGGCACTGGGTGTCCCCCTCTTCTGCAAACTTCTCTCTCTCCTTTTCTCAGCGCCTGTGAGCCCCGGGCTGTGCCTGGCACTCAGTGCGCATTGGAGCTGAGTAACTGGCCTGGAGTCTGATCCTCCCACCAGGGGCTGGGGTGGGGGAGCGGAAGCCAGCCCTGTGGTGGGGACCCTGCAGGGGGCTGCTCTTACACTCCAGGGGAGAAGAGGGTGCCAGGCCCACGAATGCACAGATGGCCGCCCAGTGCGGTGATGCAGGCCTGCTGGCCCCTCTGGTCTTTCCCTCCTGCCCTCTCTCCTCTGTTTTCGTGTCCTACTACTTTCTCATCTGTTAAGCTCCTCACCACCAACCTCCTCCATCAGGGACGTAGCCACGGTTCTCTGCATGGTGTTTGACTCCGTGGGCCCCATGGACTCTCCTCCCCTACCACAGCCCCTGCACCTCCTGCGCCCTTGATCCCGCCCAAGGGTGTCCGGCACCGCCAAGGCAAGGCCCCTGATGGCACGTTTCCCGAGTGGGCAGGTCGCAGATGTCTCTCCATCACCCTGCCGTTGGGGCTGGGCTCAGCCAGGTCTCCCCATGGCCGGATGCAGCTTAATTAACCTCACCCCGTACGCCTGCCCTGGTGGTGGCCCTGTCAGCTGGCACACGGCTTCCAGAATGCAACTTGCACCGTGTGGTGAGAGCAACGAGGGCTCCCTTGCCGAGTAATCTCACCACATGGGAACTTACCCTGAAAAAACTGCTCCACTGAGTGAGGAAAGTTTGCCACTAAGGTGCACCTTGACCCAAGTCTAGAGGAGCAACGTGCCGGGGAGACCCCCAGGGGCCGAAGCTCGCTCTGGGAGAGTGAAAGAAGGAATGCACACCCATCCTGCTGAATTGCATACGGGCAACACAAGTGCCAACTCTGCACATTTCACGGAAACGTGTGAAAGCAGTGCACACAAGAGGGGAAAGCAGGAGGACACAAGACGTTACCTGTGCTGTGAGTGCAATATTGCTACCCGTGCTGTGTGCAGACCTTCCTGGTGGGGGATATGCAGCTAATTCATTCATTCCTTTACTCAACAGATACTGAGCACCTACCACGTGCCAGATGCTGCTTTGTATGCCAAGGATTCAGCAAGAAAAGAAATACGGGTGAGGTTTTCTGCTTACATGGAGCTTGCATCCTAGTGGGGATACTAATAAATGAGTAGCTCTTTCCGGGCAATGATCAGGACTGCAAAGGGAAATAAAGCAGGGGCAGGAGGTGAGGAGGAATGGGCAGCAGAGAGAGCTTCCTGAGAGGGTGGCATCCAAGCAGACCCCCCCACCCCGAGTCACAGGTACAGTCTGGTTCTGTCACCAAAACTGTTCGAGGTCGTCGGGCTGACGCCTCCCCGGTAGTGTGCTCAGCTCGCGGCCTGGGCTGTGGTCTCTGTCCTGGCACCTGCCCATCCACCTCGTGTATGCACAGCTGGTACCGTCTGCTTCTGAGGGTGGGACCCTGGCCTTGTACAGGTGGGACACCTGCACACAGGTTCATGGAAGTGACTCCAAAATCATTCCAAACTGGGTGGGATCCTGCCGGAGCCTGGTGTTGAAGGAGGTGGGAAAGCTCAGCACGGGTGGGGGTGGGTGGATGGGGCTTGGGGGTGGGGGCAGATCTGTGGGCAGGGGCCAGAAAACACAACATGTGTGCAGAAGGAGAGAGGAAGCAGGCCTGACCCAGCCCAGGGGTCCTGAAGGGACTGACGGAGCCTGCAACAGGGGCCTGGGGGCTTTGCCCTGCAAGCACCACACAAAGTCAGGTCTGGCTGGCCACAACCCTATCCTACAGTTATGTGTGACAGTTTGACACCTGCCTCTATATGACCTAAGCCTGGTGAACTCCCATGGGTCCCCAGCCCCCATCGTGGCATCTGGCACTGAGCATGTGTTCCAGAGAGATGCATGGAATGACGGTGTCTCTCCCCATGAGGTTGTCACAGGGTTCCCTTGTGTGACTCAGCGTGGCTGGAGGGGACTCCCTGGGTGTGGCAAGGGGGGAGAAGGCAGACTTTGCATGGGAATGAAGAGATTCCACCCCTTTGCCAGACTCCTCCCACCCCCAAACCCCAGAGCCATCTGGCATGCCAAGTGTCTGAAGGGCAGAAAGTCCAAGCTGAAGATCCAGATTGTTCCACGGAAACTCAGGCCCAGAGAGGGAAGGTTCTTGCCTGAGGTCACAGCAAGCCCATCAACAGAACCTGTCTCAACACCATCTCTCCTGCATGTCTGAGGCCAAGCCGGTCCCTCTGGACAAGCATTGGCTGATTCTTCTGGAATGTGCGTGTCGGGATGCTGGTGGGGCTGGAAGGAGAGGATGTAGGCAAGAGCTGCCAGTGCTTCGCCCCTGCTCCGCTCAACGCCTCTATTATCTCTCCTCTCAAAGGAACTTAGGCGGAGCCAAGACTTGGAGGTGTGGGTGCCCTGACCTCCGAGGTGTTTCCTGGCAACAATGGGCAGTGAGCGCCCGCTCCCCGGGTGGCAGAGCCCCTTCAACGGGGCGGGCAGTGCCTTGCTGGTCTGGGGGCACATGACCACCATGGGCCGCCTGCCTTGGGCTCCCCCAGCCCCCACTTCCTTTTCCCAGGCCCTGCGGACAGGAGAACAAAGGGGCTGCCGCCGCCTGCTGGAGAGCCACGCACCCCAAATCCCCGCCTCGTCAGGCAGCGGCTGAGCAGCCGTTCCTCCTGCCTCGGCACATTGACACAAACAGCCGTATTACCTGGCTGGTTAGGGTCCAGGGGCTCGGCCAAAGGCCCCCACCTAATCAGTCCTGGTGTGTAATTGCTTGTGTAAGTGCTTTGAAGGGAGAATCCATGGTGTGTGCCTTAGCATTTGCCCAGACGCATTTCTTTTTTTTTTTAATTTTTTAATTTTTTTGCGGCTTGTGGGATCTTATTTCCCCAACCAGGAATGGAACCTGGGCCCATGGCATTGAAAGCGCAGAGTCCTAACCACGGGACCGCCAGGGAATTCCCTGCCCAGACATATTTCAAACCAGCTTCTCTCCTTCAAGAGAGGCCTTGTGTCTGCCCTGCCTGCCTCCTCCCATGGCCGGGACCACTGCCTGGTGGTTCTCTTTGAAATCACAGATTCAGCACCTCCCGGGTGGACAGCGCCAGGCCAGGCAATCCATTTCTCTGAGCCTGGGTTCGAATCTGTCCTATGGGGGTGATCAGGCCTTCCTCACAGGGCTGGGCATGGTGGAAGCATGCACTTCAAGCACCTGTCACCTGGTACCCTGTTCGAGGACAGGTGCAGGGGACGGCCCACGTAGAGTTCCAGAAGTTAGTCCAGGGGGTCAGAGCAAGGAGGACAGGACAGGTGGCATTCCAGACACCTACATGGAGCCTCCGATTTCTCATCAGGGAAATGAACACAGTAATTTCTCCCCTTCCTGCGTCTGCAGCAAAGCAACCCAGGAGCATCGCCCTGAGCTGGCTGGGCCCCTGAGGACTCAGACAAGCCTTTGTAAAACTTGACTTTTCCTGACCTGAATTTTGGATCCCCTCAGCTCTGACAGTGTCCAATAAATAACTCCCTGCTGCATGAGTGATGGCAAACCCTGGAACGGCTTTAATTTTGCAGAGCGATAAATGCCATGCCATGTGTGCACGATTAAACTCTTTTAGAGCGTTTTATGTTGCTTTACGACGGGATCACTGCACCTCTTGGAATTCTTGACAGAGTCCTCTTCAGGCAGGCAGCATGGACGCTGGGTCATGCGGGTGGTGAGGTCTCTGCAGGATCTAGTCCTTAGGGACCACAAGGTGGGCCAGCTAGGTCCAGGGAGCCGAGCTGGGGATGCCATGAGTTCCTCCTGCCTACAGGTGGCGTTGCAGGCAATTTCCCCTGATTTCTGCATCATAACGTTCCTATTAGTACTTTTCCTCTGTTTTTTGTTTTTTGTTTTGGTCTTTGTTCATTTTCCCCCCTCCTTTCTGGCCTTCATAAGAATTAAGGTTTTTTAAAATTTCTTATTTTTCCTCCTCTTCTGGTTTGGAAGCTATACATACTACTTGCATTCTTTTAGTGGTCATTCATGTTTAATATGCTTATATACAAAGACAGACGTTACCCAAAGGACAAGTTCTGTATTATTCCACTCGTTCATATGAGGTCCCTAGAGGAGGTCTCTCAAATTCAGAGAGATAGAAAGTAGGATAGTGGTTGCCAGGGGCTGGAGGAGGGGTAAATGGGGAGTTAGCATTTGATGGGCACAGAGTTTCATTTTGGAGAGATGAAAAAGTTCTGGAGATGGAAGGAGGTGATGGTTACACAACAATGTAAATATATTTAATGTCACTGAACTGTACACTTAAAATAGTTAAAATGGTAAATTTTATGATATGTATATTTTACCACAATAAAAATAGAAGCTAACCAACTTTTTCAAACAATCCTGTGAAGAAAGAAGGGAAATAAATGCATAAAAAATGAAAAGAGAAAAGATTTTCATCGTTTGTAGATGATATGATTGTCCATGAACAAGCAAAATGAACAACAAACAAATATTTATTTATTTACTTACTTACTTACTTACTTAACAAGAAAGTTTAATAAGTATGCTGGATGCAAAATCAATATCCCAAACTCAGTTGCATTTCCATACATTGATATCAACTACAATCAGTAAGAAAATATAAAATTTAAATGCCATTTACAATATCAGCAAAAAATATACATAAAACACCTAGGAATAAAACCAAAAAGAAGTGTGTAAACACTTTATAGGAAAATTATTAAAACTTTCTTTAAAGACATTAAAGAAAGCCTAAGTAAAAGGAAAGATATGCTGTGTATTTCATAAAGATGTCAAATTTGCCAAACCTGATCTAAAGATTTAATACAATTACATCAAAAATCCCAAGAAGTCTTTTCATGAAACTTGGAAAACTGATTTTAAATTTCATGTATGAGAAAATGACCAATATCAGCTAAGACAGTCCTGGAGAAGAGAAGTAAGCTGGGGAGCTTGCCCCACCAAAACATCAATAATTATGATAAAGCCAAAGTCATTAAACCATCTGGCATAGATGCTGGGATGAACAAAGAGAACAATAGAAGAGAATAAGAACACAATTAAAATATATATTTATGGAAACTTGAAGCATAGTTTGTGATTGAGTAAACACTGCAGATTGGTGTAAAAAAGATGGAGTTTTTATGAGATACTGGGAAACTGGCTATCCATATTGAAAATAACGAATCCCTACCTCATGCCATACTTAGAAATAAATCTCTAGTGATTAAAGACAAAAGATGAAAAGCATAATGAAAAAGGCTATGGAATAGAAAATTATTTCTCAAACAAGAGCAAGCAATAAAGGAAAAATTGACAAATTCAACTACATTAAAATTAAGAAATTCAATTAATTAAAAGATACCATAAAGTGAAAAGAGAAGTCACAAACTGACATAAAATATTTGCAACACATCTAACTGACAAGAGACAACATACAAAATACACAAGGAACTCCTAGGAGTCAATATGATAAGGCAAACAGTCTCATAGAAAAAATGGGCAAGACTTAGGAACAAGCATTTCACAGAAAAAGAAACATACAGGCTCATAAATGTTTGAAAAAAGCCAACTTCACTAGCAGTCAAGGATATGTCTCTTTAAAATCTTATAGGGCAACAGTTTCCCGCCTTTTTGGCACCAGGGACTGGTTTCGTGGAAGACAATTTTTCCACGGATGGGGTGGGGGGGATGGTTCAGGTGGTAATGCGAGCGCCGGGGCGCGCGATGGGAAGCGGCAGATGAAGCTTTGCTCACTCGCACACCGCTCACCTCCTGGCGTGCGGCCCGGGTCCTAACAGGCCACGGCCCAAGGGTTGGGGACCCCTGATATAGGGAATTCGGGTTCAGATCACAGGCTGAGCATGTGCATCTCATTATTTTCCTTCCAAACTCCCACTAAAACTATAGTAATGAGAATTTGTTATGACATAAACCATTAAGGCTAGAAGAACAGAACAGGAGACAAAAACAACAAGATTCTGGAAGCTGAAAAACATATGAACAAGTGGTAACTGCCTTAGCAGACCAGAGGAAGATAAATTGTAGGCTAACAAGGGAAAAACTGTGAATTAACCGGGTTTGTTCCCAAGACTTTTCAAATATTCAGGAAGTGGTAGTAGCAGGTGTTTCTGGGACTGGGAATGCAGAGGTGGTGGCAGAACCAGGACCAAAGTGAGGTAAAAGTCGTGCCAGAGCACAAAATTTAAGGAGGTGACATCCTAGCCATTAGAGAAATGCAAATTAAGGCTACAATGAGATATCACCACACACCCAGTATAACATATAAAACAGAAAATAATGACTGCACCAAATGCTGGCAAGGGTGCAGAAAACTGGGTCTCTCATACATTGCTGGTGGGAATATAAAACGGTAAAAACACTCTGGCAAATAGTCTGCAGTGTCTTAAATGAACAAACATACGCTTACCATATGACCTAGCAATTGTGCTCCTGGGCATTTGTCCCAGATGAATGAAAATTTATGTATGTGCAAAAAAATCTATTCATGATTGTTCATGGCAGCTGTATGTGTAATAGCCAAAAACTAGAACAAACCAAATGACCCCCAACAGGTGAATGGTTAAACAAAATGGTACACCCATACCATGGAACAGCAATAGAAAGGAACAAAGTATTGACATGTAAAGCAACTTGGATAGCTCTCAGTTATGCTGAGTGAAAAAAGGCCAGCCTCAAAGTTCACATGCTTTCTTATTCCATTTATTCAGTATTCTAGAAACGATAAAATTATGTAGAAGAAAAACAGAATGTAGGTTGCCAAGAGTTAGGGATGATAGTGAGGGTGGGGGGGCAGGGGATGGAGGGGTTTGACTTTAAAGAGGTAACATGAGGGAGATTTTCATGGTGATGGACTAGTTCTGTATCTTGATTGTGGCACAATGATGGGCATGTTTGAAGATCAGGAAAAAAATGGCCCCAGCCTTGAGAAAAGCAACATGGAAACAAGAAAACAACAGAGCAATGCCTTCATAATTTTAAAGGAAACTGATTTCCAACCCACATTTCCATATCCAAACCCACTGTCAATCAACTGTGAAGGTGGAATAAAATTGTTTTCAGAAAAACACATCTCAAACAATTTACCCCCTGTGTGTCTTTCCTCAATGAATTACAGGTGGATGTGCTCCATAAACAAGGGAGTAAAAAAAGAAGCCACAGGGTCCAGAAAACAGGAGAGAAGTAAACTTTCAGGGATGATGATGAAGGACAAGCCCAAGCATCCAGGGCAACCAGTCCAGATCAGAGGAGCACTTCCGGGAGACTAAATTGTCATCATTATGATTTCTACCGATGAACCATCTTTTTATCTGCACTTAACCATAGGAGAATGGTTCCCACCAAAACAAGAGAGTAAACCAGGAAGGCATGAGTGGGATTCAGGAAACAGGGCTCCCACCCAGGAGAAAGGCAAGGCATCAGCAGAAGCAAATGTTAGGATGACAGTGTACAGCCAGCCCAGAGAGTGGGTAGGGCAGATCAGAGGAGAAAGAGACCTCCAGGCAGAGAGTCTCCAGGAACAAGTAATGCGGAAAAGTACAGAAAAAAGGGTATTGGAAAATGTGGGAAGAATGAGTAATAGATTAGAAAATATTTAGCAAACGAAAAAGCGAGGCAACTAATAACTTTAGAAAATACAAAGAGTAAGAAAGGAAACAATTGGAGTACACTATAATGCTAAGTTAAGCTGTGGTTGTACAGATATAATGTGATCTATACCAACAGATTCAGTTTGATTTAACCAAAAATTGTAATATAGCTATATTGGAAAAGTAGAGAGGGGAAGCAGAGGGGGTGTCAGAATACGAGGGCTAAACTGTCATCTACTCTAATAGGAAATCTTAAAAATTATGCCTTAAATTGATTAATCAAAAGGTAGCAGGACAGTAAGATAGATAGATATAGATAGATAGATAGATAGATAGATAGATAGATAGATAGATAGAATTTAGAAATATGTGGTGTGTGAAAGCCAGAAAAATTATTTTAAAAGCTAATAATGGTTGATTTTGGAGGGATCAAGGAAGGGAGGATGAATGAACTACTGTATTTTGTCATAGATTTTTAGTACTACAGACAGTCCCTGCTTTGGAATTTTTACCTTTTCCTGGGTGAGTAATATGCAGTATGATACTCTCTCACAATGCTGGGCAGTAGGCTGGAGCTCCCAGTCTGCTACACAATCACAACTGATACATTCACTGACATTCTGTTTATCACTTTCAGTATAGCATTCAATAAATTACATGAGAAATTCAATACTTTATTATAAAAATAACCTTTGTGTTAGATGATTTTGTCCAACTGTAGGCTAATGATGTGAGCATATTTAAGGTAGGCTAGACTAAGCTACAATGTTCAGTAGGTAAGGTGCATTTTCAACTTACAATATTTTCAACTTAGGATGGGTTTATTGGGACATAACCCCATAGTAGAGGAAGATCTGTACATGAATTTGGCATTTTGTTTTGTTTACTATATGCACGTTCAACAATATACAATTGATTTATTGTATTTAACTTGCATTATTTGTTAATTTAAAACAAAACAGCAAAATATCATTTTACTACAACCAAATTTGCACAAATTAAAAAGCAGGCCAATTCCAGGCACTGGAAAGGATGTGGGGCAAGAGGAACTGTCGGCCGTAGCAGTCAGAGTTACAGTTACTTCGGAAAACACTTCACCATACCTAGTAAAGGTCATTTGCACATAACGCATGAGCAGCAATTCCCCACCTGGTGATGTCCCTAGAGCAATGCTCCGCAACCTTTTTTGCTGTGCAAAAAATGATAGTACTTGCATGGCACAGTGGAGTAAGTGGGCAAGGCTTCTCCAGGACACTGGGGCCAGCCAGGAGGTCCAGGGTCCAAGCTGCCCCAGCCCCTGCCCAGCTACTCAAGTACAGGCGGGTCCATCACTCAGACATACCTGCACCCCAGTCACAGCACCCAGTGGGCTCATCCAGAGAAAGGATTACGCATGTGCACCTGGAGATCTGTACTAGGATGTTTACAGCAGCGTTGTGATAGTAAAAAGCCTGGACACAGCATAAATGTCCATGAACAATAGCACTGGTAGACAACTTGTGATATAGTCACACAATGGAATACCAAACAAGAGCAAAGACTAATGAGTGACACCATAAGCGTTAAAATGGATGAATCTCACGCATGAAATATTAGATGGAAGAAGCAAAACACAAATATTACATATAAAGGAAGATTATATTTACATAAAGTTTAAAAAGCAGCTAAAACTAAACTATATGTTTTGGGTGACTACAAATATAAATGGTAAAAATGATATAGAGAGGCAAGGGAAAGATGAATATAAATTCAAGTTAGTATTACCTGGGGGAGGGGTCAGGGATGGGGAAGACAGAGTGATTAGTCATGAGCAACCTGAACTTAAAGAGAGATTTTACTTTTCAGTCTGAGTGGTGGCTACACAAGAGTTCACATTATAATTATTTGTATTATTGTTGTCATTATTATTACTCTTTAAAATATTTTTTCTCAGGTGTACAATTTTAGGGCATGCATAGATTCTAGTTGCCCCAAATATCTGTGCTCCCCTTCTTCTCGAGTAATAGAACTCCCAGTTTTTAGCTGAGTACGTGGCCACCAGGAATAAAGACTGAATTTCCCTGTCCTATTTGCAATATAGTTCAACCACGTTCCTCTTGCAATGGAAATTAAGAGGAATGTGTGTGTGTGTAACTCCTAGGAAGTGTTCTTATTGGGGAAGGGGGAAGGTGTGCCCTTCATGGTCTCCTCTTCCCTGTTGGTTAAAATGTGATGCAATGGCTGGAGCATCAGCAGCCATCTTGGACCATGGTGTAACCTCAGGAATAAAACTCATACACAGTGGAACACAGTAGAAGCAGAAGGATCCAGGAGGCCTGGCACAGGGTGCACCATGATGGTCCTGGGCTGACCCTTTCAGACTTTACAGGCATAAAGAGAAATATATTTATATCACTTTGAATTCATGATTATTTGTGGGCTTTCTGTTATATACAGACAAGCCTAATCCTAATTTGGTATAGGAGTGAGATGCAGCAGAAAGTTCTCCAAAATCAAAGTAGAACAACTGAAGGCCACTACTTGCCCACATGCTCAGCTGGGTGCTCTACATTCATTGGCTATTTGGCCTTCAGAGAAGCCCTATGAGGAGGGCACATGTCCCCCCGGAATCAGAAGGGGAAACCGAGCCCCATGGAAAGTATGTGGCTTGCTTGGCATAGCACACAATGTGCCCTGGGCTGCACATGGGTGGCGCTCTCTGTTTCTCTCCAAATAGGTTGTTTTCTTCCATGTTCCAGGAGTCCAGGGCCCAGCTAAAGGCAGCATCGGGACATCTCTTGGACACTGGTGGACGTGTGAGGGTGTGTCTCCCTCGGTGGCCCTGGCCTCTGGGAATGGAAGGCACCAGAGACCCAAAGCTAGGCTGGTCCTGGCCTCAGGCACCCCCCGGAGTAACTACCCGGGTTACCCCGTCAAAGCTCCTCGTTCCTCAGGGCGGCTCCCCCACAGGCTCAGCCGCCAGTGTCCAGAGCAGGGGGCGAGGCTTGGTGCGCGACCACTTCTGGTTGGTAGCGGAGGGCCCTGGGGGGCTGGCCTGACGTGGAGAAGTTTGACACAGGGCCTGGGAGAGAGGAGCTGAACAGAACGGAGCTAAGTCGAGCTGGGCGGGGTTTCTCGTTCGCACTGCGCCCCACTTGCTGTGTGCCTTCGTGTACCTCCCTGTCCCGGGGGCGGTTGGGGGCTCAGTCTGTCCTTCCGCACTGCAGGGATGGGACATGGATGCCCCCCTTTCTCGGGCTTTTTTGGCCCCATGTGCCCTGGCCTGGGCTGGGTGCTATGCCAGGCACTAGGAGGGCTCGATGGGGAGAAAGGGAAGAGGAGCCAGGTATGCAGAGCCCAGGGCTGTGTGCTGGAGCCTGGGGGAGCCTGAGGGAGCCTGGGGGAGGCTGGGGAGCCTGGGGGAGCCTGGGGGAGGCTGGGGAGCCTGGGGGAGCCCGGGGGAGGCTGGGGGAGCCCGGGGGAGGCTGGGGGAGTCTGGGGGAGCCTGGGGGAGGCTGGGGGAGGCTGGGGGAGCCCGGGGGAGGCTGGGGGAGGCTGGGGGATGCTGGGGGAGCCCGGGGGAGCCTGAGGGAGCCTGGGGAGCCCGGGGGAGGCTGGGGGAGCCTGGGGGAGCCCGGGGGAGGCTGGGGGAGGCTGGGGGAGCCCGGGGGAGGCTGGGGGAGGCTGGGGGAGCCTGGGGGAGGCTGGGGGAGGCTGGGGGAGGCCGGGGGAGGCTGGGGGAGCCTGGGGGAGGCTGGGGGAGCCTGGGGGAGCCTGGGGGAGGCTGGGGGAGGCTGGGGGAGCCCGGGGGAGGCTGGGGGAGCCTGGGGGAGGCCGGGGGAGGCTGGGGAGCCCGGGGGAGGCTGGGGGAGGCCGGGGGAGGCTGGGGAGCCCGGGGGAGGCTGGGGGAGCCCGGGGGAGGCTGGGGGAGGCTGGGGAGCCTGGGGGAGGCTGGGGGAGCCTGGGGGAGGCTGGGGGAGCCCGGGGGAGGCTGGGGGAGGCTGGGGGAGCCCGGGGGAGGCTGTGGGAGGCTGGGGGAGCCTGGGGTAGGCTGGGGAGCCTGGGGCACCAGGCAGACTGGGGTCCCATCCTGTCACCAACACACCAACTGGCTGTGCGATGTTGGCCAAGTCCCTTTAAGACTCTGAGCTGTTTGCTGGTGTGGGGAACAGTACTCTGGCCCTCGAAGTGTCCCATAAAGCGTGGCTGTGTGGGGAAGCCTGGGTAAGTACCCAGCACTGCGTGCGCAGCGTGGGGACCTGGCAGAGGGAAAGTCCCTGGCAGTGCCCGCAGTGGAGCACAGGATGCACAGGGCGAGGTCTCAGAGGGCAGGGGAGGGTGCCCAAGCTGGGGTGACCTGAGGACAGGGAGGAGGTGGGACAGACGAGTCACAGGGAAGACGTGGGCTGGAGCCACAAACGTGCCGAGGACCACGGGAGGCACTGGGTGAGCCCGCCCTCGCGAGGGGCGGGGCGGGGGTGTGGAGTCGTGGAAACTGAGTCACCCGGCCTGGACGAGGCCCGCACGCCAGCTGGGCGCCCAGAGCCCGCCCTGCTTCCCACCTCCGCACTGGACTCTGCTGTGAGGCTCGCCCGGCACTGCCCAGTCTCTGTGACACCGTGCGGCTTTTGTCCCAGGATTTATTTGTTCATCAGATGGATATCAGAGTCACTTCATGCGGTGCTCTCCCGCGTCAGCAAAATAAAGATGCAAATAAATGCCCTGACCCGCCCCCGGGGCCACCGAAGAACGCAGAGCCTCCCGCCTCCCCCGCCGTACATGAAGGCTTTGAATTTAAAATTTCATTTTCCCATCGCTTTTCAATAAATGCTCTTCCCCGTGGTGTCTCGAGTCCTGGCCTTATGATGCCTGAGTTAAAAGGCAGGGCCTTGTTTCCAGCTGCAGATAATTTACTTTTGAATGGTCCAATTACACGGCAGCCGGGGCTCTGCCTGGCCATGCAGAGACGGGGCCGTTTACCCGGGAGATAATGGTGTCGCTGCAACATATGTGTTGTCTGACCCGGGCCTGTCCTCCGGCGGCCGCCAGCAGGCGGGACCAGGCACTGTCTAAGGAGCCCTGACAGGCACATCTCTGGAGGGGATCCCGGTGTCCACCTCACCCTCCGGCTGAGACCAGCCCTGAGAGACAGGTGACCCCTGCTGGCGTGACCATCCCGGACCCTGGTGAGGCCGTGGACGGCACACTGTCCGGTTTTTCCGGCTGCCGTTGGCTCGTTCTGCAGCCTGCGGAGCGCTGGCTGCCCTGGAAGATGTTAAAGTGGGCATGAAATACAGCGTCATGCTTTTGAAAGAGGTGTGACATCTGACCGATCGCTAGCCCCGAGTCGTTATAACAAGGTGGCCTCATGAATTTTATGTCCACGTAACAAAATCTGAACCGATGGAAACTGTCTGTGCCTTCGAATTTCTTAAAATGAAACACTGGAGCATTTTGCTCTTCTGTAATATTTCTCCCTAAGCAAAAAATGTGGGTTCCTTAGTGGTTTGGCTTCAAAGAATGTCTAGATCTGGGTGATCCCACTTCAAAGCCTAAAGAAAAATTCCTAACCCTTCTTCCAGGAGTCGAAGGAAAGAACTGAGCAATTCCTCTGCCTGTCCACAGTTTAAGAATGTGTCCACCTCCAGAAACCAACAGGACCCCCTGAACTTTAAACCCAGATACTTTTCCCTTTGAATTTTCTCTTACAAACAAATCTGAATTAGTGACAATTAAAAGACGAAACAAGCACATGGAAAGTGTGTGATGGGGTGTCACCACCTACATCGTCCCTGGACTGCTGCTTCTGGCCTGTGTCACGGGGACACTCGGGTGGTCAGCAACAGCAGGGAACAGGGTGAAATCCTTGATCGAGTGCAGACTGGCCCGAATTCAGCTCGGCTCCCTGGACCCTGGGGTCTCCCACAGGGAAGCTGGAGCCTGCGGGGGAGCAGTGAACGGGGAGGGGCTCCGGGGAGGGGGTGGGGAGGCTCCAGAGGGGGTGCCAGCCCCGCCCACCCCTCCCTGCTTCCTTCTCGGTGCCTCTTCGGCCCATAGGTGCAACCACCCCACTGCAAACCTGTCCACACCCGCCCTTGTGCTGAAGTCCCTTGTGCACAGCTACCCTGGGGCAGCTCAGGGTCTCCGGGCTGGTGGCCATCAAGGGGAGGGGAGGGACGTCTTCGTAAGGTCTGGGCTCGCTTCTGGCTAGTTCAAAGGCCACCGTGGAGAGGCGGCTCTGCTCAACCCAGGGCTGTCGCGTGAGCGCGTCTGCATGCCAGGCACTGGGTCCCGCGTCTCAGATGCTGGATTCATCTGTGGTGCATTAGAGGCGGCTGCAAATTCCCTGCCACTGCCCCTGTGCGGAAGCAGAGTTTATTTCTCCATCCCCTTGAACCTGATACCACGTGGAGAGGCCGTGCGGAGAAGCCACAAGGAGAGAGAGGGAGAAGCCACAAGGAGAGAGAGGAAGAGGCCCTGGAACCAGCGGGAGGAGAAGTGAGGAGCAGAAGGAAGCAAGACCCCCGGCAGACAAGCCAGTGGAGCTGCCGCCCTGCGGCCCAGCTGTCCTACCCTGGCCCGAGCGTGGAGGGAGGGAGCCCTGCCGACAGCTGCCCACTGTGGCCCGGCTAAGTCCTCCCCCAGAAAGGAAAGCAGCTGGGAATTCCCTGGCGGCCCAGTGGTTAGAATTCCACGCTCTCACTGCCGAGGGCCCAGGTTTGATCCCTAGTCAGGGAACTAAGACCCCACAAGCCAGGCAGCCCGGCCAAATGTGGCTGGCTGAGCGGTGGTCTCTGCTGCCCTTGGGAAGGAAAGGCGGGCAGAGCCGAGGTGATGACAGGGACAAATTGGGGGGCACAGAGAGGCCATGTGACCCAAACAATGTCACAGGTAAGTATGTTCCTGGGTGTCTGGGCAGGGCGGTCATGGAGGCCCTCCCTCTGCGTGAGAATAAACTGGGTTCGGCTCTGCCCTCTCCCTTCGGGGTCCGCCCACTGATCCCGGGTTCAGAACTGTAAAGCCCGCGCCAGCAGCCCTCGTCCTCCCCGGGCCCCGCCTCAGCTGCACCCGCTTCGTGTGACGCTGTGTCCAGCCAGAGGCCGGGGCCTGGGAATGAGAGGCCCACCGCGGGCCACCCAAACCGCCAGGGGAGCAAGAGGACAGCCCGCTGTCTCCACAAGGCTGGCCCCGCAGCTCCCCTTCCAGAATCAAGCAGCCCCGTGCCCGCACATCCCAGGGTCCACACAGAGAGCATGTCGGGGGCCCACCAAGCGCTCACATTGGCGCCGGAGAGGGATGGGCTTTTCCTGCAGGGGCCAGAGGGGCTACAGAGACTCAGCTCGGCTGCCCGCTGAGGCCTGGGGGGCTGGTGTCCCGCCCACCCCTCTGACCACACAGGTGTGGGCGGTAAGAGGGGTGTGACCCGTGCAGAGCCAGCGTATCAAAGTTCCACCCCAAAAGCAGTCCCTGGAATGTGCTGTCCGGCTGCCTTCCTCACGGCGGGGTGTAGCAGGGGACATGGAGGGGCGGGGGTGTCACGGGCCGACCTCCTGCTCCCGCTGGGGTCTGGCTTTCAGGGCTCATCCCACAGCGCTGACTGCTGCTATGAGGCCCCGCCCACACGAGGCCCCGCCCACACGAGGCCCCGCCCACACGAGGCTCCGTTCCCCGCCCACGGGCCTGGGGCAGCCCGGGACTCTGCAAGCTTCTCTTCTCTGCAGAGAGCCCCGCCCCTCCCCTGCACCACCCCCTGCACCCCAGGCCGTGCACCTGGGGCGCCTCGGGGTGCTGGAGCCAGCAGCACCTGAGCTCACCTGTCCGGGCCTCGAGGCACAGGTGAGATGACAGGGCCCAGAGGAGGAGGGGCCGGCCGTGCCCCGGGCCAGGCCTTTCCCAATACCAGTGGGGTCCGGGGATCAGGGGCCAGGGCAGGGCACTGCCAGGAGGCAGCGAGGTTTAGGGCCTGCACAGACCTGGGCAGCGTGCAAGGGGGTGTTGGTAAGGACGGTGGCACAGACGTGGGGGGCAGAGACCCCACGTGCCTCAGAGGTGGAGGTCTGGCAGGCTGGCCTCCAGAACAAGGAGAATCTCGACAGTCGGGGGAGAAGAAAGGGGGTGCAGCCCAGGCCAGGCCCCCAGTGGGCTCACCTAGCTCCTGGCTCCACCATCCCCGGTAACACGTTACCTGCATTCCCATTTGTCAGCTGGCCGTGCCCCCTTGAACCCACCCTACCTGACCCCAGACCCACAGCTTAAATCCCACCCGAGGGCTGATGGCCTCCACTGAGCCCAAGACTGGTACCCTCACCGCCTTCTCCACATCTCTCCCTGCACGCTTCCCAGATGGTCAAAAGGGGACCATGGATTTCTCCTCCCAAACCTCCACGGCTCCCCACACTTTCCCAATGGCAGCTGATGGCAACACGACTCACTGACTCTGCCAGGCCCAGGAGGAGCCACCCTTGACTTTCCTCTCTCTCTCTCGCACCACTTCTAATCCATGAGCAGGTCCTGCCAGCCCAGCCCCAAGTCACAGGACCCCAATCACCTCCCCCCATCCCCACAGCTGAGACACTGGCCCACCAAGCCTCCGGCTGCAGCCTCCACCCTGGCGTCCATCCTCCTCACTGACTGAGCTTCCCAGAGCCCAGACCACGCTGCCCTTTGCAACCTGAGTCAAAGCCAGGTTCTCGGCCAGCACCCTGTCCTCCTTGTCCTCTCTGGCTCCTTCCCAGCTGCAAAGCCTACCTGCACCTCCTAGAAGATGCCCAGCCACTCCGCTTGGTGCCTCTGCCTTGTAGTTTCCCAAACTCCCCCTGTGGCCAAGTCAGCCCCGCATCTCCCCGGCAAGACCCCTCCGCGAGCGCCGGGGCTGAGACGTCCCCACCGCCTGTCCAGCACCCTGACCGTTGTCACTCGTCACAGCACCTGACCCTCACACGGTGGCCTCACCTCCCCTGGTGTGTGGGTCTCTCAGAGCCCTTGCTGTCCCCCGGCCCCCACCAGCTGATGCTCCAGAAATAAATGTCCCACGTCCTGCTGCTGCCTCCACGGAAGCCCGAGCCCCTCAGGGCAGGTCCCTCTCCTCGGCACCAGCAACGGTGCCCGGAAAGTTCTCCGAACAGACCCCTTCTGGCTTTGGCCTGAAACCAGCAAGCTGGCTGCTGGGGCGCTGTGTGTTCCTGGAGGGGCTTTCCACACGCCAGAGCCCACTGTGCGGGAGGGGGCTGGGGGAGGGGGACTGCGCCCTCGATGGCCTCATTTATTTTCTGTCTCGTTCAACAAGACAAAACGCCCCCCCAGGAAGGGAGCCGGGCTGCCCCCCACGTCTCTGGGCTCTGCCCCTCCAGGTCCTCCCTTGGCCATCAGAGCAGCCCTCAGGACCCCCCAAATTCAGGACTTTCTGTGTTCCCTTAAGATGCAGAAGGTCCTGGCCTGAAAGCAGTGTGTCGGGGCTGGGAGTTGGATGGGGGTTTCTTGCCTTCATATCACCTTTGGGTTTACACATCTGCCGTGTCAGAGATACGGACGCGGTTCACAGACAGAAATGCAAGTGGCCCTGCGACTTCCCCATAATGAGGGAAACGCAAATGCAGGCCAGACCAGATACCATTTCCCACCTATCAGATTGGCGAAAATCCAAAAGTTTAACAGCATTCTGCCGGCGAGGCTGTGAGGAAGAGGCGGCCTTAGACAAAGCTGTGGGAAAGTGAAAGGGTCCAGCTCCCACCCAGGGAGACAGACAAAATCTGACAAAGCTGCAAAATGCAATTACCCTTTCCGACAGCCACCTGCTCGGAGGAATCTTGCCTCAGACGTACACGGGGAAACCCAAAAAGCTGAGTGCGTGCGGCTCGCCAAGGGTCTATTAGTAACAGCAGAAGACTGGGGTCACCGAGTGCCCCGGCACTAGGGGACTGACTGGTGTGTAAATAGAATGTGTCCCCAAGATGGAACTCCGTCCCCCTAAATGTGAAATGAGGGAGCTCGCTGTGTCCCGCTGTGGTCTGTTCAAAAGCAAGGTGAAGAACCATGCGATTCCTATGTCACTTTTTATTTAAGAAAACGGGAGAATAAACCATTACTTAAGAATAAACCCAAGCCGAATGGAAACAGTCGCTGACAAGAGGAGACGGGGACAGGCAAGGAAACCCAGCTTCCCTGAATGTGCCCTTCTTTGTCCTTTTGACTTCAGAATCTTGTAAATATTTTAAATAATTGTAAGACAAAATTAAATCACAGAACTTCTGCTCTGTGACAGACACTGTTCAGAGAAAGAAAAGTCAAGTCACAGACAAGTCACAGAAAATCTTTGCAAAACAGCACGTATCTGATCAAGGACTGATGTCAGAAATACAGCCGGACCTCTGTATCCATAGGTCCTGCATCTGAGGATTCAGCCAACCCAGGATCAAAAAAAAAAAAAATTGTTTTTTAATTCCAGAAAGTTCCAAAAAGCGAAAATTGAATTTGCTGCTCACCAACAACTATGTACATATCCTTTGCATTGTATTAGGTATTATAAGTCATCTAGAGATGATTTAAAGTATTTGGGAAGATGTGCACAGGTTATACACAAATACGACACCATTTTATATAAGGGACTTGAACGTCCACAGATTTTGGTATCTGGAGATGGGTGGGGGGCAGTTCTGGAACCAGTTCCCTGTGGATATCAACAGATGACTGTATACAAAAATACTTACAACTTAATAATGAGGAAACAAAGAACCCAATTAAAACATGGGTTAAAGCCCTAAACAGACACCTTATCAGAAGATACACAGATGGCAAGTAAGCACGTGAAAAGATGCTTCATGTTATGTCATGAGGTGATTGCAAATTCAAATAACAATGAAGTACCATTCCACACCTATTAGAATGGCAAATATGCAGAGCACCAACAACATCAAGCGCTGGTGAGGATGTGGAACTATAGGATCTCTCATCCGTTGCTGGTGGGGATGCAAGATGGTACGGCTGCTTTGGAAGACAGTTTAGTGATTTCGTAAAAAGCCAAACATACTCTTACCATACGATCCAGCAATCACGCTCCTTGGTATTTACCCAAAGGCAATGAAAACAGGGTTCACGCAAAAACCAGCACACAACGTTTACAGCAGCTTTATTTTATTTTACTTTTTTTAGCAGCTTTATTCTTAATTGCCAAATCTTTGAAGCAACCAAGACATCCTTCAACAGGTGAATGAATAAACAAACTGAAACATCCAAACAGTGGAATGTTTTCCGGCACTAAAATGAAATGAACTATCAAGCCATGAAAAGTCATGGAGGAAACTTAAATGCACATGGCTAAGTGAAAGAATCCAGTCTGAAAAGGCTACGTGCTATGTGATTCCAACTATATGACACTCTGGAAAAGGCAAAACCACAGAGACAGTGAAAAAATCAGTGGTTGCCAGGACTAAGGGGGTTAGGGGGATGCAAAGGCAGAGCGCAGAGGGTTTTAGGACAGTGAAACTATTCTGTGTGATACTGTAATAGTGGTTACATGTCATTATACATTTGTCAAAACCCACAGAATGTACAGCACAAGAGTGAACCCTAATGTAGACTATGCCCCTTGGGTGATAGTGATCTGTCAATGTAGCTCCATCAGTTGTAACAAATCAACCACACTAATGCAGATGTTAATAATAGGGGGAGTAATAGGGGCTGGGGAGGGAGGAGGGGTATATGGGAACTCTGTACTTTCTGATCAATTTTTCTGTAAACCTAAAACAGCTTTTTTAAAAAAAAAAAAAAGTCTATTAATTTAAAAAATTAATTAAAATGAAGAAATGCAAAAAATTAAATCATAATAGAAAAACAATCTCTAAAAATCAAAATGAATCTGTGTATCAAGTCAGTGGCTTCACCACACAGAGGAGATTTATTTCAAGTGACTTCAAAACATGGTCATTTGACTACAAATCTCAATTGGGACATATCCTAAGGACAAAAAATAGCAATAAAGAAATCTTAACATATATATGATACAAGTATGTATATATATATATGCATATGTATGTATGTATGTATGTGTGTGTGTGTGTGTGTGTGTATATATATATATATATATATATATATATATATATATATATATGTCAGCTACATATTGCTGTGTAACAAACTACCCCAAAGCTTTGTGGCTTAAAACAACGATTTGTTATTTCTCACAGTTTTGTGGGTTGCATGGCCAGTTCCCCTACTGGTTGTACTTGGACTCTGTCACGTGGCTGTGGTCACCTGGAGGCTCAACTGGACTGGAGGTCCAGGATGGCCTCATCTGCGTGTCTGGAAGGAGGTGGCTTTAGGGCACTTCAGTTCTCCTCCAAGCAGCTTCTTATACTCCAGTGTACGCTGGTATAAGTTCTCCTCTTACACTGCAGGAGGCCAGATTGACTTCCCTATACTGAGTCACAGAGCAGCCTCCCAAGAAAGTGAAGGTGGCAGCTTCAAGACCTTTTAGGGCCTGGCCTCAGAAGTACACAATGTCCCTTCCACTATATCCTATTGGTCAAAGCAAGTCATGAGGCCAGCCCAAATTCAGGAAATGAGGAAATAAATCCCATTTTTGTTCAGGCTGGGGTAGCGTAATGTCACACCACAAAGGAGCATGGACACAGGGAAATGAGATGAATTGGGCCCACTACTGCAACAATCTCCTGTAGTCCTCCCTCTGGTCCCAGTGATTCACATCTCTCCCATGACCTCCAAACTCTCATCCAGTCATGGGATCAAGGTGCAAATGTGGCTCTTCTGGGTGTGCAGTGACTTGAGTGTGGCTCCTCTTAATGCAGGAACTGGTGAGCAAAATACAAGAGTTATCCGTCCCCCACACACCCAACATGCAACGGCGAGACAGGGACAGGAAACCTTCAAAGGCAGCAGGCACTCCCCTTCAAAAGGAAAATGACGGGAAGCGGATACAGGCAGATCCAAGGCAATTGTGAAATCTAGCCAGTTTCCCCTACTCTAGGGGCAAGGAAACTTCCTTGATTAAGTCCAGTTTTCCTTTCTGGGAGTGGTTTTCTAATCCATTGTTCTTTGCTCTTGACTATACCCTCCGAGATACCTTTCCTTTGCCATAAGAAGTGGCCCATATAGGCAGCTGAGTAACATTCTCAACCTGTTTACTTCCCAGAAGCCTCTTTCCATTTTGAACTGTCTTCTTTATCCAAGCTGGTGGTGTTTTCAGCAGTACAACTCTTTTTAAAACTTTGTGGATTTCCCATGACTCTAATCAAAGTTTGCTCCATATTCCAAAAGCCACATCCATCGTCCTTTTTTGAGACAGATTTCTCTCTATCTTGAGCCATACATGAAGCTATGAAATGAAACCCTTAGGGTTCCTAAAATTCCTTCTGCTTGGATGAATGGGTCTGATCGGCACTACCTTAAATCTTACAAAGATCTTAACAAGGCATCCTGCAGACACAGCCTTGATTTTATCTTCGCCCCCAGGCTCATCGCACTTTGTATATTTTTACCAGCTGGAAATACTGAGTGTGAGGGACAGTATTATTTTCTAACCAAGCAAGTCCTGGGCTTTCTGTCTTTAAATTTTATTTACAAATTGAACGGTTCCTTCTTTAGCTCATCTCTCTTTCTGCATCTTATCATGTGCAGCTAGAAGAAACCAACTGACACTTTTAATGTTCTGTCTAGAGATTTCTTTAGCCACATGCCACAAGTTTGTTTTCCCTTCGCAGTTACTATAGGAGACAGTTTGTCATTTATTCCTAAGTGACAAGGGTCACCCTTTCTCCAGCCTCCAACATTTCCCTTCACCACCTTCCCAGCTTCCACCTGCTCCAAAGCCAATGTCACATTTCAAGTTTTTGTTAAGGTACCATTGTACTCCAGGTACCAACATCTGTATCATTTATCTATTACTACGTAACAAACCACCCCAGTATGCGGTGGCATCAAATAACAACTTATACTTCTTGCAGTGCTGGGGGTCAGCGCTGGACCGCCTACTGGCCTCACCTGGGCTCCCTCACCTGCATTCGGCTGGGTGCCAGGCTAACCCAGAGCATGTAAGACAGCTGGTCTACCTCCCCACATGGTTTTTCATCTCAGGATTCTTTGTAGCATGGTGGTCCCAGGATCCAGAAGAGCAAAAAACATACTGTAAGATCTCTTAAGGGCTTGCCTTGGAAGTCATACCACGTTACCTCCACTGCATTTTCTTGGTCATGTCATAAGATCAGCCCAGCTTCAAAACATGGGGAAATAGATTCTCCTTCTTGATGGGGACTTAGCAAAAAATGTGTGTACAAGCTGAATGTACCCTGCTACATGATAGTTATACAGACGATGTACCGTGAGATAAAGCAAGTAAGTAATTATGTAGATGTCATTAGGAACCAAGATTCCCAGCATAAGAGGAGAGAGATGTAAATGTAAAATCAAAGAAGCTATACAAAAACACCCTAATCTTACATTTAAATTGGAAATATTAGTATCAACTCACTACGTACTTTTGCAAAAAAAAATGTGTTTCCCAGCTTTGGCCACAGAAAGGTTTAGAAGCAATGACTTGTCTGGTAGTAATGACCCCTCTTTAGCTCCCAGACTGCAATCACAAAATCCTATTTTCCTATAAAAGGAACCAGAGCTTCTGGGAGAAATGGCCAACTTGAGGTCTCGAGGAAGAAATACACCAGATGAATCTGGAACAACTTGTCATATCAGAAAGCAAGGCAGCCCTCAACACGATCAGATAGACTCAGGAGACAACTGGCATAGCCTCCCCCTGGCTGAAGATGGAATGATTTGTTCATCAGCAGAATCTATAGCTTTATCTATAGATACATCATATGTGACCGCAAAGAATTGAAACCAAACTCAGCGGTACCATAATGACACCAAATGAAAGAAAAAGCTCTTGACCATCTTTAGAAGTCGCTAAGGCACCATCTCATGATTGTGAAAAGTGCTAAATGGAAAGAATCAGACACTGATCCAGGTGGGACAAACACAAGGTGCGGGGATGGGAAACCTGCTCTAGACCCAGGCGTGCGCACGTTGATTTAGCGGCAATATCATAAAGCACAAACCTAGTTGCTATGTAATTAACTCGAAATGTAATGGGCAATAAAAATACAATTATATTTCTGTGAGACATTAAACTCCTGTACTTTCTCAATGCACTTGAAAGGCCTGCGCGTGTTCTCCAGGCAGAGAAGACAAAGAGGGACCAGGCAGGGGTGCTTCCCAGACACGAGGCCTCAGACGTGGCCCTTTGGCTGGAGGGCTACTGCCCACCCCCCGGGGGAACGTGGAGCCTGTTTCCGGGACTTGGCAGGAGTGAGAGCTCTGCATGGGAGGAGCCAGGGAGACCGGCATCCAGGATCCGTCACCTCGTGTCCACCCAGGAGGGAGGCAAACACGTGTGCACAGGGACACGTGGCCTGCAACGTCCATGTGCGTGGGTGTCCATGTGCACAGGAGCAGCATATACTGTTCTCAGTAGTGCCAATGTGGAAACAACCCGGTGTCTGTGGACAGCTGAGCGGATAAACACCACGTGGCCCATCCACACCGTGGAGTAGGACGTGCCTAAAGAGAGATGCAGCCCAACCTGCGCACGAGCACGTGTCGAGTGCAAGAGGCCAGATGCAAGAAGCCACAGAATGTGACCCCGCTCACGTGAAAGTCGGACGGGCAGATCCAGAGAGACGGGGAGCAGAGGGGCGGCTGCCCCGTCTGTGAATCTACTATAAACCATTCAGGTGCACGCTTTATGTATTTTTTATTTTTTTATTTTTTTAGGCTGAGCGGCACGCAGGATCTTAGTTCCCCGACCAGGGATCGATCCCAAGCCCCCTGCAGTAGAAGCGCAGAGTTTTAACCACTGGACCGCCAGGGAAGTCCCTGAAGTGCACGCTTGAAATGCGTGAATTATATGGTAAATGAATTTCATCAAAATAAAGCTATTTTTAAAGAAAGGCTGAAGGACGGGGTGGCATGCGCGGGCTCTAGGGGTGCAGAAGAGGAGGCCTGGAGGTGGGAGAGGCGGTGCATGGACAGTGTTTGCAGAGCCTCTTCTCCCCGCCTCTCAGAGTCTCCCTGCCCCCGCTCCACGTCGGAGAAGGAAGCATCACACGGGCCTTTGGGTCCCCGGAGCAGCAGACACGGGCTCCAGGCAATCGGGAAGCAATCAGCAAGCGGGGCCTCGCTTCGGGAAGGGGGTCCTCAGGCCCCACCTGATGCCGCCTGATGCGTCTTGTACCTGGAGGCAGCCCTCGCCCCTGGGGCAGCTCCAGGGGCTGGCGGGCTAATCTCTCCATCGGCACCTGCTCATATCCAAGCCGGACCCCTGACCACGAAGCCCCTCTCCTCCACCGGCCACCCGTGTGACTCATGTGTCTGTGAGCCCCACCGAGCCTCGGTCTCCCATCTGCCATGGGGATTCCCATGGTCCCACCAGGAAGGTTGTTAGGAGCTGGGGCCCCGCAGAGCCTGCCCACGAGAGAGGAGACGACATCACCACAGGCATTGCTGGGGACAGTCATGCATCCCTTCCCTTCCCGGTGACATTCACTGGCAGCTGTTACTGTCGTCGTGACGGGCGGGAGGGTGCACGCGCATCGTTCCTCCCTCGCTGAGCAGGGGGGACCTGCTCTCCCTCCCCCGACACGGCACAGGACCAGCGCGGGCGACCCCCAAGCTCCCTGCTGAGGAGCGTGCCTGCCTCAACACCAGACCCCCTGGAAAGTTCCGGTGCTGGGCCGGGAGCTCTGGACAGGTCAGGGGTGGGGGTGGGAGCCCGAGCCAAATGCCCAGCGCAGGGCACGGGGTGGGGGGGCAGGCGTCCAGCAGAGGTGGCACCAGGCCTCTGAGCAGCATCTAGAAAGGCGGCGGGCCCGGGGGCGGTGTGGTGGGCATCGGGGCCGGGGAGCCTCTGCGGAAGGCGGGAGGGAGGCCCGCGCTGCATGTTGGGGGCTGTCCAAGTGTGAGATTGATAAAACCCACGACTGGAAAACATCGTCTCCCAAGGTCATTTTTACAAGAAAGTTGTGCTGCATGGATTTATTGCTGTGTGCAGAGAGGATTTTAATTACCACGTTTTAAGAGGTGTTATTATCTCCACGGCAGGCTCTGCGAAAAACCCTCTTTGAGACCCAACCGCTGCTCCACTGGCACAGACCCCACCCCCCTGAGACCAGGGCCACCTTTAGCCACAGGTCTATCTCCCCCTGCCTGCCCAGGCCTGCCCAGAGACCTCTCTGACCAGTTCAGAGCGGGGGCACTTAAAATAACCCCACCTCCCTGCCAGAGAAGCCTGACACCTCTGCTTGCATACCCCTGGTGGCGGGAGGCTCCCTCCCTCCCCAGGGACCGATCGCTCCCCTGCCCAGCCTCTGCCTGCAGGGCCCCATGGCCAGCATCTTCTCTCTCCTACTCTCCAGCTGGACGTGGTCAGGCCCCAGCCCCCTGCCCCTGTCCTCTGAGCAGACCTCCTATCAATGGGACTCTCACCTCCCATGTTCTGGGCACTCTGCTCCTAAGGATGCAGCCTTGGGCTGAGCAGTGACAGCCCTGGATCCCCACAGGAGCCTGGGGTCAGGCCTAGCCAGTCCAGAGGGAGGACCTCTGGGTGAGGGAGGGCTGGGCGCTGAGCCGAGGAGGACCTGCTTGCCGGGGCCGGGGGGCCGGATCCCTCTGTCCTTCCCCTGCTGTGGGCAGGAGCAGTCAGATGCCCTCTACACAACCAGCTCTCGGAGTGGGTTTTTTCTTATTTTTTTACTTGCAATTAAAGATTATCCTTGACAAACGTCCCCTGTAAAAAAGTTTCACTAATTTAAAACCCATTCTTTTCCCTGTGCGTGCGTTTTAAAGCATGGGGAGCCTGATGAATTCTAAAGCACCTGCAGCCACTCTCCTTCGGAAGAGGGGCGGGGGGCCTGTCTTGCAGCCCCCAGACCCCCTGCACCCAGGGTCTTGTACACAGGCCTGGGTGCCGCACATTTCAGCACCGCCCCGGGGTCCTCGTGAGCAGTGGCAGAAACCCCGGGCGTCGTGGCCCCAGCTGAGGACCGTGGTGCACCCAGAGCCCCCAACCCCTTGCTGGTCAGGGAGACGCCAGCCCAGGCCTCCTCACTAAGCCGGGAGACACTTCCAGCGGCGCGTGGCCCCCGCAGTGAGACTCTGATCCCCCCCTCGCCCGGCCCAGCACGGCTGCACAGGAGAGGCCACCGGGGAAGGGCAGGGGCACAGGGAGACCCCCAACCCTCAGTCCACACCCAGCAGAGCAGAGCACAGCCCCTGAGAGGAGACCCAAGACCCCGGGGAAGACAGATCCCGGGCAGGAGGTGTAAACTCGGCCTTCATGGTGTTCCCGGAAAGGAGGGGTTCAGCTGTAAGCCTGCTTCCCACCCGGGTCTCCGCAGTCTGAGATCCAGGCCACTCGGCAGCGGAGGGGGGTCACACAAGGGGTGCTATTTCCTGCTGCCGCCCATTTGACGGCACCTGCCCCGGCCGACCCCCCCGTGTGGCCAGCTTGGGCTGCGTGGGGAGGGAACCGCAGGAACAGAAGTCCTCCCAGAGTGACAGCTGCTTCCGAAAGCATCACCAGGCTCTACGATGTGGCCCTCACCCAGGAATAAGCCCCAACTGTCACCAAGAGAGGGAGACGGAGCTGCGGGCAGGAGGCTGGGAGAGACCCCGCAGAGGGACGCAGAGAAGGCAAGAGCACTGGGGGAGGGAAGGGCGGCCTGGCTTCTCGGCCCTCCATCTCTCCTCCCAGCTGAAGCTGAACGTCCCCAGGGCCTCATGCAGAGTGACCACAGCTGGGCATCCCAGGAGGCACCTCAGCCAAGGAGTGTCAGGCACACCCAACCCGAGTCAGCCCAAGCTGAGGACACGAGGACACGGAGCTGCCAGTCAGATGAGGGAGGCGGCGCAGCCGGGAGGGGACCCCCGAGGGGTCGGCCCGGGATGGCCGGAGCTGACCAGGCCCCCCTGCCCCGCACGGGCTGCAGCCCCTCTCGGTGCATTAGAAGATCTGAAGCCATGGAGCCCGGGGTCTTCAGAAAGTGCCCTGGGGTGGGGGGACCGCCCTGCACCTCCTCAGGCCTCGGCTTCCCCGCCTCTCTGACTCACTGCGGGTGCTGTCCGCACAGAGGCCCACTCACGTGCCCCGAAGCTGGAGGTGACGGGCCTTACGCGTAGCAGGCGGAGACCACCAGCGACGGGGGAGAAGCTGCCGGCCCGGGTGCGGGGCCCCGACAGGCGGGGTCAGACACGGGGCGTGGAAGCTCGTTCTGTGGGAGCCTACAGCCGCTCTGGTACATTAATCATCCATTTACAACGTGTAATCTTTCCTTCCAACTTCTGTCACATTCAAGCCAACAAAGGCTCTGGCTACAGGCGGCCGGCCACAAAGCCACTGCGGCTTCCCTGCGCGGCGGTGAGAGCAGGACAGAGACGCGGACCGGCCACCGACAGGACAGGAGCCCAGCACAGGGGTGAAGGGGCCAGGCCGCAGCGGGCCCCGCAGACGGCTCTCTGATGGTCCCGTCCTCCTGGACTGTGTGTTCCGGGCGGGAGGGGGAGGCTGGGAGCCCCTTCCCCACCCAGCACCCCGCCCTGTGCCTCGGGAAAGCCACCGAAGGCCACCGCCCAAGAGGCAGGTGACTGGGGGGAGGGGGGCAGAGAGATGCAGGGGTCCCACCTCCAGACCGGCTTGGGGGAGCCCCAGGCTGAGCTGTGGGGGGAACGGCTTGACTCTGTAATAATTCAGGGGACCCACTGCTCTCAGGTCCTCGGTGAGGGGGTTCCATATGGTCAGCGTCCTAGGGACCCTGAGAAAGGGATTCGCTGTGCAAAGCCCTGAGGTCCACAGCGGCAGGCCCTCATAGCTCATAGAAAAGCATCCGTAGTTTAGACAATGCACCGCTTAGTAAAAGGTAGATTTCTATGTTGTCAGTTCCTTTGTGCCTGTTAGTGTTCGTCTCCAGGGCAGGCGCATCCACCAGCACAGACACACGCCTCTGCTCTGCTCTCTCAACTCCGCCGTCACCATGGGCCCGTTTGCAGGTGAGGCCGTGCACAGAGCAGGTCAGTAATTTGCCCGAGGTCACACAGCCAGCAGAGGCGGAGCCTGGCCTGAACCCAGGCTGTCTGCTCTTAACCACTGTCCTCTCAGGGCAGTGACAGAAATAAGCCCCACATGGCAGGGTCCTTCCAACAGTGTGTGGTCCACACTGGGCAGTCATAAAGCTGGGCCTGTCTCTCCTGGAGGGGCTGGTCCAAGGGGCCGCATTAAGCAAAGCCTTGGCTCCCCTCTTCCTGAGGGGAAGCGGGAGGACGTGGCCCCCACGTAAACAGGCCAGAAACTCAGACCACACCCCGAGAGACTGTTCTCCAGAGGCCCCCAGGCTACCCCAGGCCTGGGGCAGGGGTGTCCCCTGAGGGGGGCGCTGCAGAGCAGGGGCCTTGGCTACAAGGACAGGGAGGGAAGAGGGGAGGCTGAGAGGGGTGAGAGACCCTCGAGTGTGCAGGCACCCGGGCCTTCGAGGTCCCGAAGCCCCTCCAGCTCCACGGCTGGCTGAGGGCCGCCCACACGGGCCTGCACGGTCGCTGCCTGCCCTCGGGCCTCCCTGCTTGCACCCCGTCCACTCTGCCCACACAGCGCCCCGAGGAAGCAATTCTTCCAAAATGTGACTGGAACGAGGGAAGGGGGCTCCAGAGCTCCCAGCCTGGAACAAAGACTCCCTGCGGGGCCTGCACGCCCCCCTTCTCCACCCGCAGCCCACAGGCTGCAGCTCGTCCTGCACCGCCCGCCCTCCGTCTGGCCTCCTAGTCCAGCCATACCGTCACTCCCCGCCCTTGCTGCTCCTGGCCCCAGGCCCCTTGCACAGGCTGCTCTCCCTGTGGCTACTTCCTCTGACCCTCTTAGGCCCTCCTGGGGTCCTCTATACCCGCTCCTCATTCCTCACCACCTTGTGAGGGCAGAGACCCGGAGGACATTTGCGGCTATGAATGCAGGCCTGGCACATAGTAGGTGCTCAGTGAAAATCGGGAGACCCGGAGCAGAAATGAACACGCGTCCCTCTTCCTCGAAGCCATGAGCATCTTGAGGCTGACTCTAGCTGCAAACTTTCTCCCCCCACCCCTCCGGAATTTCCTGCCAGGCCCGTGACGAATCGACAGGCAGGTAATGAGATGCTGGTGGCACCCAGCGTCCCCCAGAAACTGCCCGGCACCTCGCTTGTCCCCGCTTAATTAAAACATGTTCCCCAACAGGGGCCAGGGCAGGCACCTTTCAGCAGTCTGCCCCTTTGATAAATAAACAGCAAGTGCCCTGGACTCCTCCCGCCACGTGCCAGGCCGGCTCGCTGATGAGACTGTGAAAACCCTTTCGTTGCCGAAAACAGTACAACTTTGAGATCCTGAAGGTCTGAAGGCAAAGGCGGGGGGTGGGAGGAGACGGCGGGGACCCTCGCAGTGGGGCAGCCGGGGCAGAGCAGCCCTCCGCCTCCACATGTGCCCCCGGGGCCCTCTGCAGCCCCCTCTCTCCCGGGATCTCTCCGTGGGCATGACAGCCACTCCTCAGGGAAGGGGAGGGGGAGACGCAGGCCCTGCCTTGGCAGTCAGGCCGGGATGGCCCTCAGCAGAGGCACTGGGGGACCCAGAAGCCCGGCCTCTGCCCGAGCTGCTCACACCCCGAGCTCATTAGAATTAACTCTGAATTTCCAACCCAGGGGGTGCCTTCAAAGGAGGGCTGACAGGTGGCCTCGGCCAGGCTGGTGACCCCGCATGCACACATTCCCCCCTCAACTCCCCCACCTCCACCTACCAGGTCTCGTTACCTGGGCTCTCACCTAACCCCCTCCTTCGACCTTCAAGCCGGCCTTCCTCACAGCCGAGGATGCAGAGGCGGCGGCTTTCCTGCAGGTGCAAACGGGAGCGCCCAGAGCAAAGGTGGGAGCCGTCGTCAGCCTGCGGCTCTGAGGAGGCGAGGCGTCCTTGGAGAGTCCCCGGCTGGCCGGGTCCTGGAAGAACCCTCTGCTGACCCCCTTGGGAGAAGGACGTGCCCACCCACCACCCCTCGGGAAAGACCAGGCTCAGCCAACAGCCACGTGGGAGACGGAGGGGAAGGCCGGGGATGGGAAAGTCTGAGATCTGAAAGATGGGCCGGGCTGCCCCGGGAGGGCCAAGGGACCCAGCCCCACTGCTGGGGGCCAGCAGACAGGGTTAAGGAAGGAGCCCCTGGAGTTGGGGTCAGGGTCCAGGCAGGCGGAAGGCGAGGGGGAGGTGAACGAGGCTTAAGGAAGAGGCCGAGCCCTCCTGGGAGTCCCCGGTGGCCCTTCCTTTGGCACTGTGGAAAATTCAAACCGTAGGAGCCTGGCCTGCACGGGGCCCGTCAGCCCAGCCCCACCTCAAGTCGGTGTCCCTCCTGCTCCCCAGCCGTTTCCAGAGCAGCGTGGGGTCCCCTGCTCTCCCCCAAAAGCCTCATAATGTGAGTAACAAGCCCTTTCCTGGCCTTTGGTGCATGTGGCACCATCAGTCTCAACATCAGGGCTAAGTTTTGGGTGGGGAGGCCATCGCGTACCTTCCAGGGCGCAGGTGCTGCGGTGACCAAGGCCGGGGTGTCGGCACCACGGCCCGGGCCTGGTCAGCCTGCGGGGAGACAGGCTGCAGCGGAGGCCGGATGCTGGAGTGAGCGTCGTGCCAGCTGGTTCTCAGTGTAGAGTTCCAGTTTTTCAAAAACGCTTTCCCAAATAGAAGGAAGAACGACACAGACACGGCACCCAGGCCTGCGGTCGGGGGGCAGGAAGTGCCGTGAGGGGCCCAGCCCAGGGGAAGAGGCTGCGCATTGGGGTGCGGGGTTCCCACAGTCCTCGAAGGACTCCCCTTAGAGCCCAGGGCTTGAAAGCCAGACCAAAGGAGCAGAGCTTCTCCTCCGAGTCTGACCCCCGCACTCGGTCCAGGGGCGGAGGGACAGGAGGGTCACGTCCGGTGCCCGCGCAGCCCTGCCACGCGCTCAGGGACCTCGCCGAGCTTCTCTTTGTCTGCACCCAACCTCTTCATGGAGTGAGTTCTTTTTATTTTTTAATTTGCTTTGCAAATAACCCTGCATTAAAAGCAAGATATATCTATTTTTAAAAACCCAGCCCTTTACTTCCTTAATTAAATTTCCACAAGATATTTTTCCCTAGGAAAATTCAATTAGGTTTTAATTTTAGTCACCTAAAAGGCAGTGGTGCTTTGAGTGTTTGGTTTTTAATTTAAGCCCTCGATGGGGCAATTCCGATGAAAACGGGGTGGGCGCTGTAGCGTGGCCAGACCATTCCACAGCAGGTGGAGACCCCAGCGGCTGGGGCTGGGTGAGCGGGTGGCCACCGGGCGAGGGGGGCTTCCGGTGGGCAGTTCGGACCACACCACCCGCCACTCTGGTGTGTTCACCCAAACAGCCCCATGGGATGCTCAGTTCCAGTCCCGGGGTGGGGTTCCACTCTCAGCTGGGTCTGGGTGGGCACAGAATGCCCCAGAAGAGGGCAGGGCCAGCAGACAAGTCCTCAGAGACCCGAGGGCCTGCCTGGACGCCGAGTGCCTGGCGTCAGGCCGGCCAGCCTCCCCGTGCTGCAGAGAAGCTGCGTTTGCGGCTGCAGCTTCTTCTTGGACACTGAGGGGTCAGGTGTGCTCAGAGGAGTGACCCCGTGCCTGTCTGTCTAGGGAGATCCCAGGGTCTAAATGGCCCCGGGCACTGGTGGGGGAGGGCTGCAGCCCCCTGCGTGCTGCACCTCCTCTTTCCTGCCCCTGGCGGAGGCTGGTGCTCAGACAGGCAACAAGGGTGACCCTGAGAATCGTTCATGCATCTTGGTCAGGACCATGGGAGACCCCCAGCCCACCCCCACACATCCTGGACGTGACGGAGGCCGGGCAGCCGCTTGCTCCAGGGGGGCAGAAGATGGAGCGAGCTTGTCCCTGCTTGTGTCCCCTGGTGTGGGTGCACAATTTCCGACCATCCACCCACTGAAGGACATCTCGGTTGTCTCCAGTTTGGGGCTATTATAAAGAAAGCTGCTATAATCACTCAGGTACTAATTTTTGTGTGAGCATACATCTTCATTTCTCTGGGACACCTGACCAGGTGTGCAATTACTGCAGATAATGGTGATTGCATGTTTTTGTTTTTTAAGAAACTGCCAAACTGTTTTCCAGTGTGGCTGTACCGTTTTACATTCCTTCCAGCAACGTGTGAGCAATCTCCTGTTTCTCTACATCTTCACCAGCATTCGGTGTTGTCACTATTTTTTATTTTTTTAAACACTTTTTTAAAAAATATTTATTTATTTGGCTGCGCCAGGTCTTAGTTGCGGCACACGGGATCTTTAGTTGCAGCATGTGGGATCTTTAGTTGTGGCATGTGGGATCTAGTTTCCTGACCAGGGATCGAACCCAGACCCCCTGCATTGGAGTTTTAGCCACTGGACCACCAGGGAAGTCCCACTATTTTTTATTATAATCATTCTAATGGGTGTGTAGTGACATCTCATTATGATTTTAATTTGCATTTCCCGAACAGTTAATGAGGTTAGACACCTTTTCATCTGCTTATTGCCATCTGTAAATCCTCCTCAATGAAATGTCTCTTCATGTCCTTTGCTCATTTTCTAATTGGATTCCTTTCTCACTGTTGAGCTTTGAGAGTTTTATGTATAGATTAGATCCTTGTCCTTTGTCAGATAAATGGTTTCAAATATCTTCTCCTCCTCTGTAGCTTGTAATTTATCCTCTTAACAATGCCTTTCACGGAGCAAAAGTTTTTAATTTTGATGAAGCTCAAATATAAATGCTTCCTTTGAAGGACCATGTTTTTGGTGTCAAGTCTTTGAACTCTTTGCCTAACCCTAGATCCCACAGGTTTTCTCCTATGTCTTTTTCTAAAAGCTTCAGTTTTACAATCTACATTTAAGGTCAACGGTCCACTTCGAGTTAATTTTTGCATAAGGTGTAAACTTAGGTCAGGGTTGGGGTTTTTTTTGTTGTGTTTTTGTTTGTTTGCTTGGGTTTTTATTTTTTTTGCTTATGAATATCCAGTTGGTCTAGCAACATTGGTTTGAACGCTATTTTTCCTCCACTGAAGTGCTTTTGCACGTCCGTCAAACACCAGCTGGGCACATTGGTGTGTGTCTGTTTCTGGGTTCTCTGTTCTGTTCCATTGATCTGTGCATCCATCCCTCCCTAAGTATCTCACGGTCTTTGTTAATGTGGCCACCTAATAAGTCTTAAAATCAGGTAGACTGATTCTTTTATTCTTATTTTTCAAAATTATTTCAGCTATTCTAGTTCCTTTGTCTTTTTGTGTAAATTTTATAATTTTCTTGTCTAAATCTACAAAAAATACTGCTAGGATTTTGATAGGAATAGCATTAAATCGCCATATCAATTTGGGGAGAACTGACATCTTTGCTATGTTGAATTTTCCAATCCATGAACACAGTTATTCTCTCCATTTATTTAGATCTTCCTTGATTTCTTTTTTTTAATTAATTAATTTTTTATACAGCAGCTTCTTATTAGTTATCTACTTTATACATATTAGTGCATATATGTCAATCCCAATCTCCCAATTCATCCCACCACCACCATCTCCCCCCTCCCAGATCTTCCTTGATTTCTTCAATCAGTGTTTTGTAGCAGTCAGCACACAAGTCTTATATATGTTTTATTAGATTTACACCTAAGTATTTCATTTTTTGAAATATTATAGATGGCAGTGTATGTTTAACTTCAGTGTCCACATGTTCATTGCTAGGATATAGAAATACAATTGATTTCTGTATGTTTGTCTTGTGTTCTGCAAACTTACTGAATCCCTATATTAGTCCAATGAGTTTTTTGTAGATTCATTGGGGTTGTCTATGTAGAAAATAATGCCATCTGCAAACAGGGACAGTCTTATTTCTTCCTTTCTGATCTGTATGCCTCTAATTTCCTTTTCTTGCCTTGTTGCACTGGCTAGCATTTCCACCACTATGTTAAATAAAGTGGTGAGAGTGGACATCCTTGACTCGTTCCTATCTTGAGGGAAATAATTCAGTTATTAATTACATATTTAGTTATAACATTAAGTATTATGTTCACTGTAATTTTCCTGTAAATGTTGTTTATCAAGTTGAGGAAGGTCCCCTATGTTCCCAGTTTGCTTAGAGTTTATTGTAAATGGACATTGAATTTTGTCAAATGATTTTTTTCATAGATTAATATCATCATGTGATTTCTCTTCTGTAGCCTCTTAATATAGTGAATCACACTGGTTGACTCTTAAATATTAAACCAGCCTTGCATCCCTAGAATAAATGCCATTTGGTTATGGTATATAATTATTTTTATATTTGATGAATTCTATTGGATTTGTTATGGATTTTGTGTCTATATTCATGAGGGATGCTAGTTTGTAGCTTTCTTTCTTCTTACTGTCTTTGGTTTTAGTATCAGGGTAATAATAGCTTCATTAAATGAATTGGGAAATGTTCTTTTCTCTTCCACTTTCTGGAAGATATGAAACAAAATCGATATTAGAAATATTAGTTAGAATTCTCCATTGAAACTACCTGGATTTAGAGATTTTTTTGGTGAGTTTTTAAGTTATGAACTCAATTTCCTTAATCGTTATAGGGTTATTCAAATTATCTACTTTATTTTGGGTGAATTGTGGTAGTTTGTGTTTTTTGAGGAAGTGGTCCTTCTCACCGAAGTTGTCAAATTTCTGTGTGTAGAGTTGCTCACAGCATTCCTTTACTATCCTTTCAATGTCTGCAGGGTCTGTAGTGATGCCCCGGTTTGTTCCTGTTATTGCTAAGTTGTGTCTTCTCTCTTTTTTTCTTTGTCACTCTTACTAGAGGTATGCCCATTTTATTGATCTTTTAAAAAAAAAAACAAGCTCTTTGTTTCATTGGTTTTCTCTATTGTTTTTCTGTTTTCAATTTGATTTAACTCTGCTCTTTGTTATTTCCCTCCTTCTGCTTGTTCTGGGTTTATTTTGCTCTTCTTTTTTCTAGATTTTTGAGGCAGAAGCCTAGGTCATTGATTTGAAACTTTTCGTCTTTTCTAATGTGTGTATTTAGTGCTATAGATTTCCTTCTCAGCTCTGCTTTCACTGTGACCCACAATTTTTGATATGTTGTGTTTCGTTTTCACTTAGCTCACTGTAATTTTTTATTTCCCTAAACTCCCTTTATGAACATGGATTATTTAGAAGGGTACTGGTTACAAATGAACTGCCCCCTTCACCCCTGGAGCTCCCTCTTTCTGTCCCACTGCCCCCCTGCCCTGCAGTCCCACCAGCTTCTTCCACCCTTGGTGCTTATCCCACTCCCTCCCACCTCAGGGACTTTGCACTTGCTGTTCCCCTGCCTAGAGAGCTCTTCCCTCCCCCATCTCAGTTCTAAAGTCACCTCCATGGGGGCTCTCCCCAGTCTGTTTCTCTGGGCTTCTGTAGAGGGGTCCCTGTCCCACCCACGTCCTAGCATTGCTGAGGGAGAAGGGCTTCAGGGCCATTCGTTACCCTGAGGAGGGCCGGAGCAGGAAAGTGGGTCAAAGAGGAGGGGGTGGGGCCACTGGCTCCAGTAAGGACAGTCTCTGGACTCTGCCACCTCCCAGACAGCCCTGGCAGCCCCACCTGGGGTCACGTAGGTCTCTTCCTGCCTCTCTCTCCACACTCTCTCTTCCCACTCAGGACTGTTGGGCCCAGAGGTGCCAGCTTCCTGCTGGGCTGTGTCACTTGGAGGAAGGGACAGAGAGTAAAGCTCAGCCACTGCCAAATCCAAAAGCTATCTTCACCTGCCCCACAGCCTGGGCCCTGAGGCTGCCCTAAAGCTACCAAGTGGCCAGGATACAGCCCCCTGGGCCTGGTGCCAAGGATGGAGAACCAGCCCGCCTCCCAGCAGGGGAGGTGCCTGCCTGCCTGGTCCCTATGCAGCCCATCCTGCTGCCTCTGCCCTGCAAGGCTTTTGTCCCTCTTGTGCTTGGGGATAGTTCTCCATCGGGGAGGCTCGGGGAGGCCCGGGGAGGCCAGGCAGAGGTGCACAGCAGCCGAGCCGATGGCCAGTACTGTCCCGATGCTGTGAGCTCCCTGTGCCGAGGTTGTGCAAGCATGCTGCAGCTGCAGCCTTGGGGTGGGGGACTGCTGCCGGACTTTGGGTGCCCCAGGCATGGGTGGGGGGCTACTGCTGGACTGTGGGTGCCCCTAGCATGTGCACGGAAGCCCATGCGTGAGGCACCTTCTCACCCAGGACTGCCTTTCCCAATCAGGTCAGCGTGGCCTGTGCAAAGCAGGATGGGGCCGTGGAGATGGGCAGACATGATTCCTCACCTCCAGGAAGGCCACGGGCAGGGCCTGTGCTGACTCGCCCGTCTCCACAGGTTGTGGCCAAGGATGAGAAGGCTTCCTGGGGAGCTGGGGTGTCAGCAGGGTCCTTAGAAGGTGCACAGGGGGCCTGAGAGCTCCCAGGCAGGGGGGCTGTAGGAGTGGGCCTGGAGGTTGGACGACCACGGCCCAGGTTCGGCACAGGAGAGACCCGCCTGGTGGGGGACAGTGAGGGACGTGTGGGGTTCGGGGGAGCCCAGGCTTTCCGGGCCAGCGGTGGGTGTCCCCACACCGACCGGATGTGCCCCCAGATGTTGGGGACCCAGAGAGTTCTGGGGGTCCCCAGGTCCTCTATCCCCAGGTCCCCAAGCCAGCCTCTAGCCAACCAGGCAGGAGAAAGGCAGGAGGTGGAATGCCATGTGACAGGTAGCAAATCGGCTCTCCTCTTAGGAGAATAACCCAATTATTTTTGAGTGTTTTTCCAACACTCACAACATCTATCCTTACGTCTAATTTACGGAATAGCCAATTAGTAATGGCAGTCTCTGCCTTTGTGAAGGGCCCCACAGGGTAGGGGCTCTGATTGGCGGTGATGGCACAGATCATCATGGTGACGCCGGCAGCTCCATGGTGGGCCAGCCCCCGGCCAGCAGGGCTCCAGGGCTGGTGTCCCTCCCCAGGAGGTGGCAGGGCCAGCCCATCAGCTCTCTGCTCCCATTTGGGCAGGTGACCAAGGGGGAGCCCCGGGCTGGCTGCTGTGGGGCCATCGGGGTCCAGCCCTGAGGCCTCTCCTTCTCCTCTCTGTCCGGGAGCAGGGGGCTGTCCCTGGAGGTGTGTGAGCCGCCTGTGGTCGGGATGTGGCCTGAACGATGGTGGGTCCCATCCACTGTGTGACTGTGTGTCCCCATACCAGGTGGCAGGAAGAGCCAGCTAGAGGGCAGGGTCACAGGATGGCAGAACCCCGCTGAGGGCAGTGGCGGGTGTGGCCTGGGCCTGGCGAAACTCGGCTGGTGGCCCGTGGCTGTAAAGAATGGCAATTTGCAGCTCTTCTCAGGACTGGCTGCTTATCTGAAGAATTGCCCTGAGCCCCAGACCGTGTCCCTATCAGCCCTGGACCTCTACGTTAGGGATCTCTGCTCAGGGCAGTGCCACCCCAAAGTGGCTTTCCCGCCCCAACTGGCAAACTCCCACTTGGCCATCAAGACCCTGGCCAAATGTCCACCCTCATGATGCCCGATGGGCTCAGGCCCCGCCCGCCACTCGCCCTCTGGGGCTGCCCCCGGCCCCACCCACCTGTCCCGTGTCCTGCCCGGCCCGGGTCCCTCCAGAGTACACGCGGCTCCCGGGGCTTCAGGGAAGCTGCTCCTGGAAGGTCAGCCTGGGTTGCGCTGGGAGGTGCAGCTCATGGATGACCACACTTGCTGGCCCCACGCCCCCGGGCAGTGCCAGCAGCCGCCGGAAGCTCCCGGGGTCCGTCCGCTCCACCCCCCACGCCTGTGTTTCCCCCAGGCCATCCCCATGTTCGGGTAATTTCCAGTTTCCACCCTGACTGATGGCCGCTCCTGTCTCGTCTCAGAGGAGCTATTTCCTCCGGCCCAGCTGGATAAACAGGACCAGCCCTGATAGGCCGGAGGAAGGGCAAGAGGAGGCGGGCGGTGCGGCCAGGAAGCCAGGGAGGGGCCAAACT
The DNA here is from genome assembly GCF_028023285.1 of Balaenoptera ricei. Classification (NCBI taxonomy): domain Eukaryota; kingdom Metazoa; phylum Chordata; class Mammalia; order Artiodactyla; family Balaenopteridae; genus Balaenoptera; species Balaenoptera ricei. The sequence goes on along the minus strand of NC_082640.1, from coordinate 186,883,538 downwards.
GGAAACACGAGGTGCTGGGCCGGGGGCTCCGCCAGGGCCCGTGCCCGGGAACCCCCCAGCGGGAGGCTCCCCAGGATGGAGACGGCAACCCCACGCCCCTCCCTGCTCAGGCTGCCGGCCCCCGGGGTGGGGCTCCAGCCTGACCAGCCCACTGCCCGGCCCCGCGCCCTCGGCGGCAGTATCCATCCGCCTACTGTCACACGGCGGCTGTAACCCCCCGCCTCTCCTCTGGTCCTGGCCCTGCGCAAATACCCTGGGGAGCCCTGGTCACGGCCCCGTTTCGGAGATGAGCAGACTGAGGGCCGCGGGGCCACTGCCATCCTCCAGGGTCCCAGGACCAGCCCCCAGGCCCACCCCGTCCCAGCCCCCACAGCCCTGCCCTGCCTGGTACCCCCGTTTGCCCGTTGGTGTCATTCCCCGCCCCACCCTCCTCCTCTCAGACGCTCCCCCATTTTCGCGCACGCTGGCGACAGCCGGCACCCTTGTTGGGGGCTGTGCCAGGCTGCCAGGGCCCCTGGGGGACACGGGTCTCGATTTTCCAGAGACTCGGCCTCTGGCCAGTCTGCACCTCTGGACCTCCTGGGGGCCGCTCCTCCGCTTGGCCTCCCCTGACCCACCCCACCTCCCTCTCCCTACTGGTGCTTCTGGCACCTCCCCCCTAAGTCCCTCTCACCCCCGTCATCTCTGCGGGGCCGGGCGCTCAGCCTCGCCTCGTCAGGACCACCCAAGGTAGCCCAGAGCTGAGGGCCGAGCCCTGCCCACAACACCACCATGTCGAAAACCCCCAGGTGGTCTCTACCAATGCCCTGAAGCTGGTGTGAAGAGATGGCCCGGCCTCCTACCAGCCGCCCACCCCCAGCCCCCGCCCCGAGCCCCAGGCAGGTCAGGAGCCCCTGCTCTGCTTCTGGGAGCTGCACACAGACGACTAAGTAAGGCGTCTCCAGGTGACAAAACCAGGAGCGAGGCTGGCAGACTGCTGGCGGCTCTGCCCGCACATGGGGTGGTCCCTCACCCTGCTGATGCCCCAGCCCTAAGCCCCGGCGCTCATGCCCTGCCTCCCCTTGGCACTCAGAGACCCCCTCCTCCCGTCCAGACCCTGGGCCCCTCCTCTGGTCCCCAGCCAAACCTGGGGCCCCAAGGATTTGCGCCGGGGGACAGGGTGTGGGGCAGGGGAGGCCTCTCTGGGGAGGGGACATGTGAGCTGGGACCCACGGGACCCACGGAGCAGGGAGTGGGTGCCTGGCCTGGAGATCAGGAACTGGTGACTTGGTGAGAGAGCACAAGAGACAGAGCAGAGCGCCGGGCCTAACACACAACAACCATGGCACACGCCTGCGACATTCAGGGCCAGACCACTGTGAGTGAGACCCTGAGAGGCTCTAACCTGCATCGGCAGGGGACAACGACGCCTGAGTGGAGGTTCCAGCTGAAGCCGGGCGGGAGGAGCTGAACGGCAGAGCAGGGGGCGGGGGCAGGGACGGGCTTCTCCGGGCAGGCAGGTGCGAGGGATCCGGTCCTGGAGAGGCTCGGTGTGCCACAGTGACCTTGGCACCACAGACCCCAAAGCACAGGCTCCTAGAGCCCTGGGCGCCCTCACCCCCAGCTGCTGGGGCCACAAGGCCAGTGGCACCAGGTGTTGGCAAAGCCACAGTTAGGTGACTGTATTTGGAGATGGGGATCTTTAAAGAGGTGATTAAGTTAAAATGAGGTCACGGGGCTTCCCTGGTGGCGCAGTGGTTGAGAATCTGCCTGCCAATGCAGGGGACACGGGTTCGAGCCCTGGTCTGGGAAGATCCCACATGCCGCGGAGCAACTGGGCCCGTGAGCCACAACTACTGAGCCTGCGCGTCTGGAGCCTGTGCTCTGCGACAAGAGAGGCCGCGATAGTGAGAGGCCCGCGCACCGCGATGAAGAGTGGCCCCCACTTGCCACAACTAGAGAAAGCCCTCACACAGAAACAAAGACCCAACACAGCCAAAAATAAATATAAAAATAAATAAATTAATTAATTAATAATTTTTTTTAAAAATGAGGTCCTTAGGGTGGGCCCTAATCCAGTATGACTGTGTCCTTGTAAGAAGGGTGAATCTGAAGACAGACACAGGGAGAGGCCAAGAGAAGACGGAAGCAGAGACGGGAGTGATGCGTCCACAAGCCCAGGGACCCCAAAGATGCCGCCAACGCTAGGAGCTGGGAGAGGTGCACGGAGCAGACGCTCCCTCGGGGCCTCCAGAAGGACCGGCCCCGCGACACCTTGACTATGGGCCTCCAGCCTCCAGAACCGTGAGAGAATAGCGTCTGTGTGTAAGCCTGCCGGCCTGTGATCCTTTGCTGGGGCCGCTCTAAGAGACTGACCCACCAGGGAAGGGCCTCTGAGAAGGTCCCCCTGCCCCGTTTGCGTCTCTGAGAGTTACCTGGACCGCGGGGCTCCCTGCCCTCGCAGCTCAGAGCGCCGCTGTGCTCGGCGGGATGACCGGAGTCGGCCGTTTGGAGCGACAGCCGGAAGTCTGGTGTGAAGTTGCGTTCTTGCAGATTAGTGTCAGTCTTCGTACAGGGCACATGCAGAAGGGCATCTGTTCCAGGGCCTGGGAGGCAGAGAGCCCGAGGAGCTGGGGGTTCAGAGGTTCTGCTCCTGGTCCTGGTCCTGGGTCTGCAGGACCCTGCCAGCAGCTCCCCTGCCCCACGTGGCTCTCCCAGCCCAAGTGCTGACCGGCCCAGGTCTTGCAGGGGTGGCCCCTGTACATCCTGCAGCCTCGGCCCCCGGACGGCCTAGCCTCCACCCGTCCACCTTCCTGGCCCCCTGGGCCGAGCTGGAGCTGGCCATTGGCTCTCAGGGCCAGGGGTGGGATGAAGCACGGCCTGCCTGCAGGGCTCACCGTCTGGCCAGCAAACTGACCACTGGGCCGCAGCAACGGGAAGGCCGGCAGATGGGGCTCCTGGGGGCGCAGGAGCTTCCGGAAACCCCAGCTTTGGCTTCCTCGTTAGCGGCACCTGACAATACACGAAATTGCTTCTCCCTGGTGCTGCTGGAGTGTTTCTGGAGAGCTGGGAAGGCTTAATTGACTGCATATTTAATGTCAGAGTTGTTGAAATTCTGGCCCATTTGTCTGCTGTAATGTAATAATATGAACACTTGCTGTGTGCTGGCTGGCCCCGTCCTAGTGTTTTAGCACACATACCTTCACCCCAAACTCATGAGGGCGGTGCTACTTCCCTCGTTTTACAGATGCATAAACGGAAGCCCAGAGAGGTTAAGGGAAGTGCCTGACGTCACACAGCTGGCATGAGGCACAGGCGGGGTTTGAGCCTGGGTGTCTGAGCCTGTGCTGTTAAGCAGTGCTTATCCTCGGCCTGACCCTGGGCCAGCCCGCTGGGCAGGGCGCCAGCTCTCAACTGGGACAGTCTCGGGAGAGGGAGGCAGGGAGTGAGGCTAGGATGGCTGTGGGTCACCACACCCCGCGACCCAGGGACCTGCCACCGTCTGCCCGCACGGGGCTCCTCTGTTTGCCACACAGAAACCAGAAGCAGCTTCGTAGAAGGAGACAAATCTCCAAAACAGAGTGACCCGTCCCCGTTGCTGAAGCTCCCCCGGGGCTAGGCGCGAGCCCTCGAGGAACAGGCCGGAGGCAGAGCAGCCCCGAGCGGTGCGCACGCGCACGGGCCGAGGCGCCTCCACGCTCGCCCCCGGGCAGGCAGGCTCCGCGGCCGGGCACGTGCAGGCACCCACGTGGGTACCATGTGTGCACGCGTGCTCCGGACACATCCACACACACGCACACGTGAGCGTGCCCGCACCAGCAGAACCTCAGGCCATGTCCCCCGGGCGGGGGGCGGGGGAGGAGTGACGCTTTGAACTGTACGGCGACATCCACAGTGAAGCCTGCGTGTTCGGTCTGGGCGCCAGGCTGCCCTGGAGAGAGCTCGGGTCCTGGGCCCCGCGGCGGGCTCAGACCTCGGCCCCTCCCGTGGTACTCGAAGTAGGAATAGTAGTGATAGTAGTAACAGCAGTGGTGGCATCGGTGGCGGTGGTCCCTCCCCCACTCGGTAGTAACTCAGTGGTGGTGGTCCTCTCCCCCCTGGTAGTAACATCCGCGGCGTTGGTACTCTACCCCTGCCCCCCGTAGTGACGTCAGTGGCGGTGGTCCTGTCGCCCTGGAGATGCGGCTGTCGTGGGTCCGCCTCCGCTGCTCCTCGTGGCCTGGCTGGGTCTCAGGACGCACCTCTGCTCCCCGCTCCTTCCATAGCGTGTCTCGCACCCCCAGCCCTTCCTCCCAGGAGCCCCACGTTCTCTCTGTCCTGCCAATGGCCTTCAGCGTCTCTTCCCGCTAGCGTGGCACCTGTGTGGCCACCGCAGGGTCCCCACCCAGGGAGGCACCCCCTCCAGGCCTGCAGGCGCTGAGCAGGGGCGGGGGGACCTCGGTCCACCAAGCACGCAGGGCTCTTCATGTTGCAATCAGCGCTGGAGGGCGGCCCATTAAGGGGAGACAGTAAATATTCGCCATTTAAATGCAGTCGCTGTAAAAATCAGCCGGCCAGTCCCAGCTGTCACACCCGCTCGGGCGCTGGGTCAGTTGTTAAAAGCGAAAGGTCACTGTCGCCTCTTGGTTGCGTTGTAATCGGATTCAGCCTCTTCCAGCTTCCAGCCATCGCCTGGCCAGGGCCTGGGCGCCTCATTAATGCGAACGGAGGAGGGAGATGACCTCATTTACATTTAATTGTCTTGTTTATCTGCCGTGGCTCTGTGGTTGTTTTAATAAAGGGCGCAGGCAGATAAAGGCTACATTTGCATCCTGGAAGGGAAGTCTGACAAGGTCTCCCGCTGTTGACATTTATTGTTTGCAAATGAGATAATCCAATAACGAGAGAGCCAGCTCCCCGCCCAAGCCCTCTCCGCCCTGCCCTCCTCCCCGCCATGGAGGTCCAGCCCAGCCAGGAGGAGTTGGGGAGGATCCGGCCACTTGAGGGGTGATGGGCCTCAGTCCCGCTCACTCCTGGGACACCTGCCAGAGCAGTGGCCCCAGAGTCAGGAGCAGGCCGGTGAGAGCCTCTCACAGCCACCACGTACAAGCACCTGTTAGGCCCAGCCACCTGAAAGCTAGAATTCGCGTCCCCCTTTTGCCAAAGAGAAAGCTGAGGCTCAGAGAGGTCAAATTGCTTGCCCAAGGTCACACAGCTGCTAGGAAGGCACCCAGCACTCTCTGAGCTCTATACTTTGTTATTTGGCATAAAGAACCTCCGTGACCACGGCACCTGTGCTAATTCACAACGTTTTTTAAAAAATTATTGTGAGTATGGAGTTCCCATCTATCCTGTTTCTACCCACCTCTGGGGACCCAGTTCTGGTCGTCAGAACTTCCAAGGAACCTTCTAAGAAATTCCTAGAGCTGCACAACTCTACTTTCCAGACCCAAATTAAGATTTTGGCAGGGGATTATTTTTTACATTGTAAATCTGACTCCTGAAAAGTGTTATAAAAGATTGGCATGTCGGGTAAATGACACATTTCATGGGTAGCTTTATTTGAAAGGAATATGATTATTAGCTCTCTGGGGCCAGGGGCCTCCTCTGAGCTGCCACAGCCCACCCCACGCCCACCCCCAAACTACCCGCTGTCACAGCCCAGGATGCTGAAGACGCTGGTCAGGAAACGGCAGGATCCAAATAAATGTTGGATGGATGGATGGATGGATGGATGCAAGGAAGAGTGGGTGGGTGGGTAGACAGATGGACAAATATCCTCCGTGCTGGCGTCATCCTCAGTCAGGGGCCACTCTGCCTGAGTGGACCTTGGCTGCAGCAGCCATGAAGCCTGAACCCCCTTGCCCCCATATGGCCCACAGGCTGTGGGCAAGCCCCACTGGCGCCCCTTTCCCAGGCACCAGAGAAAGTTGGTTCAGGCCTCACATCCCTGAGCCGATGGCAAGGGAAGGGCCATTGTGACGGGCCCGGGGCATCACCAGGGTGCACGGATGCTGGAGGTCAACCCCATGCCGTCCACATTGGCCACGCTTTGGGGTCTGAAATGTTATGATCCATCATTCTGTGTATAACCCAATGTCCCAAACTCTCCAGCCTGTGGACCACACTGTCCTTCAGTCCCCAGGTCAAACATCGTGCCCCACACTCCCGCCCCCCGGTGTCCAGGTGTCGGGACGCTCATCCAGGTGGGGAACAGGGCCTGGGGCTGGGTGCTGGGCTCACTGGCTTCTGAGACCATGTGGGAAGCCCCGGGCTCCTGCACCACAGGGTCTGTGGTCCTCACACGGATCCCACCACCCCTAAGCTTGGACACGGCCCCAGCTTAAGTCCCCAAAGCTCAGCTAAGTCCAGGCCAGGGTGAGCACCTAGAGCGATCTGCAGAAGTTTCTGGAAAGCGTGGAGTTACCAGCAGGAGGAAAACCAGATGTGGGGGGAGCGGGAGAAGGTTACTGGAGGTCATGTCCCCTACGGCCACTTCTCTCCTCTCTGGGCCTGGTGCCTGTGGCCTCCGGGGCTGTGACCTGCCTGCTGCCGCCTCTGGGGAGGCCTGGATGGAGGGAAAAATCCCAGATCCCATGACTTACAGTTTCCCCAAAACAAAGGGCTGAAAGGGCTTGTCCCCGCCCTTGCCTTCAAGGGCCGCCCCCTGGACACTGGCACCTGCCATCACTGGACCCTGGACCTTCATCCCAGGCCTGAGAAATGGGCGCCTTCCACCCACCAGGGTGAGGCCGAGGAGAAACAGCCGGCCAGCACCGTTCTGGAAAGTTCCAAGGGCCGAGCAAATGCCAAGCCCGGGGGTGAGGTCCTCCCCGCTGCCCCCACCCACTCGAGGCACAGCAGGACGCGATGGCGCCACGTCTCCGCTGCAAGGGTCTGCTTCCCCTCGGAGGAGGGGCCGTGAGCTCATCCACCCAGAGCCAGGGATCAGTCATCAGCAAACGAGATTAAATGTGCTTGAAATGGAATTAAAATGACGTCAAACAGCAGATCATCATTTTCTTAACAGGGCTCAACGAGCTGCTTCCTGCTTTAACCCTCCACTGGCCATGTTTCAACCCCCAAACGTGAACCGCCCAGGAGCCAGGCCGCCACGACCCCTCTGTGCTCCTGCCCCAGCCCAGGGACCACCGAGGGACGACTGCTTAGGTCATCCCTGCAGACACCCTCCCTGGTCATTGAGCCTTTAAATAGCAGGTGGATTCTCGGGCCTCAGGTTTCCCTGGCAGAACCTGTGGCCACGGGCTCAGCCCTAGGAAGGAACTCGGGCAGGACGGGAGGAAGGAAGGGAGTTGGCCAGGTGTCTGGGGGTCTCTCCCTGGGTCCTTCCTGCATTCATTCATTCATTTAGTCCAGACTCTTCTCCGTTAGACCACCCCTGCCTGGCCTCCCGAGGACCAGCAGGCCCCCGACCCCATCCCGCCGTCTGTCTGCAGCCTGGGGTCCAGAGAATTCGTCCCCACTGACACCTGCTCTCCACCTTAGAAAAGAAAAGAAGACGAACAATGCTGGGCCCGGGGTCCCAGGGAGGCTGCAGGCAAGTGGACACCAGCTCTAGGAATGACCACCTCTCCCGGGGGTGGACCACGCAGATGCCCCCACTTCTCCAAGCCCAGCGGGAGGTCAGGAGCGCCGTCAGAAACCGGATACAGCGAGCCCCGGGCTGGCCCGGCCTGGCCCACCCTGGCCACCAACGTGGGCCACGAGCGCGGTCAGGAAGGACCCCACCAATGCCTAGCCGGGGCCCCTGCCTGCCTCCTGACCTTCCACCAGGATGTCCGTGTAAACCACATGGCTGGCCTGTCTTGTAGGGGAAGAAGGATGCCACCGGAAGCACGCGTCTCTTGGCAAGGCCCTGATTATTAGAACAGCCAAGACAATCTGCGAAGTCGCAGGAAGTCTTTCTTAATAATCTGCTTCTGGCCCTGATCGTTATTTCTCATTTTCGCTGAAACAATCGCTTGTCGGACAGCGTGCTCGGTGATCTGCCAATTCATCACGCGGGGCTGCGTCGGTGGCGGCCTGGCCCTGAGCTCGCGCCGTCAATAGCTGTAAATGGTGAGATTTACGAGACAAGCCAGGACAGCGTCCTGCTGGGCCGCAGTCACCAAGCTGCCCGGCACAGGGAGGCACCGTCCCTCAGGGCTTGGCCCGGCCGGAGGCTTGGTCTGCTCGTGACTTTGCCGCATCGGCCCTGCATCATTCCCCGGCTGAGCCCGGCTCTGCCCGGTTCTGGGGCTCCAGAAATGATCACAGGAGTCTGAGAAGGACCCCTCTGTGTGCCCCTCACCACGTGCCCACCAGCGGCAGGCTCTCTGCTCGCCCCCCTCCCAAGGCGGGGCTCCTCCCCCGCCCCGTCCCAGAGCAGCCTGGGAGCCATAAGCCCTCCCCAGCTCCAGGTGGGAGTCGGCCCCTCCCAGGGCATCTCAGACCAGCCCTCCTCCTCCTCACAGCCCTTCGGTTCTAGGGAGAGCCTCTCCCGGAAGTTTGCTTGGATGACCTCCAAAGAGCTGCCCCCGGCCTGTCACCCCACCACGGCCCCATCGGGGCGTGCGCTCCGCTGACCTGTGTCTCTCACTCACAATATCCAGTTGGGATACTGAGCCCGTCTCCACCTGTGGCAAGCCTGGGCGGTTTGGGGGTGAGAGGTCCAAGACGCCCACCCTGCCCACCCTGGCTCGTGGGATCCCAGGAGTCGAGGTAATAATATCCCAGTCTCTTTCCATAAGGCAAACGAAAAAGGACACAGAACATTTTGAAACAGGAAGCCAAATATTTATTAAATGTTTCAGAATCCATCAAAAACCACAGATGCTGGGTAGAACAAAACCCCATCTTCAGGAAGAGATGGCAAATCATAGCGAGAGGCCGTGAGAATGTCAGACATTGCTCCTGGGCCCCAAACATCTGACACCCCCGTTCCCAGCGCACCCTCTTCCCCTCTCTGCCTGCCGGGCCCCTCCCAGCCCCAAGCACAGACCCCTCCCAGAGCGGGTCTGAGGAAGCCAGAGAAGGGACTTCTCAAGTTCAGTCGATGTCTGTTGACACTGCACACGTGCTGTGCATGGCCGACTCCAGCAGGGCGTCGGGTGCGAAAGCCAGCCAGGCCACACTCCCCCAAGACGCAGAGAGCCGGGCTCGCCCCTTGAGGGCCCCGAGCTGGCCCAGGGCATCGAGCTGCAGAACAACAATGTGGCACCCAGGCCGTGGAAGTACCCAGCTAGGAGCTCCCCATCCTGGGACCTCTGGGAAGGGCCGTGGCCACACCAGGGGCCTTGCAGCTGGAGGAAAAGAGATGCCAGACCGGAAACCACCCTGCCAGAGACTCCCCCAGCATCCCTGGGACATCCCGGCCCATCAGGAAGGCTCTCCATAAAGTGGGGTTGGCTGGGGCAGCACCTGGTTTGCCCCGTGGGGTGAGCACCCCCTTCGAGGGGCAGAGAACACTCCAGAAGCAGCGCGGCCTCTGGATGCGGAGGGCAGAGAGGTTGTGGGAAGGGCGACGCTGCAGAGGGTGGCTGGGCGCTCCCCCCCGGCTCGGGAACCCCCAGACCCCTCCCCTCCCTCACCCCCCTTGTCCTTCTGTTCCTTCCTGCCCATTCCTGCCCCAGGACCCATCATCCAAAGGATCCCCAAAGACCCCGAGCCCAGCGCCGGGAGCCCGCCTGCCCCCGCGGCGGAGAGGGAACAGCTGTGTGACTTGCACTGTAACACTGTCTCGTCCCTGACCCGCACTGGGGTGTCCGGGGCAGGGCCTGGGACGGGGCAGGCTCGCAACGTGCCAGGGAAACCCTGAGCCTTACTCCATCCAGGTTCGTCCCAGGTCAGGCAGGTGCTGCCCTCCCCCCGCCAGCCGGGCTCTGTAGACAAGAAGGGAGGTGCCGACAGGAGGACGCGGCACGGACGGGGGCCGCGGGACATCTGTCACCACCCGGCCTGCTCCAGCCGCCCACGGGGCCCTGCGGGGAGGCCTGGAGGGCGGGAGGACCGCGGGCTGCGGAGGCGGCTGGAGGCTGGGGCCCTGCCGCACAGCCCGCCTGTGTAATGCAGCCGAGCTCGGCGGGAGCTGTGCGTAAAGGCTGTGGGTAAACACCAATTATCAGTAAGTAAAACAGCTCAGCTATTAGGGAGACGCAGGAGGCTGGGCGCCTTCAGGAAAGAAGTGATGTCTGTGCAGGCAGAGTGGTCCGTGGGCAGCCGCGGGCACTCCGACCACCCCGGGCAGAAGGCGCCGTGGGGCTGCCCCCGGGACCACTCCAAAGGGGTGGGGGGCTGGGCTCCCAGGGCCCCCGGCACACCCCTTAATTATCTGGTGATGAAAAGAGGGGTGGGCTTGCAGGAGCCCCACAGTGTGGCCACACAGCTGCCCCCAGAGAGGGAGGGCCGAGGCCCGGGCTTCTGCAGGCTCTACGGATCCCTGGGTGCCGTCTGCAGGGCCCTCACCACTGTGGCCCCTGCTGTCCCCCCGCCCTCTGGCTGCTTCCCGCCCCTCAGGGAGGCCCGGCAGCCCCTCCCGTGACCCTCAGGGAGGCCCGGCAGCCCCTCCCGTGACCCTCCAGAGCCCCAGGTTCCACCTCATGCAGATGGTCACCCAGATGCCCCCCAGAATGCCAGACTCAACCTGGGGGACACCAGGTCCCACTGTGGTACCAGGACCACCTCCTCCTGGGCGCCCTGTACCTGCTCACACCACCCCCCCACAAACTGCCAGACAGAGCAGAGCCCACACACTGTGCTAGGAACCAGGACTCAATGAGAAAAAAACGGGCATCTGGGCAGAAAAATGGGCAAAAATCTCAGAGCGGCAATTCACAAAAGAAGGTCAAACGACCACAGGGCGTGGAAGACTCACAGTCGCGTGTAGCCTGACGAATCCCAACAACGAGAAACATCACTCACCGAGCTGGCAACGAAGATGGAAAAGGCGGGGACCCTACGCTGGCTGCTGCCCAGGGGGAGGGGCGAATGCGGGCGAGAGGGCAGGCGGCGACTGCTCCGGGTGGCACGTGTGTGCCACTGGGCCTTCCGGTGCTATTTCAGAGGATGAATGTGGGGGCAGTTCTCAGACAGGGGTTCCAGGAGGCCTCATTCATCCACTCAGCCAGCATTTCAGGAAAACTGCTGTCCGCATGCTGGGTGCAGCGTGAATAGCATGCAGGGGTCAGACCCTCTGGGACCTGCTTTCCAGGGGGGAGCGTGGAAGCAAAGGAGCAATTCCAGGTGGTGAGAAATGCTGTGAAGAAGAAAACAGAGCTGGAGGAATAGGACTTGACCAGAATGGGGCAGGACAAGGGGTGCATCTGGACAGGCCGGGGTCAGGAAGATGCTCTGATCTAGTGATAGCTGACCAGAGACCCCAGCAAAGTGATGGATCAATTATGACAACATTGCGGGGGGGACACTCCATTCAGAATTCCTGGGACATGCAAAGGTCCTGAGGAAAGAATGGGCTTGGGGTGTCTAGGAAAACAGTGCAAGGAGGAGGTGGCCGAGGGCTGAGGAGGGGAGAGGCTGGGACATGTGCTTGGGGAGGTGGCAGAGGACGGCCGTCACAGCTGGACAGACCTGGAGGGACCTTGAACGGCCACCCGTGGATGGGCGGCCACATTAGTGGTGCAGCCAAATAACAGAAACCTAATCAAGCATTAGACGTTGTTTGGGGCAGATATTTGTTCACAATGAAAGATCTTCAAGACTTGAAAAGCAGTGTGTGGAACGTGATCTAAATGATGTGAACACGTGCACGGAAAACACCCCAACACCTTTGCCACCAAGTGTTCACGGTGGGCGTCTCTGGGACACGATGATAAAGGGTGACTCTTTTCCTTGTGCTTGCCTGGACTTTTCAAATTTTATAAAATTCATGTTGTATCACAGCGCATCTGGGAGGACCTCCCAGTTCTCAGAAGCGCTGCGTCAGGCACGTCTGCCCACACACGAGAACCCTGCGGCAGTGCACCCGGGGGGCTCCCAGGTGCCGGGAGTGGCTGGTGGCCCCCAGGAGCCTGGAAGCAGCTCTGGGCTGGGACTCTGGGCCTCCACTCCTGACCTGGGGCCCAGGGCCTCTGCTCCCTCACCGTCACACGGGAGGGATGAATGAACAACAGCGCCGTGTGCTGTGGTCAAGAGCAGAAGAGTTCACACGTGCGAAGTCTCGTGACGAGGCCTGGCAGGTGCGCATTTGGTCTGATGCCTTTATTCCCGCCTCACGGACAAGACCCACGACAGGAACTGCCCGGGCACTCCTGGGAAGGCAGAGACAGATGGTCCTCTCCTCACCGCACGCCACTGCCTTTTCTTCCCGTTGACAAAATAAAATAAAAACGAATTGAATGCAGGTAAAGAGGGCAGGCCCTGCCCTGCGTGAGGTGGGGCCAGGCTGGTCTGGCCAGTCCTGTCTTGCTTGCTTGCGATTGGCCTTGGCGTGATCACAGGAGGCAGGATGCTCTGGCCAGTGAGATGTGAAGGGGGTCTCCTGGGCCTGCGGGAAAGGCCTCCCCTCCTTCCTGCTCGGGGGGCCGCCATGGGCCAAGGGGCATCTTGGGCCAAAAGGCAGCGAGCCTGGACCACTCATGGGCTAAGGATGGCAGGGCTGAGTCTCCTGGCCACCCCGGGCCACCTGCTCCCAGACTTCACGTCCAGAACTCACCTTCATCCCCGAAGCCCCGTTGTCGGGTGCTCCTGCCTGCCCCTTGCCCGGGGCCCCAGGCCCACACCGGCAGAGCCGCACAGGGGGATTGGGCCACACCAAAGCTCCGCTGGGACGCGCCACACGCCCCAGGGTGGCGGCCTCCCCAATCCTTGCATCCCAGCGGGCCCCACCCCATCTCCTGCCGCGAGCCGGGCCTGGCGGGGCAGGAGGCAGAGGACTCCCGACAAGTCCCAGCCCTGGACCAACAGGGAAGCCAAAAATTACAGCCGGTGCCTTGGAGGATGGAGGTCTTTCCCAGCCTGGGGGCCCAAGAGGTGGCCCAAGGAAGCCAGCTAGCCAATGCCACCAGCACGGCCCCGAGGCTGCATCACAGTTTCTTTATCCCCAACCTCCCGTATAATCTGCTCCAGTTTAGTTTTTTTAATTATGCAAATGATTTGTGAATAAATATGTATCATGGTCATTCAAACTGCCCAGACAGACAAGCAGTCCCCTTGTCCCCCTTCCTCGGTCCGAGGGTCCTCGGCAGGGTGACTGCTGTCCTCCATTGGGAGCCTGTTATTCCGGAACCTTCTCTATGCGCTGGCACGTGTGCGTGTGTGTGTAGGGGTGTGCAGCCTGGCTGTGGGGGACCTTCCCCACACACGGCCTCACGCTGTACAGACGGTGCTGGTGCCCCTCCTCCCATCCCAGTCACCCCGCCATGGGCATCCCTGGGGAGGAGGCTGACCGCCCAAGCGCCTGCTGCCTTCCCTTCTGGCTGCACGTCCTGCCCTCATCCCCTGCCTCGTTGCAGTTGGGGTGCCATTTCCAGGGGGCCCCAATGCTCTCCCTTCCCTCCGTTGGCACAAGTGAGGCCCACGGGGTGGCAGAGCCCAGGCTGGAGGGACCCAGGGCCCTGAGTCACCACATGAAAGACAGCAGCCCCCTCTACCAGGAAGCCCCTCCGAAACCATCCTACCAGCAAGGTCAGGTCCCGAGACGGCTTGTTGTTGAAGCAGTGATGCCTTAACTCACACAGGTCTCCCATCGAGTGAGACCTCCCCCCTCCGCCCTCCTGCCTGCCCTCTGCCCTTGACTCTCACTCATACACGTGCCACAAACCCTGAGGCTACGGCAGCCTTCCTCCAGGGCCCACCCTGTAGACCTGCCCCCGGAACCAGTCACGGCCCTTGCCCCCCGGCCCGGTCCCCAAGTGGTCTGGGGACAGACGGGGCCAGCCCTCCCCTCCAGGACCGCCTATAGTGAAGCTTTTCCAAACATCTCCCTTTTCTGTTCCCACCCTCATCGTGTTTGGACAGTTTGGTCGAATGAGGGACATCCAAGCCTCCCAGCCTGGAGACTAACGCTGTCCCCAGCGCACCCAACACAAGCCACCAGCCTGGAGAAATCAGGCCTCTTTGTGCTGAGATGGTATCCAATTACAGCTTGCAGGCTCGGCTGGCAAGTGCCCATCTCCTATTATCCCAGACAGAGCCCGCTCTCCTGGCTCGATTAAGGATGCCGTCAGCTGGCCTGTGCGGCCCAGATAAGCCTCGGATGCCAGCCATGGCTCACCGACCCGCCAAGGCCTCCGGAGCTGCAGAGTGGCCTGGGCGCCCGGGCTCCTGCCTTGGGGGAGTGGCTGGGTTCTCCTGCCTCCTGATGTGACCGGCTGCCCTCACACAGTGGGCAGCCGGCAGGTGAATCAAGTCTGCATGTGGGTGAAGCTAAGAGCCGGGCACCGACTGACCCCAGGACCACAGGATGCCACCTCCCCTGCTACAGCCCCGGGCTTCTCGGGAGCCCCGGGGAGACGGCAAATCAGCCCCTGGCGTTTCTCCCGTCCTTGCCTGGGGAGCTCTCTGCAGCCTGTGTCCCCCCTCCACGGCGGGAGTGGTCAGGCAGGGGGCTTCTTGTGAGCAGAAGACCCAGGTCGTGCGGCCACAGGATGAACGGCCCTGGTACCAAACTCTCTGAGCATCCACGTCCTGTCCTTAAACTGGGAGAGGTGTTGGAGCCTTTGGGGTTCACGGCCCCCAGGACACAAGCTCTGTGAACTGCGGTCTCGGGGGGCAGGCCCCAGTCTTCGCTGGCACTTAGGGAGCCCGTGCTCGGAGCCAGGAAGGAGAGGTGCCCAGCTCACTGTACCCTCCCAGTGGCCCATCAAAGCTGTGGCCATTGTGACCCATTCCACAGGTGCAGAAACTGAGGCACAGAGAGATAAAGACCTGCAGCCAATAGAGGGAAGAGCCAGGACCAAGCCAGCATCTGGTTCCGGAGGGTGAGGCCTATAATTTTGATGCTAAAGTGATTTTCCCAAAGGTACCCACCTGAACCCTGAGCCACGTTCCGCTAGGACCCACGCAAAGGGGGCTACTCTCGGCCCCTCGGTGGCCGGCACACAGGCCTGGCACAGCTCCAGAGGGTGACCAGGGCCAACATGGGCAAACGCAGGCTCTCCCACCTTGGACCCCCTTTTCCATGAGGTCTCCCCAGGCTGGGACAGGGCACCTGGCACAGAGCTGCACACACTAGGTGCATAGTAGATGCATAGTGAGGGCACAGCAAATGCCAACAAGGCCAGGCCTCCAGCCAGTGGGGAGAAGGCCTCTCCCCTTGCTGGGTAAGCCCAGCCCAGCCCCACACCCCACGTGGGGATCCTGCCTCCATCCCAGCCCCGCAGGCAGGACCACTGCAGCCTCAGAAGAGGGGGCACCTGCCCGCAGGCTGGCAAAGCCACCTGCTTACCTACATCGGGCCTCATTCTTGCCCTGCATGAGGCACCTGCCCCCACCCACCGCGAGGCCACTGCGGAGTCCTGGGGCCCCAGCACCGCCGCAGCTGGCACAGCTGCCAGCCCAGCCTCTCGGCCCCTGCCCTGCTCGTTAGGACCCTCCCCACCCCCAGCCAGCAAGGCAGCCCAGCGAGCCACCCACCCTGCCAAACCCCACGGAAGGCCGCACACCGGCCGCTGGGCTCGCGCCTGGCAAGCCGCCCACAGACAGTGGGAGCGCACGCGGGCATCCTGCACCAGGGAAGCCGAGTGGAACAAATGAGATTGGAATTTTATGCCTCTTTTATTGCGTTGCTCTGCAGATAGCTTTTTAAATTAGCTTCTAACTCATCACCTTTAGCAACACTAAATAATTCACCATCCCCCAATCCCCCGCCCCAGCCAGGTGTGCCAAGGGTATCCCCCTCTCCAGCTCTGCCGAGAAGCCGGGCCACAGCCCCACAGTCACTGAAGCAGAGGCCACCTGAGGGACACCAGGTAACCGGTCCTCGAGGCAAGCACACCGGCTTTCCTGCCGGCTTTCCTGCAGCGTTCCTACCTGGGGACCACCACGGGCACGCTGAGCTACCCGGGGGAACGTCGCTCAACCTCTCTGGGCCAGGTGGGAGCACTCCTACTAGCACTACCCCTCATCACCACCCCCTCGGCGGGCAGCAGACCTCCCGACCCTCCAGCCTCAGCACAGGCCTGGCGGCTCCCCCCCGCCCCAGAGGCCTCTGCTGTCTGCCCCACGACCCCGCCCTTACTGGCTCGGCTCCGCAGGGCACCATCTGGGCCTCCGGCAAGGTCTGTGCCTGGACACTCCCTCCCCCCTCGCTCACCTGGGGCACGGGCCAGGCTCAGGGTCCAAGTCACCATGGCAGCCCCGTGCCAGCACAGGGCGCACCCCCCGGCCACCAGAGTGACCACCCGCCCACGGAGACAACCAGGTTCCAGACATTCAGGAAGGGGGTGGGCACTGAGCAGCCCTAACGCTGGTGGTGAAATGCACAGGCTGCGGCTCTAGGCTGAACCCATCGTGGGGGGTCATCATGTCCATCCCCCAGCCCCCGCGCAGTCCCGAGAGAAGCTCGGCCCTGGCCTGCCTGGAGAGGAGTGCGGACGCGGAGCCGCAAACCGAAGCCCACTCCTTTAACGACCCCTGTCAAGGACTCCTGCCCAGATCCAATTACCAACCGGGGGTTTATAAGCCCAGCCGCTCAGCGCGCTCCGACATAACAATGTGACCTCACGCCAGCTGGCTGCGCAGCTCCCCCGCCCGCCGCCCCGCCCACCCTCTTCTCTCTGTGATCGCAGAAGCGCTGCTGGGGAGGGGCGGACGCCAAGGTTACCTCCAGCGCCCTTTCCAGGGACAGGGAAGCACAGGTACAAGGCCGTTGCCCGGCTGTAGAACCGACACAAAGACAGATCGGGAATTTCTAGAAGTCCACTCGAAGTACACCAAATTCAAAATGAGCATATTCCCAGCCAGGGGCCTGGGACCTGCTCTGTGCCAAGACAAGGGCCACCTGGTCAGCTTGGAGGCGGGCCTGGCGTGGGGAATGCACACCCACGGTCCCTCATGTGTGATGGGGAGAGCCTGTGCCAGGGCGGAGGGCAAGAGCTTGTGGCCACCCCACCGCACCCGCACTCCTACCGCTCCCACCTCAAGGCCAACCCCACCGTCCTGGGGCCACGGGCCTTGGCATCCAGCCCTGTGGCCATAGCTGACCGTCCCAGAGCAGACACATAACCCGTGGGACGGACGGCGGGAAGAGTTAAGTCCCGGCCTCCAGCAGGGAGGTAAGGCTAGGTGGGGCCCCCAGGGCACTGCCACCCATTCAGAGCCTCCAGGAGGTGGTGTTGGGTGGAGCTGGGGGTCCTACCTGAGAGCAAGTGTCTCAAAGGGGCAGCTCTGGAGGGAGAGGGCTTCTCCAGGAACCAAAGGCAGCGGCTGAAAACGCTGCCAGATGCCCGGGTGCCGGCCAACCTCTGCTCCCCCGTGGACATCACCCCACCAGCCCCTGGCCCTCAGGCTGGCCGCCTACACACTGGACCCCTTCCTGCAGAGAAGGGACCAGGGCCCCCAGGCCTGAGACCACGGTCAGCGCCCCACCCTCAGACCTGTGCTGTGTCCAGTTCGGGGGGGACAGAGTGACCCCCGCACAACGCGGACTGCACGGTGCCCCACTGCCACCCTCGCAGCGCCTCCCAGCCCCGAGCCCCCCCCCCAACTCTTGGAAAGGCTCCTTCTCACCCCAACCAGCCTCCGCAGACCCCACAACCTGCAGCTGCCCCTCCCACCCCCAGACTCCCTCGGGCCCTCCCCGGACCCCTTGCTGTTAGAACACACAGGGCTTTCTGCAGTGATCCCGTTTCCTCCTTACGGTCGGATTCCCACACTAGAACGAGAGCAGGAGTCTTTCCTACCCTGTTCCTAGAGGAAGACTGGCACCTGGGTCGTCGCCTGGCACTTCACAGGTGCTCAGTAAATATTGAGATGCAGGAGCAGAGCGCCAACCACAGCGCTAGCCTCGGTAGAGAAGGAGCGTCTGCTTAAACTAATCTCCCAACAGCCTGCGAGGTAGCTGCAGGGACTATCCCCGCTGTCCAGATGGAGAAGTGAGGCTCAGAGAGGTTAAGTAACTTGTCCAAAGTCACAGAGCAGAGACTCCAGGCCAGACATCTGCGTCCAGACGCTGACCCCGGCGCTGCATGCCACCCACAGCCACGTTTAATCCTCAGCGCGGACCGGAGAGATGTCGTTAATGCTCCCATTTTACAGATGAGGAAACAGGGCCTCAGAGCCCCTCTGCGTCGGGCCAAGGTCGCGTGCCTCGTGTCAAGGGGGGCTCGGAGGCTCCCTCAGCTGAACCTGCCTATCTCCTACCCCGCAGTCCCCCACCCCACCACTTCTTCATCCTGGAAGGAGGGACTCTGCTACGGTCTGGATTTTTTTCCGGAAGGCAGCCTGCCATCAACACCCCTCCCCCCACGTGACTTTTAAGAAATATCACCTAATTAACGGATCGCTGGCTTCCTGCAGTGCCAAGTTCCCTCCCGAGGCGTCTGGCCACAGCCTGGGTGCTCTCGTATGCCGGCCGGCCCTGCCAGGCAGAGATGGCGCCTCATCCCTGCTTGGCCCGGCCGCAGGGCCCCTGGCTCAGCCCACCCCCCGCCCCGCCCCACCCCACCCCCCCCAACACTGCTCTGGAGCCTGTCCCCCTTCACTGTAGACCCCGCCCCCACCCCCAGGCCTGTGTAGACACGACCCCTCCCCAGGCAGCACCTCCAGGTCTCCAAGGCCAGAAATACCCATTTCTCATCTGTCTGTCTCTGTCTCTCTCCAACAAGCCAAACAACCTCACTCTCCTAATTATTGGAGAACAGATTTTTTTCCCCCAAATAATTAGGCAATTTAAATCATACAATCTTTCTCTGAGAACTATATTTAACCCTGATTTGAATGTAATTTACACATCGCAACCCCCTTAAGCGGCTCTGGAAGCCAAAACATGGATCAAATATTTTTTAAATGTCAAATGCTGCTTAATTGTGGATTGCACTGAATTTATTTATACAGATAAGTGTTTGATCTCCTGTTTCCTTCTCCTCCCAGAGTAACAGTCCTTAATCTATATGATTCTCCAATTGCTCTAGTAGCTGGAGGATGGAAATAATATGCAAGAAGCCCTCAAATTTGTAAAGTCTTCTGAAAGATGCATATTCAAATTGGAACAGAAAACCCGCAACTGAAGATTTTAGAGGAATTCATTAAAGCTAAAAGAATATGGACACCAAAAATGCCTGGGGTCTCTGGGGTCCCGAAAGGGCTGCCCACGTCACCCATGCTGCCTGGGCCAAGCCCCACTCTGCCCAGGTGTGTGTCCACCCTCAGGAGTCTTCTCTGGCTCCTGCTCACCTTTCCTTTCTCCCCTGGTTTAAAATATGTCAAATGGGGCAGCAAGGTGGGGATGCAGACAGCACTTGCAGGGCCGGGGAGCAGGGTGGAGAACACAGGAGGCCCATTGTGCTTGTCAACCTGGAGGTCAGTGATGACCTCCAAGGGAAAGGTAAGGACTCAGTGTGTATCCGTCAGCTCATGCTATACGATGCTGCAGTAACAAACATCCCCGAATCCCAGAGCCTTGTGCTGCAGAACTATTTCTTGCTCGTGTCACATGCAGGCAATAAGCCAGGTCTGCTCTGTGTGCCTTCTTTCTCATGGGATCCAGGCTAAAGATGCAGGCCTTCTCTGGGTCATTCTCAGGCCGAGGGAGAGAGACTGTGGCAGAGCCACCTGGCACCCTTAAAGTTTCTGCTTGGATGTGGCATGCCCCCTCTGCTATGTCTATCTGGACAAGCCTGGTGTGAACGAAGTGGGAGATGCAACCCTCTTAGGAGGAGAGGAGTGGGTGTTGGTGATACTGGACAGCCACCCACCCGGTTGGCTGCAAACATTTGTCTTCCTCTCCTGTCACGTGACACCTGGGAAATGACCCCAAAGTCCCATTCAAAGCAGCATCAGGTTCCCAGTCCAGGGAGCCTTTCCTTTTCCATCACCCTCTGGACCACATCTGGAAATGCATCCTGCATCTTGCCCACAGGAGGCTGGAAGCCCTGAGGCTTGCACCTCCACAGGCGCTGTTAATCCAAGCTGGCTGCACGGTCCCCTCAGCACTTCACTGGCTCTGTAGCTATTTGATTCCAGGCCACTTCCTGTGCTGGTCGCCAGGCCCACAGCGTTTCTGGAGATGCGCCTCTCTCTCTAGACTCGCTGACGGCCACCTCGATCTTACTGGGCTTCCTCGGGAGAGGAGGGCCCTCAATCTCTCTTCCTGCAAAGTTTCACCTGCAAAAAAGATCTACTGGGCTGTCCCCTTAGTCTATCCCGAGACTGTAACAGAAGGCCTGGTGGTCACCCTCTCCATCTGGTCTTTGCCACCAGGCTGAGTCTAATTGGCATTTATTGAGTGAAGCATTTCTAGTTTTATCTTGTATTGGTCAGAGAGAAGAAGCACAGGCAGACCTCGGAGATACTGCCGGTTCAGTCCCAGGCACCCCAATAAAGCAAATATCACAATGAAGTGAGTCACATGAATTTTTTGGTTTACCAGTGCTTATAAATTTATATTTATGCTCTACTGTAGTCTGTTAAGTGTGCAAAAGCATTATGTCTAAAAAACTATGTACATGCCTTAATTTAAAATACTTTATTGCTAAAAAATGCTAATCATCACCTGAACCCTCAGTGAATCACAGATCACAGTAACAAATATAATAATCATGAAGAAAACATTTGGACTGTTGTGAGAATTATCAAAATATGACACAGAGACACAAAGTGAGCAAATGCTGTTGGAAAAATGACACCGATAGATTTGACGGATGCGGGGTCACCACAACCCTTCAGTTGTAGAAAACGCAGTATCTGCAAAGCTCAATAAAGCCAGGTCTGCCCATAGTTATGCTTTCAATGCTGTTTGCAAACCAGTTTCCATCTGCACCTCCTGCTTCCTGCAGCCTGAGGCTTCCAAACCTCTTTGCCTGAATCCACAACCTCCTCGAGCTTTTGCTTTCCAAGACATCGTAGGCGACAGTCTGGTCAAAGGTTCCACCGCTGCAGGACAAGAGCAGCCTCCAGCCTCAAATCACAGACCCTCACGCAACCCTGCCAGCCCCAGGGCCAATGCCACACACTTTGGTTTGTGGACGGCAGCCCCCGAATCAAGGTGCCAGTCTCGCTATTAGCCAGCCCGTGCCAGGCCATGCTGGGGTAGCAGCGACCTCAAACCCGCACAGTTCACAAAGAAGGTTATTTCTCACCCCGGCTACCTGTTGGCTGCATTTTCCATACATCAAGATTCGGGCTGGAGGGCTGGCACTGACACACTGAAGGAGACAACTATAACCCTCTAAGGGGCAGGGGGGGCGCGTGGAAGAGGGGCCACTGGGGAGACTAACCCAACTCCACGGCAGACTCGCTGCTGCCCGCTGTTTTGCACAACCTTGGCCATAGCGACTGGCCTACAGCTAAGAGAGGGATCTGCTGGCGGCAGGGATGCCGCAGCGGCCGAGTGATTGAGCTGAACCTCCCCATAACTTCTACAGTCTCAGCCTTGGGAGAGCCTGACCTGCTCTCCTACACCACAAAGCATCAAAAGACATGAGGCAAAGGCCAGCAGGATGGCAAGGGGAAATGGACAAGCCCAAGTTTAGAGCTGAGATTTGAACAGCCCTCTTCCAGTAATTGATAGACAAGCAGTCAGGAAACCGGGGAGGATACAGCCAACATGAAGACCATCAATCAGCTTTCTCCAGGGACACTTCTGGAACGTTCCACCCAACAACAGCAGAAGCCGCATCCTCCTCACATCCACCCAGACGGAGCCCATTCTGGGCCAGAAAACACACCGTAACAGTTTGAAAAGAATAGAAATTAGGAGTGTGGGATCAATATATACACACCACTATATATAAAATAGCTAACCAACAAGGACCTACTGTACAGCAAGGGAACTTTACTCAACATTTTATAATAACCTAAGAGGAAAAGAGTCTGAAAAAGATTATATATATATATATATATATATATATATCACTGTGCTGTACACCTGAAACTAACACAACATTGTAAATCAACTGTACTCCAATTTAAAAGAAGACTAGAAATCGTATAAAAGATATTCTCAGACCACAATGGAATTAAATTAGAAATAATAACAGAACAGAGAAGCTGGAAAATCCCCAAATATTTGAAAGTTAAACAATACGTGTCTAATTAACACATGGGCCTGAGACGGAGTCTTGGGAGAAATTTTAAACTATTTTGGACTAAATGGAAATAAAAATGAAAATTATCAAAACTTGCAGGATGCTAGGAAGGCAGTGCTCAGAGAGAAATCTATAGCGTTAACTGTATGTGTTAGAAAAGAAGAACGATCTAAAATAAATCTGTGCTTTCATCTTAGGAAATTAGACGTAGAGGAGCAATTTAAGACCAAAACAAGTAGAAAAAAAGAGATCATAAAAATTAGAGCAGAAATCAATGGCATTGAAAACAGGAAAGCAATAGAGAAAATCAACAAAACCAAAAGCTGGTTCTTTGAAAAGATCCAAAAAATTGATAAATCTCTAGCCAGGCTAACCAAGAAAAAAAAGATGACATGAATTGCCAATGTCAGAAACGAAAAAGGCAGCATCACTTCTGGTCCATGACGTTAAAAGAGTCATAAAAGAATAGCGTGAACAACTCTATGTCCACAAACTTGAAAACTTAAGGTGAAATGGCCCAATTCCTTAAAAGACACAAACTACCAAAACTTACACAAGGAGAAACTGGTCAACTGAATAGAACTATGTCTATTAAAGAAATTGGAACAATAATTAACAACTAAAAACCTTCAAAAAAAGAAAGCACTAGGCCCGGATGACATCACTGGTGAATTCTACCAAACATTTAAGAAAAAAAAGATACCAATTCTCTACACTCTCTCATGGAAAATAGAAGCAGAGGGAACATTTCCTAATTTACCCTGTAAGGCCAGATTACCCTGATACCAAAACAAAGACATTAAAAGAAAACTACAAACCAATAACTCTTATGAATGTAGATGCAAAATTCATCAACAAAATACTATCAAATTAAATCCAACAATATATCAAAATAATTATACACCATGACCAGGCATATTTCTACATTCAAAAATCAATCTGTGTATGTACGTATAAATAAATCTATCTACCCATCTGTCTGTCTCTCTATCTCCTGGAGCTGATGAGCAAGTGTAGCAGGGTCTCAAGACACAAGGTTAATATACGAAAGTCAATTGCTTTTCTATAAATCAGCAATGTACAATTGAAATTAAGAAAACAATACCAGTTACAACATACCCCCACCACCACCAAATTGAAATACTTTGCTATCAATTTTACAAAATACGTATGGGATCTATATGCTGAAAACTACAAAACTCTGAGGAAAGAGATCAAAAAAGATGGAAATAAATGGAGAGATATTATTCCATGTTCATGGATAGGAAGACGAGTTATTGTTAAAATGAGTTCTTCCGAATGTAATCTGTCCAATCAATGCATTCCCAATCAAATCTCAGCAAGCTATTTTGTAGCTGTCGACAAAAGGATTCTTAAAAGTTTATACAGAAAGTCAAAAGGCCGAAGAGGTACAGCACACACTGAAGCACAGAGTTGGAGGACTGACATTATCCGATTTCCAAGCTTCCTATTTAAGGCTGCAGAAATCCAAAGAGTGTGGTATTGGTAAAAGAATAGACAAAAAAAAAAAAAAAAAAATCAATGGAACAGAATAGAGAGCCAGATCGTAGACCCACACAAGTACTGTTAACCAAGCTCTGACAAACGGGCAAAGGCAATCGATGGAGAAAGACGGTCTTTTCAACAAATGGAATGATTGGACGTCATGCGCAAAAATTTTAAAAGTGAATCCAGACACAGACTATGGACACTTTTCACAAAACTTAATTCAAATGGATCATAGACCTAAGTGTAAACCTCAAAACTATAAAGCTTCTAGAAGAAAACATAGAACTTGTGTGATCTTGAGTTTGATGATGAGTGTTTTGTTACAACACCAAAAGCACAATCTGTGAAAGAAAAATTGATGTTAGACGTTTTAAAATTAAAAACAAAAGGCACCGTCAAGAGAATGAAAAGACAAGCCATATACCAGGAAAAAATCTTTGCAAAGTACATATCAGATAAAGGACTTAAATCCAAAATACACAAAGATCTCTTAAAACTTAACAATTCGGAAACAAACAAGCCAATTTTAAAATAAGGAAAAGATCTGAACAAACACCTCACTAAAAAATATAAACAAATGTATACGAAAAATACTCAATGCCATTTATCAGTAGGGAAATGCAAATTAAAGCAAGGAAAAACCACTGCATGCCTGCTAGAATGGTCAAATTCCCCAAAATTGACAATACCAATTGCTCTCAAGAATGTGGAGCAATTTTCATCCCTCGCTGGTGGGAATGCAAATTGGTACAGCCACTGTGGAAGACAGTCTGGCAGCTTCTTCCAATGCTAAACATAATCTCACCATATGATCCAGAAGTTGAATTGCTAGGTATTTACCCAACTGACTTGAAAACATATGTCCACACAAAGCCTGTATGCAAATGTTTATAACAGCTTTATTCAGAATTGCCAAAACCTGGAAGCAAACAAGATGTCCTTCCGTAGCTGATGGATAAACAAATCCTGGTACATCCATACAGTGGAATATTAGTCAGGGATAAACATTAATGAGCTGTCAAGCCACAGAAAGACATGGATGAACCTTAAATGTATATGGCTAGGGGAGAGAAGCCAATCTGAAAAGGCTATGTTCTGTAGGATTCCAACTCTATGACGTTCCGGAAAAGGCAAAACCAGAGAGACAGAACAAAGAGACAGGGTCCCAGGGCAGAGAGCAGAGGGTGACCAGGTGAAGCACACAGGATTTTGAGGGCAGCGAAAGTGTTCTGTATGAGGCCGGCATAATGGATACATGACCCTATGCATTTGTCACAGCAAAGAGCTTTATGCAAATGAGTGGTCTTAATATATGCAAATGTTGAAAACTTAGGAGGCTGGGAGTTCCCGGGAAGATGTGCAGACTGGGACAGAAGAGCCTAACTCTAATAAAAACGTATGAAACATCTTCGCTGAAGGAGGTGAGAGGGAAAGTGCTGATCTCAGTAACTTCAGAAAGGAGTGGAGCCTGTGAGATTACAGACAAGAGGAGCTTCGTGTAACACTGCGCCCTGGTCAAGTCCCCCCCTGCTCCCCCCACAGGGAGGACACGTGGACGATTCTGATACTGCTATACGTATACACTGGAAATGAACGATGAGGTCCATGGTCGGGGGGCCAGGTTCTACAGCTGGAGTGGGAGGTCACAGACAGCACGGGGAGGAGGCTGGGACGACCACATGGTGATGGATTCGAGGTGAAGACATCTGCGGGAGCTCAGCTTAGCTTAACAGTGTTATGAATGGGGGGTGGGCAGTTTTGTGTGTCAACCCCATGGCCACAGGTGCCCAGATTACGCACTGTTTCTGGGTGTGTGTGAGGGTGTTACTGGATGAGGTCAGCACTTGGACAGGTGGACCAGTAACACAGGTGACCCCCCCCCCCCAGTGCAGGTGACCCTCCCGTACAGGTGGGCCTCATCCATCCACTGAGGGTCTGAATAGAACAGAAGGTGGAGGAAGGAGGGATTTGCCCTTTTGCACCTGCCTCACCATCGAGCTGGTCTCGTCTCACCTCCTGTCCTCAGATGGGAGGGATGCCATCGGCTCCCCAGGTTCTCAGGCCCTCGGACTTGGGATGAATCACACCACCTGCTCCCTGGGTCCCCAGCCTGCAGACGGCAGCTCGTGGGACTCCTCAGCCTCCGTGACCGCATGAGCCGACTCCTCATAATAAAGCTCCCTGTCGGGGTACGTCCTATTCGTATGTGTCTCTGGAGAACCCTGACTACTAATACAGATGGTTACATAAAGAAATAGAGACGTGAGTCATGTACGTGATATGCGTGTATGTACACACGTTAGTACCCACACGTATTCCCTGGGTCTGTCAGCCGAGAGGGCCAAGAAGCAGCAACACCCCAGTAGCAACCAGCACACCTAGGGCCCAGACCTTGCTTTCTAATAGGATTCTCCAATAAGAGGAACCAGAGCTCCCTGGAGCAATGGCTGATTCTAGGGCTGGGGCAGAGAGAATTCCAGAGAACCTGCAGCTTCTTGTTCTGCCAGAAAGTAAGAAAGTGTCAACAAACAATAAGCATGTCAAAGACAAGGGAGCCGGGCTTCCCTGGTGGCGCAGTGGTTGAGAATCCACCTGCCAACGCAGGGGACACGGGTTCGAGCCCTGGTCTGGGAAGATCCCACATGCTGCGGAGCAACTAGGCCCGTGCTCCACAACTACTGAGCCTGCGCGTCTGGAGCCTGTGCTCCGCAACAAGAGAGGCCACGATAGTGAGAGGCCCGCGCACCGCGATGAAGAGCGGCCCCCGCTTGCCGCAACTAGAGAAAGCCCTCGCGCAGAAACAAAGACCCAACGCAGCCAAAAATTAATTAATTAATTAAAAAAAAAAAAAAAAGACAAGGGAGCCACCTGAAGGGCTCCCAATGGCCGAGAAATAAAATAAATAGCACTGGATTATCCCAAAGCATAAAATGAATATCCATGGGTCCATACTGATATAAGTAAGTGAAATAGATAACTAAATGCGGAAGAGACAAATCTCCCTGCAGAAGAATTCCAAATCATTTATGTAGATGCTCCGGCCTCAAGGAGGTGAAGGATGACTCCCTGGTCCTCAGGTGTGGGCTGAGGGTGACCTTCCAAAAAGGACAGTGTGGAAAGTGGGGATTGAGGGAGGAGTCATATTCCAGCGGGGAAGCCAACTCAGACCACCTCAGCCAGAGATCAAAGTCAGTGTCAACTGTGATACGTCCTGTCGAGAGTAGGAACCGCTGAAATGATGTGAGGAAAGCTGGACTTATCTCTGCATCGTCCGCCTGAACCCCAGTGTAATCAGGAGAAAAACATCAGACAAATCCCGATTGAGACACCCTATAAAACCCCCAACCTGTTCACCTCAAAACTGTCAAGGTCATCAAAAACAAGGAAAGTCCGAGGAACCGTCAGGACCAAGAGTAGCCTAAGGAGAGGTGATCAGTCAGTCAGTGTCCTGGAACAGAAAAAGGACACTAGGCAACAACTAAGGAAACCTGAATGATGTATAGACTCTACTTAGTAATAATGTATCAATATTAGTTCACTAACTGTATGAAATGTACCATCCCAATATGAGAGGTTAATAAGAGCGGAACTGAGCTGGGGTATATGAGAACTCTCTGTACTAGCTTCACAATTTTTCCGTAAATCTAAACCTGTTCTAAAAAATAAAGTTTAATTTTTTAAAAAGGCATGCATTTCATTGCATGTGAATTTCACCTCAGTAAATTTGATTTTAAAGTTTAAAACATGGGCTTCCCTGGTGGCGCAGTGGTTGAGAGCCCGCCTGCCAATACAGGGGACGTGGGTTCAAGCCCTGGTCTGGGAAGATCCCACATGCCGCGGAGCAATTAAGCCCGTGCACCACAACTACTGAGCCTGCGCTCTAGAGCCCATGAGCCGCAACTACTGAGCCCACATGCCACAACTACTGAAGCCCACGTGCCTAGAGCCTGTGCTCCACAACAAGAGAAGCCACCGCAATGAGAAGCCCGCGGACCGCAAGGAGGAGTAGCCCCGCTCGCCACAACTAGAGAAAAGCCCGCGAGCAGCAACAAAGACCCAATGCAGCCAAAAATAAATAAATAAAATAAATAAATTTATTTTAAAAATAAAAATTAAAAAATAAAGTTTAAAACAGGATAGACCTAGAGATTGTCACACTGAGTGAAGTAAGTCAGACACAGAAAGACAAATATCATACGATATTGCTTATATGTGGAATCAAAAAAAGGGGGTACCAATGAATTTATTTACAAAACAGAAGTAGAAAACAAACTTATGGTTACGAGGGGATGGGGGGGATAAATTCGGAGATTGGGATGGACATATACACACTACTATATATAAAATAGATAACTAATAAGGACCTACTATATAGCACAGGGAACTCTACTCAATACTCTGTAATGGCCTATGTGGGAAAAGAATCTAAAAAAGAGGGATATATGTATATGTATAACTGATTCACTTTGCTGTACACTTGAAACTAACGCAACATTGTAAATCAACTATACGCCAATAAAAACTTTTTTAAAAAGTTTGAAACAAAATGTGGTCCCTGCTCTTTGGAGCTTTAGTCTCGTGAAGGAGGAAGATACAGTAGCCGCCTAGCACAGGGAGATCATCTCGGTGCTTTGTGACCACCTAGAGGGGTGGGATAGGGAGGGTGGAGGGAGACGCAAGAGGGAGGAGATATGGGGATATATGTATACGTATAGCTGATTCACTTTGTTATGAAGCAGAAACTAACACAACATTGTAAAGCAATTATACTCCAATAAAGACGTTAAAAAAAAAAAAAAAGGAGGAAGATAGTATAGCAGAAAAGCATGCATTTACGTCGCAGGTTGTCACCACCCCTCTGAGTTAAACCCATAGGGACCAGCAGGGAAACTGAGGCAGGCAGTTCATTGACTTGGCCAAAAGGAGGCAGTACAGAGCTTCAGGACAGCTGACTCTGAAACCAACCCTCCCACCCAAGGAGAGCCAGTCCCCATGGAATCACAAATGTGGACGAATCAGCATGGGGGTACATCGTAAGGCATTTTATTTTCTTGGAGGAAGACAGAAGCCCCCGCAGCACTGAGATGAAACGTGCCCGGCATTCGGCTGTGGTCAGAGACTGTAACAAGGCAATCACCTTTCCCAGTTTAACCAGGTTTCTAGGAAAACGGCCCATGGCCAAGCGGGGACCGAGACGGTACTGGTGAGAAGCTCACAGCCATCAGCTAAGTCTCCCCAGCCCCCAAGCCCCCGCCTCCAAAACACACTCTGCGTTAAGTGTAATGGGTCTTAGGGAATTTATTTTGCCAATTTTAGAACCCACCATAAAGAAGAAATATGAGAGGATTTTATGGGGTGTACTGTATATCTTTAATACTCGTATCTTTTCTCGAAATGCTGAGAATATCAATTACATTTATGGCTTTATGAGGAGACGCTCCAGCACCATGGAGGGCAAAGCAAGTTTTAGCAGAAAATAAACAATGGTGGGCATGGGTCACTGGTGCCCGGTGGGCGCCGAGATCCCGGACTGTGTTTGAGGGTCCAGCAGACGTCAGACAAACCAACGGCTGCCGTTCGGGGGGATTTTATGTTTGGGTGTGCATGCATGCGTGCACACGTGTAAATGCAGGTGTGCGTGTGTGTGTGCGTGTGCCCCTCATTCCTCATTGTTTGAGGAGAGGATGGTCTTAGGGGAGAGGAGCTCCTACCCGCCCCGCACCCAGGGCAGATAGCAGCTCTGCTCTGGGATCCAGCCTCAGCCCCCTCTCCCCCGGCCACAAGCCTGACCAAGGGGCTCCCACAGTCCTCCGGCCCAGCCTCCACCCCCCCTCACGTGGACCCCCCCTGTGGCCCCCCTCTGGCTCCAGATCTCTGCAGGATCTTCCCCTCTAGCCTGGTCTGGTCTCCCCAGCTGGCCGGTAGGAGCATGGACATCAGAGCCAGGGACACCTTTGGCAGCAGGTGGCTGGCCTGGGGTCTCCAGACTAAGGGCAGCAGAAGCGTGCCCTTGGGGTGCAGGGACTGGGGGCGGAGCAGGCTGGGCTCCAGCCCCGCCCCCTCAGCCACTGAACAAGGGCTCCAGCAGCCACTCATCCTACGGAGGGTGCACAGAGCCCCAGGGAGCGACCGTGCATCTCAGACGGGCTGGGAGCCTGAAGAGACACACTGCACACATGTGCACACACACACGCACGCATAACCCTCGCCCAGGTGGGTCCCTGCTCCTGGTGACTGAGAGCTCCTAGCAATGAGCCCCCTCCCCACCCCGGACCCTGCCCCCCTCGGGGTGGGGAGCCCAGAGCCTTTCCCTCAGGCGGTGGCGTGCCCCCCGCCCCCCGGGCAGCTGCGAGGTGGCAACACTCCCGCCTCTGCTTAGAGTTATTTATGGCTCCGACGTGCGTGTTTGTTTAAAATCTGCTGCAGAATTCATCCTCTCTGCCACTTACTCAGCTATTATCAGCCATCGCAAAAGTGCCAAAGAGAGAGTCGTAAACGGCAGAGATTTACGAGGCAGCAAGAACACAGGAACGAACGAGGGGAAATTAAATCCTTTACCTGCATGGTTATTTACGAGCTGGGCTGACACGCGCCACCACCCGGGTGGACGTGGACCCCGACCTCCGCCCTCAGACACCGCCCTCCCGCCGGAGGCAACCCTCCTCCACCCCCGCCAGCTGTGAGCTGTGGTGGGACCAGCCCGCCATGAGACGTGGGGGCTGCCTCCCGCCTGCTGTGTGACCTTGGGCATATCCCTGCCCTCTCTGGGCCTCAGTTTACCCTTCTGTACCAAAGAGGGGAGCGGACAGATGGGCTCTAGGGAACGTGCTAGTCACGCAGCAAGATAGGGCTCCCCAGCTCCACCCCGTGCTGCCCTTCTTCCCAGCCCCACACCCCAGCCTGGCCGCCCCGTGGCCCTTGTGTGCAGGCCAAGCCCTCTACTGCTGGGCTGGGCTGGACCCCGCATCCTGGGCCAGAGGATGGCCCAGTGCCCCATCCTGCCCTTTACGGGGGACCCTCCTTCGTCTCCCACTGCTCCCCACAGAGGGGGCTGGAGGGTGGGGGTCCAGGTGGCTGACCGGCCTCTCCTGAGACGCGGAGGAAGGGGCTGGGACAGACTTCCCCGGGCCTTGCTGGAAAGCCCCAGAAGAGGGAGGAGGTCAAGGGGAAGCACCGGTGGGGGCGGGAGTCCAGGCTCCTCCTGGGTCAGAAGAGGCCGCCACTCCACGAGAAACCCTTCGAGCCACGGTGGCCACAGCCCTGGCGGAGGGGCGGGGGGTCAGTGGGCCGAGGCCTTGGCCTGGCGTGAAAAGAGCCCTGGACGGAGAGGGGCCCAGGACAGCCGCCTGGGACGTCCCCCTGTCTCCTTGAAAGACAAGACCAGCATCTGGGCCTCGTCCACCCGAACTGCTCTGAGAAGGGACCCAGCCCCGGGGCAAGCAG
Source organism: Balaenoptera ricei (assembly GCF_028023285.1). Lineage (NCBI taxonomy): Eukaryota > Metazoa > Chordata > Mammalia > Artiodactyla > Balaenopteridae > Balaenoptera > Balaenoptera ricei. Next base: position 186,852,426 of record NC_082640.1, on the reverse strand, counting down.
GAGCCTGGGGCCATCTTCGGGGACAAGAGGCCTCGCTGGGGTCAGCTCAGCCAGGGTGGGCTCGGGGGCCAGCAGGTGGCCCCACTGTCCCCAAGGACACACCTAGCCCTGTTCGCCCAGCCAGGCTAGGTGTGTGGGAGTCGCAGCCCCCCAGGGTCAGGGCTCAGGCCCAAGCAGGAGGGTCCCTCCCTGAAGTGAGGTCTCACTGGGCCCCTGCCCTTCCCTTGTGCGGGCTGAGTCCCTCGGGGCCGGGAGAAGGAGGCAGAGCGGAGAGGGTGACTGACACCTGCAGCCACCCCTCTGACTGTGACCCCCCGACTCCGACCTCAGCACCCCTGCCCGGGCCCAGTACCCCCAAGACCCGCCTGCCAGAGCCCCTCTCCCCTTGCCGCTTCACCAGGGCTGCCAGGGGCTCAAGCCGTGAGCCTCACTTTGACGTTCCCCTACTGCCCGAGTGTGCTCGCCCCCCGGGGGCCAAGGACGCAGAGAGAGCTGGCTCTGCCCCCACCACAGACCTCAGCCATCCCCCCAGCGGCCCCGTGGTGCCGGCCAGATCGGAAACAAGAAGCCAAAACTGGGAAGGGGCAGACAGGACGGGGGGTGCCCTGGGAGGACACAGAGGAGGGGGTACTCTGGCCAAGACTGAAATTTTAAAGAGGGAGCAGCGAGAAGAGGCCCGTGATGACGGTCACCTGAGGGCAGGTGATGTTGGGGACAGTTTGCAGAGGATGCCAAGCCCCAGCGTCCACACCCCGGCTGCACAGCTGCCGCAGGGCTCCACGGGCCCCTCCTGGAAGGTTCTGGCTTGTCCTGACCGCACATGTTCACAGCAGGGCAGAGCACAGCCTGACCCCCTCACTGGAGCCGAGGATGCCTGAGCAGCACGGGGCTGCTCTCCCAGGTGGCGGCCCTCCGACCGAGGACTCCCGGGGTGGGGGACCCGGTCCATCCCGGCCTCAGACCGCAGGTGAGGTCGTTCTCCCCACCCAGGCCTCGGTTTCCCCAGTCAGACAAAAGCTGGACACATGAGGGCACTTGTAGCTCAGAGGCCCCGAGGTGTTGACCAGCTTGAGGTCCCTGGCCCGTCAGGCCCCCCGCCGAAGCCACGCCCGGCCGGCCACCTGGGGTCACCATCTGTAACCCCGCAGCCGCCCGCTCTGGGCCCTCTCCCTCCATCTCATTCTCGTTTTCTTCCCGGTGTAATTGAAAAATCAATATGTTGCAGAGTTTCTGCGCAAACCACAAATACAATTATTTCCAATCACACAAGGAATGAGCCGAGAGTAACCGCAGCTGCTCCATGGCGAGACCCTGGCCTCAGCGTACACGGGCCCAGAAGTGAGCGAGGGCCCTGCAGACACCAGAGCTGCGAGCCGGCCCGGGGGACCCCTTGTCCGACACCCGCTCTGGTTCTAATCGGGTCTTCCCTCCCGTGACTTTGCCTGATAGTGCGGTGCCCGGCCTCATAAATAACAGAGCTTAATGAACGGCATGAAAAGTTAATTAATTGTAAGCGTAGTTACACACAGCCACGCCATACCTGTCATAAAATATATCTTCTGTTGGAACTTATTACATTTTTATCAACTCAGCCTCACAAGTCCCGACGCGTACCTGGGCCGTGGACCGTCCTCTGCAATCAGAGTCATTTGGCTTTTATGGGTTTGCTCAATTTCACCCAAGGGACAGATGGGACAAAGCAAGGAGAGGGCCACCTGTCCTACCGAGCACAGGACGAGGGAAGGCCAAGTGCCAGCCCCGGAGTGGATGCCGCCAGCCCCAGCCTGCCCACCGCCTGCCCCAGCCCAGCCGTGCACAAGGGCCTGCCACCTGCGCCCGGCCCCACGTCCTGGGGGACAGCATCACCCCAGCCACCGCCAGCGCAGCCCCCCTGCAAGGCTGCGGTGTGCCTCCGTCTTCAGGCTGGCTCCCCAGCCCCACGGTCCCCACGTGAGGGCTGAGCGGCTAAGCTGTGCCACCCTGAGCTGGCACCTGCCCCCGGAACTGGTCCCTGCCCCCCAAGGAGACAGTGGCAGGGTGCAGGAAGCTAGGCTACTGGAGTCCCAGCCAGGGGTCCCTCTCCCCCTGAGTGGCAGGGTCCCCAAGATGGAGGGAGAGGCAGGAGCTCAGAACGGGGGGCTCCCCAAAGCCTTAACCTGCCTGGGCCCCTCATCTGTCCCAGGGCAGCTCCCCTCGGGCCAGGGTCAGGGAGGCTCTGAGACCTGCCCTCACTGCTTGTAACCACACGCATCACACTTACAGGGGTGGGTCCACCTGCCCCCCCACCCCGGCGTGTCCTCTTCTCTTTCCCAAAGGCTCAGTACTGACCCCACCCCTGACCTGAACTGACCAAGGCCACCCCCCACAGGGCAGCATCTGTGCCCCTACCCCCAGGGGCACCGCCCTCCGCTCTGGCCTTAGGCCCCTCACCACCACTGGAATTTGGCATCACCAGTACCCTGCATGGGGGCCACCACACCTCTGTCCTCACCGGGATGGGGAAAGGGCCCTCCCCCCACGGAGGGTACTCCCAAGGCCTGGTCACCCTCCTCCTTGTTGTCCCCAGGTGGTGCACACCCAGGGTACGGATGCCACCACTGGCCACGGTGCATCCCTTGTGCACCATGCCCTCTAAGGGACACGCTCCTCAAGGCAAAGATGCTCTTTACCTGCCCCATCTGGGGGGTCCACCGGCCGCTGTGGCCACTGAGCACTGGACAGGAGCCCAATCCAGCCGCAGGATTGGATTTTTAAAATTTTATTTGAGTTAGTAGCTTTATTGCGGTACCGCTGATACAGAGTAAACTGTATGCATTTATAGTAAACAGTTTGAGAGGTACAACCATCCAGGCCCAGCGTGGATGACATCTTGGTGCCCCTTTGTCACCAGCCCTCTCTCCCTCTGCTCCCGGCCCCAGCGCCTGGGCAGCTCTGATCCATAGTCTGTCATTCTGGACTAGTTTGCATTTTCTAGAATTTTCTATGCATTCTTTACAGACTCGTAACTTAGATTTTTATCTTTTGTCCAGCTTCTTTCACTTGGCATATGGGCATTCATCCCTGGTGTGCTGTTTCTCGCTGACAGGCGTCCACGCTTGGACATACCAGAGTTTATTTGTCCATTCGGGTGTTGATGGACATCTGGGCTGGGTCCAGTTTGGCGCTGTTACAAATAAGGCTGCTCTGCACTGCCACACACAGCTCTGTGTACGCGGAGTCTTTCTCGCGCAGAGGAATGGCTGCATCATACGTCAGGTATACGTTTTTTTTGTTTGTTTTTTGGGGGTTCTTTTGGGTTTTTTTTTTTTAAAAGCACATATGGGTTTCACATTATCTTTCTTTCTTTCTTTCTTTCTCTTTCTCTCTCTTTCTTTCTTTCTTTTTGGCTGCGTTGGGTCTTCGTTGCTGCGCACAGGCTTTTATCTAGTTGCGGCGAGCGGGGGCTGCTCTTCATTGCGGTGCGCGGGCTTCTCACTGTGGTGGCTTCTCTTGTTGCGGAGCACAGGCTCTAGGCGCACGGGCTTCAGTAGTTGTAGCACCCAGGCTTAGTTGCTCCGCAGCATGTGGGATCTTCCCAGACCAGGGATCGAACCCGTGTCCCCTGCATTGGCAGGCAGATTCTTAACCACTGCGCCACCAGGGAAGTCCAGGTGTACGTTTAATGGTTTAAGAAGCTGCCAGATTGTTCCCCAAGGTGGTTGTACCACTTTACATCCCCCACACAAGCAGGTCTGAGACTCCCAGCCCCTTCCACAGCCTCTCAAACATGGGGTGTGGCCAGTCTTTTTAGTGTTACCATTCTGATATGTGTGAGAGTGCCTCACTGTGGTTTGAACTTGCATTTTCGTAACGACTAACAAGGTTGAGCATCCTTTCCTGTGCTGATTTACTGTCTGTTTATCATTATTGGCTGTTGGTGGTGTTTTTTCCTTTAGCATTCGGTAAAATTCATCAGCAACCCAAGTCTGGAGTATTCATTGTAGAAAGGTTTTGTTTTTGTTTTTTTAATTTTTGGCTGTGTTGGGTCTTTGTTGCTGTGCGGGCTTTCTCTAGTTGAGGTGAGCAGGGGCTACTCTTCAATGCAGTGTACGGGTTTCTCATTGCGGTGGCTTCTCTTTGTTGTAGAACACAGGCTCTAGGCACACGGGCTTCAGTAGTTGTGGCACGCGGGCTCAGTAGTTGTGGCTCACGGGCTCTAGAGCGCAGGCTCAGTAGTTGGGGTGCATGGGCTTAGTTGCTCCGCAGCATGCGGGATCTTCCTGGACCAGGGCTCGAACCTGTGTTCCCTGCATGGACAGGTGGATTCTTAACCACTGCGCCACCAGGGAAGTCCTGTAGAAAGGTTTTTAAGTACAAATTTTATTTCTTTAATAGATATAAGACTAGCAGGCTATATATCTCATCCTACTTTGGTTATTCGTGTCTTCCAAGGAATTTATCCATTTCCTTTCAGTAGTTGAATTTATTGGTATAAAGTTGTCCCTAACACTCCTTCTCCTTTTAATATCAGTGGAATCAGTTCTGATGTCACTTCTTTCATTCCTGATATTGGTAATTTGTTTTCTCCCGTTTTCTCTTGATCAGCCTACCTAAAGGTTTATTGTTGTTATTGATCATCTCAAAGAACCAGCTTGGGTTTTATTGATTTTCTCTATCATTTTTCTGTTTACTATTTCATTGATTTTCACTCTGATCTTTATTACTGCCTTTCTTCTTCTTACTTTGGGTTTCATTTGCTCCCCTTTTTCTAGTTTCTGAAGGTGGACACTGAGGTCATTGATTTGAAATTTTTTTTCCTTTCTATTATAGACATTTGATGCTATAAATGTCCCCCTAAGGAGTGACTGAGCTAAGTCCACACATTTTCTGTGGGATTTGCTATATTTTCAATTGGATTCAGTTCAAAATACTTTCCAATTTCCCTTTTGATGTCTTCTTTGACCCATGGGTTATTAAGAAATGCGTTAGTTTCCAAATCTGAGGGATTTTCCAGAACTCTTCCATTTCTAATTTAATTCCACTGTAGTCAGATAACATACTTTTTATGACTTGGATACTTTTATATTTTTTGGACTTGTGTTATGGCCCAGAATATGGTCAGTCTTAGTAAATGCTCCATGTGTGCTTGAAAAGAATGACTATTCTGTTGTTGGGTGAGTGTTTCATGAATGTCAGTTGAATCCGAAGTCTTTACTAGCCTTACTGATTTTCTGTCAACTTGTTGTGACAGTTATTCAAAGAGAGGTATTAAAATCCTGGCTTTAATTGTGGATTTTCTCTAATTCTCCTCATGGTTCTATTAGGTTTTGTTTCATGTATTTTAAAGCTCTGTTATTTGGTGCATAAACATTTAGGATTATTATGTCCTCTTCATGAATTGACGCTTTTATCATTATGAAACAATTTTCTTTATCCCTGGCAATATTCTGTGCTCTGAAATATGTTTTGTCTGGTATTAATATAGCCACTCCAGAGGTCTTTTGATTAGTGTTATCATAGGATATCTTTTCCAATTCTTTTACTTTTAACTTATTTTTATCTCTATATTTAAAATGTGTTCCTTATAGATAGCATATATTTGGATCTTGCTTTTCTACCCAATTTGTCCACCTGTCTCTCATTTTGGATATTTAGACCATTTACATTTAATGTATTATTGGTAGGTTTAAGTCCATTATCTTGTTATTTATTTCCTATTTGTCCCATCTGTTTTTCTCCTTTTCCTCTTTTTCTGCCTTCATTTGGATCAATTCAAAGTGTTTTTACAATTTTATTTTATCTTTTTGTTGGCTTATTTGCTATGGCTCTTTGATTTGTAATTTATTTATTATTTTAAGGCTTATAGGAAACATTTAATTTATCACAGTCCTCTTCAAGCGATATTATAGCACTTCATGTACAATATAATAACATTAAAATAGAAGATTTTCATTTATTCCCTCCAAAACTTTAAGCTGCTGTTTTCATGCATTTTACTTGTATGTATGTCATAAACTCCACACTGCATTATTATCATCTATGTTTAAACAATTATCTGTTAAATGTGTTTGAATAATAATAATACATCTTATGTATTTACCTATAAAAGTGCTAGTTGCTGTACTTTCCATTCCTTTATGTAGCCCCAAATGCCCAGCTGGTATCATCTTCCTTCTGCCTGAAGGACACCTTTTAACATTTCTTGTAGTGCAGGTCTTCTGGTGAGAAGTTCTTTCAGCTTTGGTATGTTTGCAGAAGTCTTTATTTTGTATTTGTTTTGGAAAGATATTTTTACTGGGTATAGAAGTCTACATTGTTAGATTTTTTTTTCTTTGAGGACTTTGAAGACGTTGTTCTACCATCTGTCCTGCATTTTCCACAAACCTGCTGTCATCTTTACTTTGGTTCCACAGTATGATTCTTCTCTTTTATTTTCTGGCTGCTTTTAAGATTTTTGCCTTTATCACTGGTTTTGAGCAATTTGATTTAGATGCGCTTTGCTGTCTTTTTTTTTTTTTCATATTTCTCATGCTGGGGATTCCTTGAGCGTCTTGAATGTGAGTTTATACTTCTCATCATATGTGGAAAATATTTGGCCATTATTTCTTCCAGTATTTTTTCTGTTTCCAATTAAACATGTTAGGCCACTTGGAGTTTTCCCAAAGCTCATTGATACTCTGTTTGTTTTTAAATTAATGTTTTTCTGTGTTTCTATTCAGATCATTTATAATGCTACATCCTCAAGTTTGCTGATCATTTCTTCGACAATATCTAATCCACCATTAATTATATATGCTATGGTTTTCATTTCAGGCATTAGAGTTTTCATCTCTAGAAGTTTCATTGGGGTCTTTTATTTTACATCTTCCATGTCTCTGCTTAACTTTTTGAACATATCCAAAAACAATCCAGTTGTAATAACTGTTTTAATGCTTTTGTGTGCTAATCCTAACATCTGTGTCAGTACTGGTTTGGTTTTGGTGATTTATCTCCTCATTATGCATTGTATTTTCCAGCTTCTTTAGATGCTTCTGAATTTTTTATTGGATTCCAGACATTGTGAATTTTATCTTGTCAGATGCTGGGTTCTTGATCTTTTTGTGGGATGTAGCTAAGTCACTTGGAAATAATTTGATCCTTTGGGGCATTGCTTTAAAGACTTTCTAGGCAGAAGTGGAGCAGTGCACTAAGTCTGGTCACCCCACTGGTGAAGCAAGGCCTTTGGGAGGACTCTGTCCAAGGTCCAGGAGTCCTGAGCTTTTCCAGGCTGACTGTGGAACATGCACTATCCCTGAATACTAAGCCTGTTACTCCTAATCCTTTCCCCACCTCGGGTAGTTCCCTGACCCACATGTGCTGATCATTCCTCAACGGAATCAACTGAACCCTAAAAGGGACCCTCTGTGACCCCAGGGCTCTCTTATGCTGCTCTCTCCTCTCCAGCTTGCTAGCCTCACATGCTCACCTCCTTGGTCCCCCTCTCAGCTCCAACCCCCATTCCAGGGAGCCCCCTGCCTCCCTCCTTCCAGCTCCAGGGCACTAAGCTGGGGTGGTTGTATGATTTCCAGCCTCTCACCGTACTCCACTACCCGATGTCCTGCACCTTGAGAATGGACTTTCTATATATTTTTGTCCACTTCTTGCTTATGTCAGGTGGGACAGTGAATCTGGTCCATGGTACTCCATCTTGGCTAGAAAAAGCCCCATTTTATTTCATTGTATTAAATTGTAATAGTTAGGAGTGGCCAGTACCAACTAAATTGGGTAGCGCAGCTCGAAACTGTGGGCTACATGGGGACAGGAGTCCGGTTGGCCTGGTTCCCTGTGGGCACCACGGGCACTGGCACAGCCAGGGTGCCCAGGAGTGCTTGCTGAGTGAACAGTTGGCAGGACAAATGTGATGAGTATAAGCCCCAGGCCTGGAGGGAGGATAGAGACCACCAGGAAGACTTTCCCCAAAGACCCCCACTCAGCACGTGCACCCTGGGGTCCTCATGGCTCACTCTCGTCCACCAGGGGAATCCCCTGCTGGTCCTGGGCACCCCCAGCACCTGCAGCCAGGGGGGCTCTGCCATCACTCAGCACCCCATCTCCTGTCACTCCTCCCGAGAGGTCATTCCTGTCCTAATGACCCCCAGCTTCTCAGAGCTCCCACCCCAGCATCCCTCAGCATCATGGGATCCCGGGCTCCTGCAGTTTAAACCCAGACCACCGAGACCCAGCCTGGCAGTGTTCCTGCCCTCTGTGACTTAGGAAGACAGACCTCAAAAAGGCTGGAGGTCCCAATTCAAAAACGGGCAACGGACTTGAATAGACATTTCTCCAGTGATGACCTACAAATGGCCAACAAGCACATGAAGAGATGCTCAACATGGTTAGCCGTCAGGGAAATGCGAATCAAAACCACAGTGAGAAACCACTGCACACCCACTAGGATGGCCAATATCAGAAAAACAGAAAATAGCAAGTGTTGGCAAGGCTGCGGGGAAATTGGGACCCTTGTGCACTGCTGGAGGGAATATGAAATGGTGCAGCCACTATGGAAAATAGTTCGGCATTTCCTCAAAAGGTCAGCCATAGAATTATGATACGACTCAGCATTTCCACGCCTGGGTAACTACTCAAAAGAACTGAAAGCAGGGACTTGCACCAACATTTACACACCCATGTTCACAGCAGCGTTATTCACAATAGCCAAAAGGTGGAAGCAACCCAAGTGTCCGTGGGTGGATAAATGGATAAACAAAATGTGGTCCATCTATACAAAGCAATAGGATTCAGCCATAATAAGGAATGAAGTTCTGACACCTGCTCCAACATGGCCGAAACTTGAGGACATCATGCTAAGTAAAACAGGCCAGTCACAGAAGGACAAATACTGTATGATTCCACTCATACGAGGTACCTAGAGGAGTCATTTCACAGAGATGGAAAGTAGAAGGGTGGGTGCCAGGGGCTGGGGGAGGGGGAGGCGGAGGGGGTAGTGTTTAATGGGGCAGAGTTGTTAGAGATGATGAAGAGTTTTGGATGCAGATGGTGGTGATGGGTACACAGCACTGTGAATGGCCTTAGATGGCCACTGAATAACTGTACACCCAAGATGATAGCTAGGCGGTTATGTATATTTCACCACAATATTTTAAAGGCTGGAGGTGCCTACAGGCCAGGCCAGGTGACCTCTGGCTGCGTGGAGTCTCGGGTACAGCAAGGCTGGGTGTCCGGGGGCGGAGCTGTCGGACAGGGTGACGCTGACGCTCTCAGCCTCTGACACCTTGACGCGAGGGAGGTGGGGTTTCTCCCACCTTTATATGAATCCCACTCCGCCCCGGCTAAGGACGTGCGTCTTCCCAGAAGCATAGATTTAGCAGATTGACTGGAAAACGGCAGCTGCCTGGGGCTAATAGCGTCCTGAGCGCCCATAGTTTAGAGGAGGGGGCGGCACTCTGGCTGCGGGGGTGGCGGAAGCGGGAGAGGACCCAGCCCAGCACCCTCTCCTCCACAATTGGCTTTGGCGGGGTTTATGACTTTTTACAAAAAGATAAGCCAGGCCCAGACATTCCCTCCACTCAACCTGGCTCTCATCACTCCCCCCCTTCTCTTGTCTCCCGGCCTCTGACTCTGCCTCAAGTTTCCCGCCTGCACCAACAAGCGTGGCTTTTGTGCCTTGGGGAGCCCTCAGTTCTGACCCTCCCGGCCCCTCTCCCACACTTCCCAGGCCAACCTCCCCTCTTCCCTGTGTCCGGCTGAAGTTGCCGAGACCTGGGGCCGGCCTCCAGGCACCCGGCCCGCTGCCCACAACTCTGCAGAGGCATCAACTCACACGGACACACACACACAAGCATACACACAGAAACAGACACAGACACACTTTCAGAAACACACACAGACACACACCCACCCACCAGCAAACCCGGGCATCCAAGTGCATCTTGCAGAAAGAAACAGCATTTGTGCCCCCCTCTCTGCCGCCTCCTTTGGGGGCTATTCGGCGTCCCGCAGGGTCCCGACCCTATAAGCCCACAGCGTGATGGGCAGACACACACCAGGGGGCTGCCGCACGCTCCCCAAAGCTGATGAACACGTTCCCTCGGCCCCAGGGGGTTGCCGGGATTAAGTCTGAAATTGCATGCGTGGAGCTGGCGTCTGGAGCCCCTGCCCAGGCTCAGTGACCCCAACGATGCTGAGGACCCTCTCCTGGGAGCCCCCGCGCCGCCCAGCCTGTCCCGGTGTCCTTGAGGGCGCCCTACTGCACCCCTGCACGCTGGCCACTCCACGGATGGGGCACAGCTGATTCCTGCAGGTCCCCTGAGCCACGTGGAGTCAGACGGGCAGGGCAGGGTGTTAATGAGGATTTAGACACGCCGCGCACACAGGTACACACACTCGCAACTCTGCTCTAGGGGTAAGATGCCGGACGCCCTTCTGTCTCAACTCAGCCCCTAGGTTTGCTTGCCTCCCCCTCCCCTTCCCCCCATCCTGGAGCCCACCCTCACCCCAGGTAACACTGTTAACCCCTCCTGCTTCCTTGCGTATCCATCTCCACTGCACTGTGTTTAAACACATTCACTCATTGCTGACATTTATAAGCAGATTTCAGATCAAAGCCGAGTTCAGGCTTTCTTGAAATACTGGAAGCTCCGCTGCACAGGCCATCCTAGAGCCATCGGCTGGCACCCAGCGAAGGCTGCGGCGCCCTCTGCGCGGTACCACACTCTCTCGGCCACACCCAGCCCTGCAGGCTCCGAGTTTGCCGCCCCAGCACGAAGACCAGGGTGGAGGCCGGCTGGACAGCCTGCTCTGCCGCCCTTGGTCAGAATGAGACGGGACCCCAGGGCATCAGCTGCAGCCGGGCCCGGTGAGAGACGGGGAGGCCCAGCAGGCACACCAGCAGCAGAGGGCTTGGCCTGGTCAGCAGTGCCCGGCCTGAGTGGGCGACGGGCCAGCCGAGGCAGCGGAGCGGCAGGGTCCGCAGAGGCAGTGGGCTTCAGGGGCCCGGCTATGGGGGAGGAGAGGACACTGCCCGCAGGTGCTAGAGGCCAGACCCATTCCAGAGAGTCTGGCTTCCTCCTCCCAGTAACCTAATCGTGCCCATTTTATGAGTGGAAAAACCGAGGCTCAAGGAAGTGATCCATTTTGCCAAGTTCTCCCAGCTAACAGCTGGTGGAGTGACCCCTGAACACCTCCCTTCGACAGCCGAAGTTTGACGCCCCCCGGCCCCTCCAGGCATGGCAGCCAGGAGTCGGGGGAAGGAGTGGGGGGCCGGGGGGGGAGCCAGCTTGTGTGCCGCGAGCCCGTCCCCACCGGCTCGCCATCAATTGGCTCAGTCCTGCCAGGTTCCCTTGTCTGCTGCGAAACACTTGGTGGGATCAGTGGTCTCCGAGGGCCCCCTCCTCAGGACCACTGGGTTCGGCCAGAGGCGGGAGGGGCAGCTCTCACGGGGCGGGGGGGTCAGCGCTACCCACCGTGGGGGTCTGACAGAGGCCTGAGGACCACCTGGGCCGGGGATTTGACCTAAAAAGCACCTCTGGTCCTAGGCAGGCTCCTGAGAACTGGAATCCTGAAGCCCCCAGGATGCTCATGGCCCTGCCACCCTTGAGCTCAGAGACCAGGGTGCACGGGGTTGTGGAGGGGGTGCTGGGGGGGCCGCTCCTGCTGCCCACCCGCCCGCCTGCCCGCCAGCTGAGCCGCCAAGCGGGGCCGCGCTCGACAGTGGGGGTTAATTGGAGCCCACACGGCGCCTTAGCTGCATCTCAGCTCCCTGACGTTAGCCGCCAGGCTGGCCACGGCAGCTCAGGGGGCCGTCAGGGCCGGACAAAGTGCCGGACAAAGGGCTGCCTGCAGATTGAGGGCAAACTGAGCTGGCCTGCGGCGGGGTGTGATCATCGGGCCCCGCTTTAAGGTGTCTGGGGCAGGGGGTGGTGGGCGTTAATGGGGAAGGAGAGACGGGGCAGGGAGGAAAGGCGCTGGGCTGCAGCTGGGGAGCAGCTGGGAATGTCTGCCAACAAAGGGCCCCCGCTGAGCTCAGGCCCCTGCACAGGCGCAACCTCAAGGGGGCTTGAGAGAGCCCCTGCCCACCACCCAGCGCTCTCGGGGACAGGGGTCGGCAGGCCTGAGCCTGCAGGGTCCCAGGGCAACTGTTCTGGGGGGTGAGATGAGGCACGAGGAGGGGGCTTCTCAGCTACAGACTCCCTTTCCTCATCAGAGACTGGGAGCATCTTCGCTGAGGCTTTAGTGAACATGGTGAAGGAAGGCAGGGATGGATGGATGGATGGATGAATGGACGGACGGACTGGTGGATGGACGGACGGACTGGTGGATGGATGGATGGATGATGAATGATGAATCACAGATGGATCATGGATGGATGTATGGACGCGCTGCCTTACCAAGTGAAAGGGAAGGCCGGCAGGGCCCTCGGGACACCCAGTCTAACACCACCCAGAGCGGGGTCCCCTCTGCCCCATCCCTGGGGGCTTCTGCACAGCCTCCCTCCTCCCCTCCAGTCCGTCTCCCTTCCTCCCCCCTCCTCCGCTCCCGCACCCCCCACCTTTCCCAGTGCTCTCACCTCCTCATCTGCCCCACGAGGATCCCCTCTGGCCCCTCTCAACTGCGCCATGGCCCCAGGTACCCTCAGCCGGCCCCACCAGACAAGCCCTCGGGTCGGCCCAGTCCTCTGGTCTCCTGGGTCAGCCAGGCCACTACAGATAGGACCACACAGGACCCGCTGCCCAAGGAGGGAACCCGTGCCCACCCCAGGACCAGCACTTCATACTCCCACCCTCACCATCCCCACCCCATGATGCCTGCCAGGCCTCTCCCCCCACAGGCTCCAGGCACCCCACGCCCCGCTGTCCCCCATGCCTTGCTCACCCGGCCCCCGGGCAAGTGCTCCCTAAACCCATGAGGCCCTCCTGACGGCCCCCAAGCACCCTCCCCGCAGAGGTGCAAGGAGAGAAGGTGGGCTTTAAGGCTGGCAGGGGCAGGGGGGCAGGTCCCTTCCCGCCTCTGAGCCTCGGTCTCCCCACTGAAATGTGCAGGCAACAGCACGACCACCGGGGGTTGGCACGAGGGCTCTACAAGATGCTCGGGGCCCGTGGCCCCTGCCTGGCAGCTGCAGCGTCAGCACTGCAGGAAGAAGGACGCTCACCTCACCCCCAGGTACCCTGCTACCCTGCAGCTCTCCGTCACTCCCGAAGCATCCTGGGGTCGGGGACGGGAGCCCCCAGAGGGCAGGACATTCTCTGCTGTCACCAGGCACAGCTGTCCAGAGGGCAGACAAAACACCCCCCCCACAATGCCCACCCCCAGGCCCGGGACCCCTGAGCCCAGGAGAGGAGTGGGAGGTGTGCTCTCCTCTCTCACCCTCCCAGCTCCTTCCGCCCGACTGCGGGAGGGTCCCACGGCACAAATCCCCTGAAACAACCCTTGAGCTGAGCGAGTAACTGGTTCATTTCTGCTTCAAAAACTTTAAATCACCCAAGTATTCTTTTGTGTATATTTCATTGGCTTTTACAAAACTCAGATCACCATTTAGTCTGATTACCCCTTGGGGGGTGATGAGAAGGCAGTTTAAGTCATTAACTGCATCTCCTCAGTGTTCCTCCACTGGCGAGATTGGGGGTGGGCAAGCCAGGCACACGTCCCCCTGGCAGGCAGGGGGCCCGGCAGGGGGGCCAGAGCAGCCCCACTCCCACGACCACCCCGGGCGGGCCAAGGGGTCCAGCCTCACCCAAGCTTCGAGAGGACAGCTGGCGTCCCCACGGAAGGCTCCGGCCAAGCCTGGGGCTCTGAGCTCCCCTCTGGCTGGTCACTGTGGGCAGGATTCTGTCCCAGTAGAGCTGGTTTTCTCACCGGGGGAGCAGGCCGGCGACCTCCACCTCCAGGGCTGTGGGGGATTGTAAGGGAGAAGGAGCCTAAGTGGGCAAAGGGCTGGGCGCCCCACGGTCTCCCGCATCCCGGGGCCGGAGGGAGGGGCTGTGGGAGGCACCTCACGCCCACCCCCAGCCCCGTGCCCGCTCTGCTCTGGACCTCTGGCGCGCTCCATGGGACCGACCCTAGAGCCCGTGGGCCAAGCCGCGTGCAGCCGCCGTCTGAGGGGCAGATTTCGATGACATCCAAATTGCCTGGCGCAGCGAGGAGCTTCCACTAATGCAAACCTGAGAAGAGAATCAGAGCTATTGATTTTCCCCGTCCAGCGCTGTCATATTCCCTTAAAGGCATTTACCAAGGCTTTTAAGAGCTATAGCACTTCCACAAAGGAACAAATTACGTGCAAATCAGGCTGCTGAGATTTATTCTGCCTTCAAACCCTTGTTAGGAGAGCTGGGAGGGCCGGATGGCAGCTCCAAAGCGTCCTGGTGCGGCAGCCAGAGCCCAGGAGAAACCATCCCCCGCAGGGCCCAGAGCAGAGCCCGCCGCCCGGCCTGGCCCGCCGCCCCACCCAGCTGCCCGGCCAGGAAGACCCCCGGGGAGGTGGCGGCAGGCCCCCAGAGGTGCCCAGAGAAGGACACAGAAGCTCGCGGGAAATCCTGCCGCCCCGCCCAGCAGCCTCTGCAGAGGGACCCGTCGGCAGGTCCATCGCCGGCCACAGCGGACCACGGCCCCTCACCCAAGCGTCCCAGGACGGGCGGCACCCCCGTCAGCACCTCAAAGCCTCCTGCTCTCCGCCCTCAGCTCGGGGTCCCGGAGCCCCAGTCCTTCCTCAGGGCAACTGCAGGGGCCAGAGCAGCCCCTCCCTCTTCCTCCGGGCGCCCCGAGCCCACCACAGCTGCCCCCCGACCCTGGAGCCCACCCAGCAGCCCACAGCCTCGAGCACAGCGCTTCCCCCGAGGCCGGGCATGGCCACGCCGTGTCCACGCGGGGGGCCCAGCACCGGACAGGGCGTCTGCCGGGCAGGCGGTGTGGGTGGGAGCTGAGATCTCTCTGAGCACACAGCCCCGGGCCCGGGCCTGGCTCTGCTGAAGAGAAGCGACGGTGGCCACACCGGGGCCCCTTGACAGGGAGACCCTCCGGTGGCCTTGAGGCTCTGCCGGCTGCTCGCTCTCGGGGCCACAGCTCCAGGAGGCTGCACTCGAAACTCACGCTAGGCGCAGTCCCGGAGCAGAACGGACCCTCGAACGCCTGTCCCCTCCCGGGTCACACACGCCACACACACACCCACACACACACAGCAGGAACACTGCAGGGTGCCAGCCTCCTGATTCTGGCCAGGCCAGCCCTCTGAGGGCCCCAGGCCCCGACGACATCCCGCACACTGTGGGACCAGTCCGGGTGTCCCTGGAGCCCCGATCAGGAGAAGACCCAGGAAAGCAGGAGGCTGGGGTCCCCTGGACGGAGGGGACAGCATTCTCCCTCCCATGCTCGCCATCCTGTCTGCTTCCTGTGCCGGCGCCTGCGGCCCCTGAGCCAGCACGAGGCTGTGACCAGGGCTGTCTCTGCATTAGGACACGGCTGAGGTCCTAGCAGCAGCCCAGGCCGGCGGCCACGTAGTCAGGAAAGCGCCCACCTCTGCGTCTCCACCCCCTGGGCCCCGGGATGGGCTGCAGCCGTCCCGTGGGTGTGTTGACACTGCGTGCCGACGCATTAAGCAACCTTCTCTCGCTTTCCTCTGGGGTCCCTGCGGCCCCCGCCAAGGCCCCACGTGCGTGAGACGCGTGTCAGTCCTGCACGGGCTGCCTGTTGAGGCCGCCACGGCGCTGACGTCAGCAGCCCCTCCCAGCGGGACAAGGGCCCCCCGCCCTCGACGGTGAGGCTGACACGGGGGGAGGGGGCACGGCGGGGCCTCTCCTGGTGCCCTGCACATCCTGCTGCTCCGTGTGGCGAGTGACCGCGGGGCTCTGGGCTGAGGGCCCAGCCAGGACCCTGAAGACCCAGCTCGCCGACTCCCAGAGACTTGGTTTCCCCCTGGAAACAGGCTTTTCCTTTCATCCGGTCACTCCTTCAGCGGTCAGTGCCCGCCACGCAGCTGGTCCAGTGCCAGGAGCCCGGGCGCTCACATCGCTGTGCACTAGACGCCCACGGGCCAGGCCTGGGGCAGTGGCTCTGGACCAAGGCGAGGCTGGCTCGGACCGCACGCCAGCCACTTGGCGAATGTCGTGTGCCCACCGGCTTGGAGGCCCGTGGCTGGGCAGGGTGCTTAAACCTGCAGGCCTGGCGCCTCTTCTGAGAGCAAGGGTGACAGGGACGCTGTGACAGGCTGTTGGGACAGCGGCGGGAGGCGCTGGGGACAGAGCCCGGCCAGGCCGGGAAGGGCGGAGGCTGGGGGTGCATAGCTGCTCGTGTACAGGGTCCGCAGTCTCTCTGTGGACAGGGCGATTTCTCCATCCTTCCGGCGCGGCCCACCAAGGGGAGGGAGGAGGGTCAGTGTGGGCAGCGGGGAACCAGCAGAGCCTGGCGCGTGTCAGAGCACCATGAAAACACCCCCAGGAGGGAGCCCTCACCTGCCGCATCCCCGCCGAATCCCCCGCAGCCCCTCCGCAGCCTCCTGCTCCGTCCCGTCTGCCTCAGGTCATGAGGAAGACGACCGGCCCGGGGGGTGTGTCCATGGGCATGTCTGGGGAAGGGTGGGCGTCTCCCAGGCCCCAGCAGCCATCCTGCGCAGGAGGACCAGGACGTGGGACCCCAGCCTCCCCACCTGGTGGTCCGTTCACCTCCCACTCAGGGCTGGGGGCAGGAGCTGGCCACACCCCCTCCCTCGGGGAGGGTAACCCGCTCCGTCCCAGCACCGAGGGTGCCGGCCCCACCCCACTGCCGGGCAGACCCCGGGCCCCCACGGTGTCTGCCGCTGCGGGACCCCTACCCAGACCCTCCCTTGTGTCTGCCGGGCCCCTCTCCCACCTGCCGCGGCCCACAGGAGAGCAGGAGGGACACGGTGCCGCGAGGAGCGGCCTCGGTGTATTTTGGGCCTGGGCAGGAGTTTGGGGTCAGGGGCGAGGACTAATTATGGCTCGAGGATGGAAACGAGACAGGCAGCTGCGCTCCGCGGGAGGAATACCGCCCTCAGAGACACATTTTCTGATTCCTGGGCCGCCAAGAATGCATTCTTGGACGCTTACGAGGCTTGGGTTCCCCGTAAACCCAGGACTCCAAACCGCCTGACAGCTGGCCTGATCCCTGGAATCCGGGTTGCAAGGCCTGCTCCCTGTGGCCGTTCACAAGCGGTACGCTGGCATCTGCTTTGCCCGGGGGGATCCTTGCATCCCCTGATGTCCCCTGAGCAGCGAGCGGCCAGACCGGGGGTGGGCTCATCTCCGCAGCCCGAGGAAAGCAGGGCATGGTCCCTTTGGCAGCTGAGGGGACAGAGGCTCAGAGGGGCTGGAGGTCCTGCCAAGGCCGGGAGCCGTGGTCACCACCGTTTATGTCCTGGCCTGGCCCTGCCCTGTACAATGCTACCTCTCTCCATGCACAGCGCAGGCCCTGGGCTGAGAGGGAAAGTCCCCAAAATACCCATAGTGTCCTCACTGCTGGTTGCTTTATACCCTTCTTCATCTTCCTCTTTCTCCCACCATGACCCGATATTAATCTGAAAACAGAAATAGGGGACGTCCGCTTCCGGGAAGAACAGGTTAGGTGATGGGGACCAACCCTTCCACTGAACACAACTAGGAAAGCTGGATGCAAACGGTTTTAATCTTCTTTAAAGCATAAAAGAACACATCAGACAATGAGGAATGAATCACCAGGCCCAACCTCAGAGGAGGCAAGAGGCCAGCAAGGTAGGCCCGGAAGTCAAATCTGCTTTTGCTTAAAAGGCCGCTGACTGACCCCTGGAAGCAGCAGGTGAGGCATGCCCAGTGGTGGCTGGTTCACAGGAGCTGATCGTGGGCATTGGTGCCAGTGTGACGCCGTGCCTGTGGCTTAACATCAGCCACGGTGGGAGCACTTGCACCACAGGCATCAGCAGAGGCTGTAAATCAGGGCTTGTGTTTTTGGAGAACCGGTTGTTAAAGATTTACTGGCACAGTGGACCCCAGAGCTGGTAAGAGACAGGGTCTGCCAACGCCCTGGCCCTTTCAGCCCAAAGGCACGGCTCAGGGCAAGGGGGACCAGAGGCAAGTCAGCCCTGCCTGGGGTCGCACTTTGTGATAAACATCCTGACCCAGGAAACGTCAGGGCTTGATTTTGCCTAAAATAGTTCCAGGTGGAGCGCCCCGCCCGGCACCTGGAAAAAGCAAGCCAAAAGCATCTCTAATGGAAGGGTCTTCCCTCCTAGGGCACAAATGACCACTATGAGGACTTCTTCCAATACAGTCTCTAGCAAACAAGGACAGACCCACATACTGTAAACCAAACTCCGTGATCAGGAGCCAGCAAAGACACAAACAACAGAAACACACACACAGGAAGTCTAGGTTCTGGAGTTATAAGCACAAAATATGGAATAATGATCCTTTAAAGGATAAAAAAACAAATTCTGCAGAGACTGAAAACTGTAAAACACGTCAGAGCAGATTTGAAAAAGAACCAAAGAAAAACGAGTAAATCTGAAAAATTATCACAAATGAGAACCGGATGGACAGGTTTGGCAGCAGATTTTACACAGCGGAGGAGAGGACGTGTATCTGCAGATGCTGTTGGGAATGCAACACGGTGACATCACCAAACAAGTAGGAATGTGATGTAAAAGCATCAGATGAGGTTGGCTGTCTAGGGATATAGCTAACAAAGTTACACAAGGCTTCAGTAAAGAAGACTAAAAATTATATGACAAGAAATTAAGGAACACCAAATAAATAGACATAAGCCACGTTCACGTGTTGGAAGACACAATGAGTGAAGATGCTGGTTCTTCCCAAATAGTTTTGATTCCATAAGATTCCAACCAAAACCCCAACAGGGCTTGTTTCTGTGTCTCTGGGGACAAGCTGACTCTAAAAGGTCCATATGGGATTATAAAGAGACTGGACCAGCCCAGAGCCCTTTGAGGAGGAAGAGAGTGGCGGGGAACTTGCTCTACCAGACATCCAGACTCATCCCAGAGCCACCGAGACGGGGGATATTGATGCCGGGACAGAGAAGCAGACAGAGACCCCAAATACAGACCTGGGAGTTGATGGCCGCTTGATTGTACTAAGGTTGGACCCCAGAGCTTGGAGAACAGACAGTCTTTGCAACGATAGGGGGAAAATGAATTTGGAGCTCTCCTTACACTATGCACAAAATCAACTCCAAGTAGATTTACAGACCCAAGTGGAAAGGACAAAATACCAAGCTTTGGGAAGATAATATAGCATCATGGCATCATGACCCCTGAGTAGGAAAAGGCTTTTTAAATAAGACACTAAAAGCTTTAACCAACAGGAAAGATTAATAAATTCAACCACATTAGCCTTAAGAACTTCGGTTCGAGGAGGCCCCTGTAATGAGAGTGAAGACACCCCACGCAGCGGGGGAAGATAAGCTCGCGCCCCTTACCGAGGATGCGTGAGGAGCGTCAGCAAGAAAAAGAGAGACGGCGCAGGTCTGAAAACGGTGGAAAGACTCCAACAGGCGCTTCGCAAAAGAGAAAATCCACACAGCAGTAAACGTATAAACAGGGGCCTGATCTCATTAGAAGTCAAGAAAACACACAATAGAACCACAATAACAAGATCCCACTACCCATCCAGCAAATGGGCAGAAACTGCAAATTCTGGTGATCTCAAGTACGGCACATCGGGAGCCCACATCGACGCTGGTCACTTTGAGAAACGGATTGGGTAGAGCACAGCATTTTTGGGCCATGAAACAAGGCTGGGTGATGCTGTAGTGATAGATTTATGACATTATACATCTGCCCAAACCCACAGAATGCACAACGCAGCGTGAATCCTAATGTAAACCACGGACTTTACTAGTAACAATGTGCCAGTGCTGGTGCATCGTGTGTAACAAGCGCACATACCAGTGCAGGATGCTGGATGCGGGGAGGAGGCTCTGTACATTCCACTCAATTTTTCCGTAAACCTAAAACCACCCAGAAAAAGTCTATTAAAGTAAAAGAGAAAAAAGCCAGATGGGTTCTCTCTAGAAGGGTTGAAGATGGACCCACCCTATGACCCGCCAGTTACGCTCCCTAGAAAACTCGGCACCAGCGGACAAGCGCAAGAATGTTCTTAGCGATACCGCTCCGGGCAGACAAACTGGGGAGTGGCCCAGTTTTCCATCAGCAGGGGGATGGACGAAGAGACTGTGATGCATTCGTGCAAGGAAGCCGCACAGAGCCACACACGCTGGGGGATTCCGGCTAGACGGTCAGAGAACACCAAAGCGGAGCTGGGAGAAGAAATACTGCAAAAACGGGCGTCAGGTGAAAGAAACAAGAAACAGAGGGGAAGTCACGTTTATATAAAATCCGCCGCCGGGGACAACTCCACGGGCTCGGCGGAGGGCTGCTTACTTAGGTAGCAGGGACCGGAGCGGGAGAACGCAGGGTGATGGCCGTGCGGTTGGCAAGGGGTCAGCTCGCAGCGGGGGAGGCGGAGCGGGGGGGGGAGGGCGAGGAGGCGGGATTTCAGGACCCTGTGAGGCTCTCACAGACCCACAGTTACTCATTATATCGTATGTTTCTGATTTACGCACTTTTCTGCATGAGTGTTGTGTTTTACAGTAAAATAAGAATTAAAAAAACAAGAAGAACGTACTTTGTTCTGTGATTTGGTTTATTCTGCTTAATTCATGGTGCAAATCTCCAGCCGCTGTCGTCGCTCCGGGTCCAGCCTTGGGCACCTTGGGGCGTTTCTGGGTGCAGGGCCTGTGCTGAGGCTCCCACCCCACGGTGCCAGGCCAGCGTGTCGTGTGCTGTCTGGGGGCAGCTGCAGTGCCTCCAGGGGACCTGCCGTCCCCGGTACAGAAAAAAGCCTCGCGTCGGGCGCCCTCACTGCGTGTCTGGGCTTCCCTCCCAAATACACAGAGCGAAGGTGACTGATGAGGTGCCATTGCCACCCCGGGGGTCCCGCCACGCGGCCAGCGCCCACAGCGGGGACCCTGAGTGGCCGACAGGAAGCAGCAATCAGGCACGTGCTGTGCTGGTCAATAATTAATCTGAACGTTAAAAAGCGTTTTCTTTGTCTGACAAGCAGCTGATTGCTGCAGTTGCCCCGGGATCCCGGTGTCCTTCTCCAGCCTCCTCCTGGGGGAGGGGAGGCCTCGCCTGCCAGCTCGGGGGGAAGGGGGGTCCTGGCTGCCGTCCCCACTCATGCTGAGAGCTGCAGCGGGAGCCCCCAGCCTGGTGGAAGCCGCCCCGCCCATGACCCCATCCGCCCCGCGGCCTTCAGGACCGGCTCGGAGGCCCCCTGCACAGGGTCCCCTCAGGGACCCTGTGGGGTGGCTTCATTCTTCGTAGGCCCGGTGCCGTGGGCCCTGCTGTCCCCCGAGCCCGGCTCCTGCCTGACCGCCCGCTGCACACATCTCCCCGTGAGGATGATGTGGCCACACCATCTTCAGACGGGCCTCCTGAGGTCAGCATCTCCCCGTGAGGATGGTGTGGCCGCACCATCTTCAGACGGGCCTCCTGAGGTCAGCATCTCCCCGTGAGGAAGGTGTGGCCGCACCATCTTCAGACGGGCCTCCTGAGGTCAGCATCTCCCCGTGAGGATGGTGTGGCCGCACCATCTTCAGACGGGCCTTCTGAGGTCAGAAGAGCACAGTGACCGCCGGGCCTCCAAGTCTAAGGCCCTTTGAAGGGCACTTACAATGTCCAGTTTGTAGTAAAAACATTGATAGGCGAGCAAAGAGAAAAATGACGTTAAAAACAGGTATTATAACTATGTCCAGGGTTTAAATAAAAATATTATGTAATTTGTTATAGAACCTCAGTAGAAAAACAGAAATGATAAACAAGAATGAGAGAGAAATTCAGAACTGAAAAATATAACACTGAATTTTTTTTTTAAATCACTAGAAAAGTTTAACAGCAGGTTGGAGACTGTAGAAGACTCAGGAAGATTAAAGGTGGATCAGTAGAAATTATTCAACCTGAAGAACAAAGAGATTGAAGAATCTTAGAACATGAAGAGTATCTGTATTAAGCATGTCTTTTTATTCTGATGCTTTGACATCTGGGGCCTTGCTGACCCTGGAATGACCTCCCTTCCCAGGGCAGCCAATTCCAAGAGATAGTACATGACTCAGGTGCATCTTTCACGAACAAACAAACCAGTCCCGAACCCACACCCCAGTCACCTCCTTCACTGGGTGATCACACTCTCACCCATTCTTCCTCTGCCCCGGTCACCCCCGAGGCCAGGTACCAGACAGCTGGGGACAACCCTATGCCCACAGCCCCCTGAAACTATTCAAACAAGCCATTCCTCAGCCTGTTCACCAGGCCTTGCCCTGACCATGGAAAGGGTAAAGGCTCTTGCCCACAGTTCTCCCCTCTCCCTCTGCCTCCTGACGGACCCTGGGGCTTCCCCATGTGGCCCTACACGGCGCAGCTTGACCCTGCCTCCTGGGGTCTGTGAGTAACAAAATCTCTTCAATGGTGCCTCACGATCTGGTGGCCTCACCATACCTGACTGATAATAAAACCTACATTTTATAACAGTGCCCCAATGGCCTGAGGTGGCCTGAGAGATACGTGTAACTGGAATTAAGAAAGAAAGGAGGGGGAATTCCCTGGTGGTCCAGTGGTTAGGGCTCCATGCTTCCACTGCAGGGGGCACAGGTTTGATCCCTGGTCGGGGAACTAAGATCCCACAAGCCATGCAGTGTGGCCAAAATAAAATAAAATATCGCACAAAAAATTTTTTTAAAAGGGCAGGAAAGGTATTTGAAGATAGGATGGCCAGATACCCTGAAAAGTATTATAAAAGTATTGAAGAAAATGTCAATTACAGATTTGAGAATTTCAGCAAACCCCCAACAGGGTGAACACACACACAGACACACGCACCCCTAAGCACATCATAGTCAAACTACTGAAAACCAATGATAAAGAGAAAATCTTGAGAAGAAAACAGAGAGGAAAAAAGCAGGTATATTTCTCCTGCAACCAGCGCTCTCTCTCCTGCACTATCAATTTCTCCCTCTCTCCTTGTTCACTCCTTTGACGTAAAATTATTTCTTAATATTATCCTTCTTCCGTCACGTCTCTTCTGTGTTGCCCCATTTCTTGAAAGGCATTATCTTCCAAGATGATGATGACAGTAATGACAAAGACAGTGACCACAGCAATGACCTTGGTGACGACGGTGGTGATGGTGATGATGATGGTGATGGTGACGATGGTGGTGATGGTGATGGCGATGGTGGTGGTGATGGTGGTGGTGATGATGGTGGTGATGATAGTGGTGATGGTGTTGGTGATGACGGTGATGGTGACGATGGTGGTGATGGTGATGGTGACGATGGTGGTGATGGTGATGGCGATGGTGGTGGTGATGGTGGTGGTGATGATGGTGGTGATGATAGTGGTGATGGTGTTGGTGGTGATGGTGATGATGGTGGTGATGGTGACGATGGTGGTGATGGTGATGGTGACGATGGTGGTGATGGTGATGGCGATGGTGGTGGTGATGGTGGTGGTGATGGTGGTGATGATAGTGGTGATGGTGTTGGTGGTGATGGTGGTGATGATGGTGATGGTGACGATGGTGGTGATGATTGTGGTTATGGTGAAGATGGTGGTGGTGATGGTGTGATAATGATGATGATGGTGATGGTGACGATGGTGGTGATGATGGTGGTGATGGTGATGACGGTGGTGATGACGGTGATGGTGATGATGATGGTGATGGTGACGATGGTGGTGATGGTGATGGCGATGGTGGTGGTGATGGTGGTGGTGATGATGGTGGTGATGATGGTGGTGATGGTGATGAAGGTGGTGATGATGGTGATGGTGATGATGATGGTGATGGTGACGATGGTGGTGATGATGGTGATGGTGGTGATGATGGTGGTTATGGTGACGATGGTGATGATGATGGTGGTGGTGATGGTGTGATAATGATGATGATGGTGATGGTGGTGATGATAGTGGTGATGGTGTTGGTGGTGATGGTGGTGATGGTGACGATGGTGGTGGTGATGGTGTGATAATGATGATGATGGTGAGGGTGATGATGTGGTGGCAGAGATGATGGTGATGATAGTGGTGATGATGTTGACAATGACAATAATGATAGTCGTCTCTTATTAGGCACCAACTGCATGCTAGGTACTTCCATGCATCAGCTCATTTGGATCTCACAACCATTCAGAGAAGTGCATGGCATTTCTTCCCTCCATGGAGGAACAAACAGACTTCTCAACATGAAATGTTCACCAAAGTGGACAGACACAGAGCTGGAGCCACTTTGAGACTCAGGCCAGGCCTTATGGTAGAGGCTGGTGTGTACAAAACACCCGTCCCTGTTCTCTGAATTCTCTCAGCCCATCTGTCATGACGCCCATTTTACAGATGAGGAGACGGGCGTCAGGGGGGCTAAGTGACCCAACAAAAGTCAGCGCTCCATCAGGCCACGGCAGGAGTGAGAGGCAGCGTCGTTCTGCGGACGAGAGGCCGGCAGAGGCCCAGCCGCTTGACGGTGGGGAGCTTCAGAATTACAGAGTCATCATTACCCATCTCACAGGCGGCTGGGGAGATGCACTGGGCGCCAGGCACCCACTGAGTGCTTGGTCAACCTAGTTGGGTCTGACTCTGGCCCATCAGCACCAGGCTCCTAGCCCAGTGCCCTGCCCTATTTGGCCAGAACTCCAGGACCTTGGATGGGCTCGGGCCATGGCCCAGTCCAGGCAGAGTATCAGCTGCAGACCTGCTGAGGGGTACCTGAGGCCGGCATCCTGCAGCACCCACCTGGGACAGCCCAGCAAGCCATGAAATGGTTAAGACCCCCCGGCCCCGCAGAATTGGCTCATTATCATTTCCAATACCAATCAATACTCACCAGGCGTCAGACAAAGCAGCAGCTCTCAGCTCCCTTCCCCACCCTCCACAACATAAAAGACCCTCTAAGCCTCCGCTGGCCCCGCTCGGGCCAACGCCCCTTCTGCAGGCCTCATCTCCATACTGCTCTGCACCAAATCAAGGGGAAAGATGCAAATCGATCGACCATCATTGATCAACTCTTCTCCCCTCCATCCCACTGACACTTCGTCACCCCTCCCCCACAGTAGCTGGGCTAATAGGGTCCCTGCCTCCCGTGCAGGTGGGGGCCTCTTGAAAGGCCCTGATTGCTCTGAGGCCCTGAGCCTCCATGGCGCTGAGAAGCTGCCAACACAACATATGCTGCCCGCCCGCCAGCTTTGCCTGCAATAATAAAAACAGGATTTCTCTTCCATTTCAGCCCGGAGTCCGATTTATCAAGCCCGGCGCTGATAATCTGCTTCCCGGTGCCGGCCAGGCTTGGGGGATAAACAGAGGCAAGTGAATGCGGAATTGCAGTGATCAGATCTCTCCAGGCCGAACAGAATCCGCATTAGGCTCCTCAGAGGCCGCGTCTCCATCAGCGCAGACACACAAAGGGGCAGGAAAGGGAGGGGCGGGCCCCAGAGAGTCAGACTGAGGTCCTCTCACCGCAGGAGACAGAGGAAGGTGCAGCCTGAGTCCCAGGCCGGGCTCCCTTGGGCAAGTCTCCCGCCGCCCTGAGCCTCGGCTTCCCACCGGGGACACCAACCTCAGGCTGCTGGACGCGCTCAAGGAGAGAGTCTGCACTCGAGCCTGGTACCTAACAGCCGCTCAGTAAGTGGCTGCTGGTGCGGCCGCCTCTACACTGCCTCTGTCCATGTGAAGCCACCACACATCCTGGCATACGGCACGCGTCACATTCACGCGGGGCACTCGCAGCCCAGCCGGCGGGTGTACGCCCCATGGCAGCATCAGTGATGTGGCACCGTTTGCCCGTCCAAGGCCACCACACCTAGAGATGCTCCCTGCGAGCCAGGTGCAGGGGTCCTGTGCGGTGGGGGAGGGGCGAGCTGCCGCGGGACTCCGGGCTGATCAACGCCCACCCATGTCGGGAGTCGCCGGGGGCTCCACAGAACATCTCAACAAACGCTCCCAGACGCGAGCTGGAAGTCGATCAAACACCATAAATACCGCACAGCCAAGGCCGCGACTACATCACTGCAAAGCAAATAAATACCAGCCCCACCGGAACCACGGCGGCCCAGTAATTTATGCCGCCCGCCCCATAAAACTCGGTTAGATCCCCGCACAGTAATGCTTGGGATTAGCAGGTCGCGTTCACAGGAAAGCCGGGCTAGTAAGCGGGAATCGCAGCATGCGGGGGTCGGGGCCCATGGGGAGGTGGCCTCCCCGTGACAAGGGACAGGATGGAAATCCCCATTTCAGCATGCAGCGGGGAGGCCCACCGCCTGGCCTGACAGCCTACAGACAGCCCCTCGCTGGCGTCCTCCTGTCCCCCGACAGCCCCTCGCAGTGACAGAGGATGCGCCGCTCAGCACGTTTCAATCTAAATGGAGATGCGGGTCCAGCAGGAGCCGCCATCCACACCTTCTTGAGCAGGAGGCCCAGCAGGGAGGAGGCAGCCTGGGGCCCGGGGCCAAGGCAGCTCCAGCCCAGGGAGGGTGAGGGCGGCTGGGCGCCTCCTCGTGGCAGCAGCAGTAGCAGGGTCTGTGGGCAGCGGAGCAGGGCGGCAGCGGGCCGGGCACCTGGGAGGGGCGCCCACCACCCTCCCGGGCCCCACAGTCCTCCCTCACAGCCGCTCCACCTGTGGCTGCAGCCTCGTGGAAGAGGCCCTCATGGTCGTCCCCCCATGGCAGTTCCTCCGTGGCTGCCACCCCGTGGCTGCAGCTCCCTGCCTCTCTCTGTGGGTCTCACTTCGCGGTCAAACTCCTGGAACAAGAACCTGGCAGTTTGCCAGCGGCCAGGCATTAGGGGCACCCTGATGGGCAGATCTGGGGCCAGCGCATGGTCAGAGCACAGGCTCAGGAGCCAGACCTGGTGGAACTGAGTGACTTGCTTGAGGAGCGTAACCCTCTGCCTCCGTCTACTCATCTGTAAAGGGACGAACAGCAGCTCCTGCCCAGAGGGTGGGGGGTTCAAGTGAGCTACAGCACCCAGCACCCGCCGGCACACAGGAGCGCCAACGGTGGTCACCATCGGCCAGCCAGACCTCTGATCCTGGCACTGCCGGCAGCCTGGGGAGGGAGAGCCAGGCTTTGGGGGCACTGGGAGTCCCTTGTGGCCACTGGCCTGGGTTGGGGAGGGACTCAGAGATCACGACTCGGGGGAACGATGGCTGCACCAGAGCCCAGGCATGCTGGTGTCCCCTCCAGCTAGCGTGCCACTGGGGGCAAGGCCCTCCTCCTCTCTGAGCCTCCAGTCGCCATCCGCCCATCCCCACAGTGCCACGAGAAGGATCTGATCTTGTCACCCTGTTAAAGTCCTCCTGTAACTCTCCATCATCTCCAGACTGAAGTCCAAGGCCGTTCCATCCAGAGCCCAGCTACTCCCCCAGGCTCTCCACCCTTCCCGCCATCACTGTGGCTCTGGATCCATGCTCCATCTTGTTGAACAATTTGTTCTTCCCAAGCAATTCCAGATCTCCATGCCACTCCCTCAGGTTTCTTCGCTCTCCAGCTCTGCCTAGTGAACTCTTATGGATACTGCAAAACCCTATCCACATGTCCCCTCCTCTATGAAACTGTCCGTTATTCTTTCTTTTTTTTTAAATTTTTTTTGACTGCGTTGGGTCTTCATTGCTGCGCATGGGCTTTCTCTAGTTGTAGTGAGCGGGGGCTACTCTTCGTTGCAGTGTGAGGGTTTCTCATTGCAGTGGCTTCTCTTGTTGCAGAGCACGGGCTCTAGGCACACGGGCTTCAGTAGCTGCAGCACACGGGCTCAGTAGTTGCAGCATGTAGGCCCTAGAACACACAGGCTTCAGTAGTTGTGGTGCGCGGGCTCTAGAGCGCAGGCTCAATAGTTGTGGCACACGGGCTTAGTTGCTCCGCAGCATGTGGGATCTTCCTGGACCAGGGATTGAACCTGTGTCCCCTGCATTGGCAGGTGGATTCTTAACCACTGCGCCACCAGGGAAGTCCCCCATTATTCTTATAAGTAAAGCTAAGTCACACCTCCCTCTGAGCTTGGTGAGAGAGGAGACCAATGTTAACCCTTAGCCCAATACTCCTTTCTAGGAGCTACTCCCAGTTCTCCACACCCACAGCTATTGCAAGAGCCGTCGTGTTAGTAAGATGTGGCCCTACCGCCCTGGCCCCAGCTGATTAATCCTGAGAGAGTCACCTGATTCAAGTTGGGCCAATCAGAGCACTTTGCTGGGATTACTGGAACTGGAACTGGGAAAGAAAAGTCCATCTCTCTGGTAGCCAAAAGTGTAAGGTATAAAATTCAGAAGCCTCCAGCCACGTGTTTGCCACAATATGGAACAAACCAGGAAGAGACCAGAAGCTCAGCATGGGAGGCGAGAGGCCAAGTGTTTCCTGCAGACCTCTGGGCTCAGGTCCCAGTGGCCCCTGAAGCCCAGCCCCTCCCACCCTTCTCATTCCAGGGGGTCCAACCATCCTTGGATTCCATACGATGCCCAGGTCTGGTCCAGGAAAACCCTCAGCCCCACTTACTGTGAGTATTTCTGTTCCTGCCGACCAGAGGCCTCATCCCTGGGGATGGCAAAGGTCCTTCCCACCTGACAGCCCCTCAGGAAGGCTCAGTGCAGGCCCTTCACTCACACGGGCTCTTGCAAGGCCCAGGAACTCATGTGATATTTTTACTTCTAGGTTTTCTTTCTTAAAGAATACTCCCCCCCACGCACCCCCGAATTGCATAAGCCTCAGGCCCCACGGGATCCACCCCCAGCCCCCGAGGTCCCGCAGGGACTCAGGACTGTGTCTCGTGACCCTCTCTTGGCCTGGTGCCCAGCACACAGAATACACACAGGCAGTGTGGACACATCCCTGGGGTCCTGTGGGCCATGACTAATTTCGTGCTTCCTGACCAGGCCCCCTTAATAACTCAGGCACGTGAGCGAGTGGAGAGGCAGAGCTGGTGGCACCTGCAGGGCTGTTTCACGGCCTTGTCGTAACAGAAGCGTGCCCTTAGCAAGGAGCCGGGGACACGCTCTCCCACGGCCAGCCCGTTCCTTATGGCAGTGTCGTGTCCGCCCAGGCCCTACGGGGGGCCGTCTCGGCAGATCACCGTCCCCAGCGGCCAGGGAGGCCTGCCCAGGTCTGCTGGGAGGAGCCCATGCTAATGCCCCTCCCCTGGTCCTCCCAGGACGCCCGAACCCTGGGGCCCCACATGCGTGAACGAAACCGTGCTCACCAGGGTTCCTGCCAGTAAATCAAACACTAATAAGCTCCCCCTAATTTCTCTAAGACAATAGTAGCCACACAAAATGCAACGTAAATGTTAATAAGACACGGCTGTCTGGAGGCCCAGGGGCAGGCGGCCTGGGAAGTGGTAATTTATCGCGTGTTTGCCGAGGCAGGCCAGGCGCAGACACCAGGGACAAGTTGGTGTCTTTAACTTAACTGGCGTCCTCTTAAAGGCACAGCGGCCTCTCCCCAGAAAGCGGCCTCCTCGGCCGCGATGCGATATGTGCACCGGGGCCCGTACAGCTGGAGAGACACAGTCACGCTGGGAGCAAGTGTGTGGGTCCGGGAGCGTCCTTGTGGGAGCTCCCTCGCTATTTCAGCAAACAGCTCAGGGTCCTAGAGGCAGAGGCAGACAGATGCCCCCCATCACCCAAGACAAGAGCAGCCGTGAGGCGTGCGGAGTTACGCCGTGATCACGTCTGCTCCCATCAGCACCCTGTGTCACGGGTCTTATTAACCCAATCTGCAGCTGAGAAAACTGAGGCTCCAGAGAGTATAAGCCACTCCCCAGGGTGAGGGTCAGAGGTGGGATCTGAAGCAAGCCTGCCTGCCGGCCACACCGCCCACAGAGCCCTGGTCCCAGGAGGAAACACGGCCAGGGTGATGGCAGGTCGACTCCCACCCTTAGTCCTACTTGGTCCGGGAAGGTTGGGAGCCTCGCCCAAGGTCATGCAGCAAGGTCAGACCAACCTTGACCTCAAGCCCAGCGCCCTCTCCTCAACCCCCGGCTGGGGTGGGCCTGGAGGTTGCGGAAGGGTGATTTCAGGCAGGCAGCGCCTCCGCCATCTGCAGCGTCCTCCAGCTTCCTGGAGCCCCCTTCCGCCGTGTGTCAACAGCTCTGCAGGGCTCAGCCCACCCCCGATGTCCCCCCCCCACCGTGGTCCCCAGCTGGCCCCCATGGCAGAGGGCTGGGCAGGACTGCTGGGCCCAGGGAGCCTACCTGGACCTGCTCCTTCCACCCGCCTGGCTCACACCCTCAGGGTCTCCAGGTGAAACCCACACACGGCAGGGCAGGGCCAGGTCACTCAATGACCAGGGTGGCCACCACGGAAGCACTTCTGCTGCCCACAGCGCTGGCTTCCCCAGCCCACAGGAACCACAGCGCCCTCTCCAGCCCAGGAGTCCACACACCCCATTGGTCACAGCTGCCCTGTCCCCTGCCAGGGAAACAGGGCTGAAGCCTCACGGGCAAGGCCATCTGAGGCAGTGGACTGAGCCTGGCGTCCCCGGACCCTGGAGAACCTGGGTCAGGTCTGGAGACCCCAGACCCAAGGCCAACTATCACAGTGTGACTGGGTGGGTCTGAGACGGGGCAGCCCTCACCCACGAGACGGGGTTAAGAAGACCACCTTGCCGGCAGGGAGGGCTCGGCTGAGGGTGCGTGCGCCAGGCAAGTGGCCGTGTCTGCGGACAGAGCCTGGGCCCAGCCTGGCCATCTGCAGAGCCCCAGCCGTGCATCTCACTCTCCCTGGGTCACCTTGGGCCACATGCACCGTTAGCCAGTAACGCCTCGCCGTCCAAAGCTGACATCCGGCCTCCGGGCTGCAGTCCCCAGCCCAGACCTCCAAGTTCCGGGACCAAATCAGATCTAACAGCCCCGCCAACCCGAGCTGCCTGTTAAGGGTGAGGGAGGGGCCAGGGAGGGGGAAGCTCCATAAATCTCTTTGGAGATTCTCCCCTGGTACCAGACCCCAAAGCCTCCTGGGCAGGCTCGTCATGGGAAGGAGATGGAAGATGAGAATTCGCAGAAACGGGCTGAGAACCAAAGACCAACAGACAGGACGCATCCACCAGACAACACGCACACGGCAAGAGTTGTGACGGCAGGGAGTTGGGGGTTTGTGTTTTGCTTTGACTACAGTTCAGCTGTAAAGGGAACATCAGCGAGGGTCCTTTACTCATCGAGGAGGAGGAAGGGCCATGGGGTGGGGGACAGCGGGCCACGCGGCCTCCCAGGAGGCGAAGTGCAGGTGCGGGGGCGTAGCTGCCGGCCGGCCCCCTGCTCTGCAGCCCACAGCACAGGTGGCCCCCTCGGGCCAGTGGAAATCCGTCCAGGTTTAATGGAAACGTTAACCTCAATTTCACCCGATGTCCTCCCTGGGCTGCCAAGGTCTGAGAACAGTGAGGACCGTCCCCGCAGCCCCCAGCCACACGCAGACACATCCCCGGGCCAGCCAGCCACACGAAGACACATCCCCGGGCCAGCCAGCCTCAGGGCGGCCCCACCGACGTCCCCTCCTCCCTCCCCTCCTCTCTCCCCAGTCCCAAGCTCCCTAACACCCAACAGATGCCCCACGTCCGTGGGTGCTGCACCCAGGCGTAGCCCTCAACGCCAGCCACCTCCCAAGGTGGGGCAGGCTTCAGGCAGAGGCCTGAGGGTAGGAGTCTGGGTCTCCGTGTCAGAGACCACGCATCTTGTCATTTTTATCTGCTCTGTGGGGGCCCAGAGCCGGGGCCCTGGAGGCAGCTTCCCAGGCGTCAGGTGGCGGGTGGTCCGGGTCGGGGGTGTGTAGGCTGGGGTGGGGCCTGCCCACCTCCGGGAAGGCAGATCCCTAGCAGAGCCGGGACCGAGCGTCCAGGTGCGGGGGGGCAGAGGGCCCCGTGGGCGCCAGGGCTGCCAAGGCCCCAGACCTTTTGAAACGGTCACCCCTCTGCCTGAGGCCGTCCAGACCGCCCTCCCCACCTGCAGGGCGGAGTCCACCTCTTCACCTGGCGCCCAGCCCCTCAGACATCCCTCGACGTCCACTCGCTCAGCGCTGGCAGCAAAGCTCTTCCATCCTCTGGGTTTGCCCACGAGGTGCCAGCCGCCAACACTGAGAGCCCCCTGCACTGAGCGCCCCCCTGCTCTTCCCTCCTAGACACCAATCTCTGACCCTAGGACTTGGCCCAGACTCCTCTGGTGCCATCTCCTCCCTCCCCCTCCAGGGCTCTCCAGCCCCTGGGCCCTCCCGAACCCCGGTCCCCTCGCCTGCTGGGCCGTGAGCTCCCAGAGGACAGACCCGGCTCTGAGGCCTTTCAGGAGCCTGGGGCCCAGCTCCGGGCCTGGCACACAGTAGGTGCTCAGGGAACACGAGCTCCGCCGAGCAGAGAAGCAGAGAGAAAGACGCTTTCGATCCTCGACCGGCCTCCTCCACAGGGAGCCGCCAATGCCCACCCAGGGGGCCAGGAGCTGCCTGTGTGTGCAGCTGGGAGGGGGAGGGTCCGGGGGCTCTGGGAGCTTCAGGGCCCAGCTGCCCGATGTTCCTGACTCTCCCCAAGCACCCTGAGAAGCCGCTACCTTGGTCCCCCTATACAGATAGGAACACTGAGGCAGGGAGCACTGAGTAACCTGGCCTGTGCCACGTGGGCACCAAGGGGAGCCCCTGATCTCACTGTTTATCAGCCCTTGGATTTGAACCTGCTTCAAAGTGCGGTAAACCCCCTGGCCGACACCCTCTCCTTCCCCTCTCCCTCTGGAGGACCCGCCACAGAGATACCCTCCCCCTGCCCTCCCTGGGAAGAGTGTGTGGCCCACAGAGGGATGGGGAGGGATGGGGAGCCCCATGCCCCCCCCTGTTTGGCCCAGGCCCCTGCCACAGAGGGTCCCACAGAGGTTCCCGCTGGCCTGAGCCGATTAGCGTGAAATGGACTTTGTGTCCTCAGCCCTGGGCAGCGTCTCCCGATGCAGACAGCCAGCCCGGAGAAGGCCCCTGGAGGCCTCAGACCCACCCACCTGCGGGGGAATGCTCCTTCCCGAGGAGCAGACCAGGCCTCGCCAACCACTGACCCCGGCGCCAAACACCACGCGGGGCTGAGTCCATAGCACCTCCCACCGCCTTCTCGAAGGGCCATAAATCCATGGCTAGAATAACCCCTGAGCTGGGAGCCTCCGTTGTATCAGAGGAACAGGCTGCCAGCCCCATGGTAGCAGCCTCCCCCCGGCCAGCTCCGGCCCCGTACCCTGGGCTCCGTGCTCCCCGCCTGCCGAGGGGGCTGAGTTACTTATGGACGTGGAAACCAGGCCCAGAGACACGTGGCAGCCACAGCGGACTCCCCCTGGACGCTCGCCTTGTCACCCCCCATTTATCCAGGGCAAGGTGGGAAGCGACACTGCATGCTCATCTGCGGGCTCCAAACCCATCCCCGTGCTGCCTTGTTACCGAGAGCCCAGCGTTTCCAGACACCGCGGGCTCCTGGTCCGTCGCGGGCACTTCCTGGGTACAGACAGGACCAGCTTCTCTCTTAGAGGCTGGAATTCTGAAGGGGATGGGGGGGGCAGCCATCATGTTATGTTGCTGAGGGGGTGGTGGCAGGGTGGTCCCCTCTCGGCGACACCTGCAGAGGAGCGCCGTGCATAGCCCTGGTGTGAGCAGGGCTTCTGAGCAGCTGCTGAATCAAATGAAACGCTCCTTCTTGCCGAGTCTCTCCAAGAGACGATGCACCATCGCACGCCACCCCCTCACCTGGTCCTCCCCACGAGGAGCCCATCTCCCCCACCTCACCACATAGCCCCGCCCAGAACGGAGGCCCCTAACCGCAAGGCCACCGGACACTTTGTTAAAATTCATCACCACGTTCCAGGCCCCCCAGCCGCCGGCCACCGCAGCGAGGAGGTGACCTGTGAGCTCGGACACCTGCCAAGACCTCTGTCGCTGTCACATTAGAAGGGGCCGCAGAAGGATTTGCCACCAATAGCATCCCGCGGCTTGTCATTAAATATTGATGAAAGGCGAGAGGGCACAGCTATGCAAATTAGAGATTGATCTTCCCGGGCAGGGCTGAGCTAATGAGGGGACCAAGTAGGGCCCGGGCGCTGGGAGGAGACCCCCCCCATGCCAGCCTGCCGTGGACGGGGCCTGGGACGCAGCAGGCCCTGGGGTCCCGGCACCAAAGGAAGGAGTGGGGCGGGGAGGGACCGGGGCAGACCGTGCAGCTGCTCGGCTGTCCAGCCTCTGCTCCTTGGCTAAGAGAAGCCCCTGCTTCCCTGGGCCACCCCGCAGGAGGGGCCTCAGCCCCAGGTGTGAGATACAGTCCCCCACACACAGATCTGCATTCTGGCTTTGCTGCCTGCATGTTTTTTGTTTTTTTAAAGAAGGATTTGACTTTTTTATCTTAAAAGAATTTGCATAGTAAATCTCTAAAAATTAGTGACAATTGTATTAGTGACAAATGTATATTCTTGAAAATTCCCTTTGTAAAAAAACCTCAAAGAACTGAATTATGTATCTGCTTTAAAGAACAGTGATGCTTAAATTTTCAAGAAGGAATAAAAATGTCTTCCTTTGTTTGAAAGGGTGGCGGCTCTAGCAGCATTACTCTCTCCTTCCAAAGGCAAGACTAAAATCATCACAGTGGGCAGGTGAGGAGCTCGGTACATGAGGATGGAAGCTTCTGAAAGATTCCCCCCTTTCTAGAGAAAGGAACATTCTCCTGGAACATTCTGACCGTCCAGCGGCATTGCCTTGTCTCCTTTAATCCTCAGAGAGCCCCGCATCTGTGCCAGGCCCCACCACCCCCGATTCCTGGATTGTCTGAAACGGGGCCAGTTTGTAAACGCACATCTGCTGGACCCCAGGGGCCCCTCAGGGGCCCCTAACCAGGCACTGTGCCTTCTGCTTAAGAAACGAGTGGGTCCATCCTTCATTCTAGAGAGATTCTGGTGCAAAATGGTTCCTTTCCAAAGCGGTTTCTTTAAGAAGTGGCTGTTCAGCTATCCGGAAACCTCTGATTTCCAGACACAGACCTCCTGGTGGGGATTTCCTGGCCTAGTGCCATCCCTGTGCTGGTGGTGGTGGTGGTCGCGGTCATGGTGGTGGTGGTCGTGTTCATGGTCATGGTGGTGGTTGTGGTGGCCGTGGCCATGGTGGTGGTGGTGGCCGTGGTTGTGGTCATGGTGGTCGTGGTGGTGGTGATGGTGGTCGTGGTGGTCGTGGTCGTGGTGGTCGTGGTGGTGGTCGTGGTGGTGGTGGTGATGGTGGTGGTGGTGGTGGTGGTTGTGGTCATGGTGGTGGTGGTGATGGTTGCAGTCAAGGTGGTCCTGGTCGGCCTGGGAGATAAGCCAGGGAAGGCAACTGTCGTGTTTCCTCATCCAACATTTCCCAGCACCTCCCCTGCTTTAGTCCGATCCGCCACCTCTGTTTCCTCCTATTAGTTTTCTGTCCACTGACCCACCTGCTCCTTGGCTGTAAACCCCACTGGCGCGTGCTGTATTCGGATTTGAGCCGAATCCCCCCACCCCAGCAAAATCCCATCACCGTGGTCGTGGTCCCCATGCCTATCCTGATGGCCCCTTAAATAAAGCCTGCCTTACCCTGTTCAACAGGTGCCATGAATATTTTCTTCCACAGGGGTGAGAGTCCAGGCCAGCCGACCTCTCTGCCAGCTGTGCCCCTGGACCCACGGAGGCGACGCCCCCCCGTCCCACCTTCTTCACATCTGGCCTAGCCTCTGCCCCCGCCCCCCTCCCCCCTCCCCATCATTCAATGTCAAAGTCACGAGCTGGGGGGCAGGCCAGCAGCAGACTCAGTTTCCCCTACCCACGTGCATGTGCTGGGTTAGCTGGGCAGAGCCGCTTCCAGGTGTGCCCTCCTCCCAGCACGCATCTGGGCAGAGCCGCCTCCAGGTGTGCCCTCCTCCCAGCACGCATCGGGGCAGAGCCGCTTCCAGGTGTGCCCTCCTCCCAGCACGCATCTGGGCAGAGCCGCCTCCAGGTGTGCCCTCCTCCCAGCACGCATCGGGGCAGAGCCGCCTCCAGGTGTGTCCTCCTCCCAGCACGCATCTGGGCAGAGGCCGAGCGGGCAGCGTCCTCCCCACCCCCATCCACACTTCCAGGACTTTCTCCTGCCTGGAAGAAAGAGAGAAAAGGATTTTCCTGTCCCCCCACCAAACCTGACAACGAAGGGCGTTTTGTTGCTGGGAGGACTGAATTGCTGGGGTCTCCCCGGCCCCTCCACCCCAGACAGAAGGGGCAGCTGGGGCTGCGTGTGACCCTCCCACCTGCCTGATGCTTCACACAATTGGAAATCCAACTGGCGGTCGTCCTGCTCACAGCAGGGGCTCAGCGCCTCCATGCACCCTGAGGGGGCAGGGGTCACTCAGCAGAGAGCCCTTTGCTCCATGGTCAGATATGCCAAGGTGGAGGCGGGGGCAGCAGCCCCAGGGGGGCCAACACACCTCTTCTCACCCCCTCCTAGCCTGTGGGCGCGGTGCCCCCAGCTGACCCAGCAGGTCCTAACACCCAGTCTCAGGCCCTGCCTGCCTCCCTCCATGTCCCACACTCAGCGGGCTCTGCTCATGGGGAGGCTTCAGGGAAGGAGCTGGGGGAGCCCCTCAGCTCCCCACGAGCCCTGGCCCACACCCTCCTCCTGGAGGACAAGCCTGGGGGGGCTCTTGGCAGCCCATCCCCCGTCCCTGTGGGAGGGGTCCGCTGCCCACTGGCCTCCCCAGACACTCCTTCCAGTTCATTCCAAGGTGTTAAGAGGCAGTCCCAGCAGGACAGGGTGTGAAAGGCTGAGAAGCAGTGTTTCCCATTAACCCTCTCCACCCCTCCTGCTGGAAACGAAACCTCACTCCCAGCCTTTGTCCCGTTCACAATGACGCTCACTCGTAGGAATAATTAACACAAAATAAAACTGGCAACAGCCAGAACTCTCCTGGAAAATGCTGTGCCTGCATAAAGCTTGGCAGAAGCGTGCCCCACCCGCTGGGCCTCCCGGGTGAGAAGCCAGGATGGGAAGGCATGACCACAGATCAACCGTGCAATGCACGATGTGCCCGGAAAACCATGGGCAAAGGAGGCTTCAGGGAGATGGAAATGTTTACAAAGACAACTAGAAATGTGAATCCACGCCTCTGCAGAGAAAATTGATCAGGAAATTCGAATGTCTTTGAGGCTGAACGTGGCCCCAAAGACAGGAGATCCCAGCCCCAGAACCTGGGAGTGTGACCTAATTTAGTAAAAGAGCCTTTGCAAATGTGATTAATCAAGGTTCTTGAGATGGGGAGGTTACCCTGGATTATCCTGGATTTTCTGGCAGTGGGGGCGGGGCGGGGCGGGGACAGCCCGAGTGCATCATGTGTATTTTATCTGAGGGAGGCAGAGGGAGATTTGATAACACCCAGAGGAGGCCCTGTGAAGGTGGCAGCAGACACTGGAGGGAGGTGGCCACAAGCCAAGGGATGCGGCAGCCACCAGGAGCTGGAGGAGGCTGGAAGGGTCCTTCCCTAAAGCCTCCGGGGGGAGCTCGGTACAGCCGACACCTCGATTTCAGCCTGGTCATGCTGATTTTGGACTTCTGGCCTCCAGAACCTTGAGAGGATGGTTTTCTGTTCTAAGCCTCCCAGTTTGTGGTAATTTGTTATGGCAGCCACAGGAAGCTAATAGGAGGCACGTCTCCAGAAAAATACCCCATCGGGTGGTGTGTTAGTTTCTGGTGCTGTGTGACAGATCACCACAAACTCGGCGTCCTAAAACAACACCCACTGAGGATGTGCAGCCTGTCTGTCAGACGCCCGGGGCAGCGTGGCCTGGTTCTGCGCTCGGGCTGGGCTGAGTTCTCACCTGAAAGCCCTGGGGAATGCTCCCAGCCAGGCCCCTTCTTCTTTTAACAGAATTCAGTTCCTGGAGGCCTAGGACAGAGGCTCTCGCTCTGGCTATCGGCCGGGGA
The DNA here is from genome assembly GCF_028023285.1 of Balaenoptera ricei. NCBI lineage: Eukaryota > Metazoa > Chordata > Mammalia > Artiodactyla > Balaenopteridae > Balaenoptera > Balaenoptera ricei. The sequence continues at coordinate 186,814,525 of NC_082640.1, read as the reverse complement.
TGGGGGCTCTCAGCAAGCAGAGGCCGCTTGTTGTGTGGCCTCCCGACCTTGAGTGGCAGTGGCGTGTGGAGTCCTGCTTCCAGCCCTGACCTCCCTCTGCCACGGGCCAGGGAAAACCTTCTGCATTTAAAGGCCATGTGACTACGTCAAGCCCACCCAGAGAATCTCCCTGTGTGGAGGTCAGTGGATTCATAACCTTAATTATGAAGTCCCTGGTGTCATGTAACAGAACACAAGAGCGGATCGGGCCACGGGACCATCCTGGAAACCTGCCCACCGCAGGCAGCCTTGTGCTGACGAAAATATTCATAGAAATAAGGTCAAATAGCTCAGGGCCAAATATGTTCAGGTTGGAACCACAGGGCGACGGAATCTGGGCCCAGCTTGCGTGGTGCACCCCAGAGCTTTCCCCCCGGCTCCAACCTGACCTCCCACTGTCCCCAGTCAGGTCCTCTTGGCCCCATCTGGTCCACCCTGGGCCCAAGCTGACCTTCCAGTCCTTGAAGGGGCCTGGAGGCCGAGGGCCTGGCTTCCTGTCCCAGCTGTGCTGCACAGGCCGTGGGCCTCGGGGCCCGTGCGGGTTTATGGGGCACCCGCCATGTCAGAGGCTGTGTGCTCAGTACCCCAGGGGTGCAAGTGAGGATCCTGCACGCTCCAGATCCAGTCAGTCCCTGAGTGTAGACACCGTGGTTGCCCCGGCCACGAGCCATCGGCCCTCAGAGCCCATCGTCCAGCCACACGCACCTGTGGTCCTCCACCTGAGGGCATCTCCGGCCACGCCCCCGGGATCAGCCCAGCCAGCTCAGGTGGGCCGACTCTGGTAGGTTCTGTATCAGCACCAGAAGCCCCTGAGGGCCTGCGCTCCGCCCCCCATCGTCAACCCCCTGTGTTGGCTTGCTCCATCCACGTCTTGCCCCCGCTTCTCTGCTGGTGACCCCAGGATCCTTCTCCAAATTCACCACTTGCCCTGAGTCTCAAGGCTCACTTCTGGGGGAACCTCAACCAAACGCTGAGAGCTCAGATCCAGAGGATGCAGCGCCTTTCACTGATGAAGAAACCGAGGCAGAGACATGAAATAACCCACCCACGATGGCAAAACTGGTAATTTGCAAGAGTGGGGACCGACCCCATCTGGCTGCAAGGCCACCCTCCTAACCTCCAGGTCTTCTGTGTTCTTGCCTAGGTCTCCTCCTCCCTGGCCCTGCACCCTCCCCAATGAGTCAGGGGCCAACCCGAATGTCCGTTCCCTCAGAAGCAGCCTTGGATGGCTCGGGCCCTGCCGGCCAGCGAGCACAAGACCCCGGCAGACCCGAGACACAGAGCGCGGGCTCACTGCCCCCCGAGCACCCCAGGCAGCGTCCACGGGTCCCCACACACCCCAACACCACTCAGTCTGTCACTCGTGCATCCCTCCAGACAGATGGGCCGGGCTTATCTGCAAGGTGGGAGCTGCAGGATTTATGTACTGAAAAGTCTATTTCTAAAGCTGACAGTAGTTGAGAAATAATTTCTCCACAATAAATTCTGCCTTCAGCACCTGGGATCTTCTTTCTGCTGATTTGTCACATTCTGAGTTTCTCCCAGGGATCAGAAACCCATCATGTGCCTGAGAGGTTTCTGCCTGGGGCGGAGGGCGTGGTAGGGGGGATGGAGGAGTGACACACAGGCATCGGGGCGGGGGGGGGGGGGGGGGGGGGAGATGTGCACACCACCCGCTCAGAAGGGACCACGGCTGTGAACTCGGGGGCTGGAGTAAGTTCCTCGAGTGATGCCCCAGAGGTCCCAGGTCTCTTTCCAGGTAGGAAGGAAAACCAGCCGAGCTCATAGACCCCTAACTGCTCAAGGCCTCACCCGGCTCCCCGGACCTGGACCTACCGGTGTCGGGTCAGCCTCCTTCCTGGGCACCTGGCTCTGACCAGGTAACCCAGACCCACACCTACAGGGACTCCCCAGCCCCTTGGCTCTGGCATGCTCTGGTGTGCCCTGCCCACTACCCTCTCCTGCCCAGGCTGGCTGGCTCTCCTGACCCTGCCTCAGCCCATCCCCCATCACTGGCCACCTGCCCACTGGCCAATCCCGCTTCCTGGAATTCCGGACTCCTTGCCCTCCAGGCCCACGGCCCCCATCACTGCTCCCCAAGCTCCCGATGTGGGCGGGGATGGGCCCTCCCCGAGCACTTCTGAGGTCCTGCTGGATCCTGGCACAAAGCAGCACCAAGGGCATACAGACTGTTGGAAAGAAGAGGCACTGATTCGGGTCACGCAAGTGGCAATTGAACCCTCAGTCTGACGTTTATTTCGGCAGAGCTGTAATTAAAATGCATTCGGGAAGCACTTACTTGTGTCTAATTAGAACTTGTTGGGTTTCTATGGGGATCCCTTCAGCTGTAACGGGCAGATCACCGTTCCCGCCCTCTCTGGCGGCCGTGGACGGACAGGAGTCCCGGGGACAGAGCTGGCCACCGCTAGCTGCTCTGTTCCCGCCACTGACGGGCCAGCTAACAGACTCTCGTGCGGGAGACCCAGCTGGCCGAGTTGGCCAAACGGCTCCTGGGACTGCTGGGTGCCCCGGAGAGGATCCAGCCTCACTGCTCCCCAGGCCCCCACCCACCCACAGAGGGGGTGGCCCCAGGCTGGGGAAGGGCTGGACCTCAGAGCCCCCCACCCCAGCCTGGCAGGAGTCTCGGCCTCTTCCGGAATAGTTCAGGTGCCTGCAGCCTCCCATCCTGCCCCCTGCAGAGTGGCTGGGTCACCGCACGCTGGCCGGCCACCCGACCCACACGGACAGGTGGACAGAGGGTGAAAGGCTGTAGAGACAGGACTCTCCAAAGGGAGCAAAGACGGGCCTTTGGGGTCAACGTCCTGTGACAGTTCAGCCCCCCTGTGGTGCCCTGTGGTGGACGCCATGAGGCTGGCCCCCCAATATGGCTGTGTGACCCACACACGTACTTTACAATGCGTTCGAGGGCCACGTGGGGATGCGGGGAGACAAGCAGAGAGACCGCCAGCACCAAGAGGGGTCACTTCAGGCGGGTCACCCATTTTGCTGATGAGGAAACTGAGGCAGAACCACTCAGCCCAGAGGAGGGAGGGGCCGGTATTGGATCTCAGGCCGGTTAGTCTCCTGAGCCCCCGCTGTCCCAGGCCCAGCGGGTCTGATGGTCAGGTGGAAGGCAGGAAGGAAGGAAGGCAGTGTCCCCCTGACCTGCAGGGGCTCGGCACTAGGGCGGGTGCAGCCCAGGAGCCCCCAGAACATGCCCAGGACAGAGCTCCCCCCAGGCCCTGCCCCTCCCCTCCAGGCTGACACCACATCCAAGGCCCCCCACAGAGGAGGACCCTGACGGCCCAGGAAGCCCTGCCCACCCTGCCCCTGGGCCTGAGCCCGCAGCTCAGCCGCATGAGCTAGGCAGCGAAGGGTTCTCTCCCAGCTCTGAGCTTCTCATCTGTGGAAGGCCCCGGGGCCACCCAGTCCCCACTCCCTTTTGGTCTGGGTTGGCCGGGCCAAAGCCGGTGCGTCAAGTTCAAGTGTGTGGCGCCATCACTGTGTTCGTCATCTTTCGAGAGCTCAGTTCTCTTCACCTGACACCCACGGGGGTGGGCATCCTGCGGGCTCTCCTCATAAAGAGCGGTGTGCCCTCACCCTGCCAGGCACGCGCTTGCATGTACACGCTTGCACACATATACGTGCACACAAGCACACATGTGTGCGTGCACACACGCAGGCACACGAGCATGCATGCACACGTGTGGGCACACATGCACACACATGCTTGTACGGACGTGCACAGGCACACACGTGCACACACGCACGGCAGTGCTCATTAGGAGCCGGGGGACAGGCCTAATCCCTGAATTTACATAAGACCTCCCGGATTAGACTCATGATTGGACCCGGTGCTGCCGAATGACCAGGGAAGTGGCATTCGACCCTCGGGCTGGGGGGCGTGCTTCCTGGGGAGTGGGCGCGGCTGTAATTGGCACCCCCTCCCTTGCACCTGGGGCCTGCTGGGCTGCCTTCCCCTGGGGGCGGGCGGGGGTGCGCGCTCTCATCATCCCTCCCAGCGCCCCCCCTCACCTTCTCTGCACCCACCTGCGCCTGCCTGGTCTTCGCGGTGCTCGGCCGGCTGAGTGGACACTGTCCACGGCCCCCGTTACTGATGGCCCTCGCCACCAGATCGTCCCCTCCACAGGGCCGGGACGGGTCTGCCTGGTCACGACCATTTCCTCCGGGGCCCGGAAGAACATCTGTATTTGCCAAATGAAAGATCACCATTGCTTAGAAGGGGAAACCGAGGCCCAGAGAGAAGAGCCAGCCTCAAAGGCTACGGGCAGCAGGGTCAGCAAGTGGGACAGGCCATGTGGGGACCACTCTGTGACCAGGACAGACTGGCCACAGGCCACGCAGGGACCACGCTGTGACAAGACAGCAGTGGCTTCCAGCCACCCCGTCCAGCTTTTTGTGGCCCGAGACAGTGTCCCAGCCCAGCCAGGTGTCTGGCCGGACGCCCCCAGACTCTGCCCCCCGAGAACCGAACTGGCAGCTGCACCAATGTGGCCCTCGCTGTCGCTTCAGTCCAGGGCACAGAGCCAGGGTTGTCCCACGCCTGCCCCCAGCTCTCCACAGAGCCTCGCTCCACACCGGGCAGGGCCACGGGACCCAGCGCTGCGGGGCTGGAGCGAGAAGTGGCCCAGGAACCACCTGGAGAGCCAGGCCTGCCCACCCGCTGGCTCACCGCCTCTCGTCCCAGCTACACCGCACCCCACACCGGGAGCCCTTGACACGCGCAGGGCCGGGGCGGGGAGGGGGCGCTGTCTCTCCCCGCCCCCGCCCCCAGCCTGGCAGCAGTACCCCACCAGCCCTAAGTCCTCGTCTGCACCCCCCTCCTCCTGTCGGTATGGGCAGGGTGCTTATAGAACACCTGCAGGGAGCCGCCTCTGCCTGCCTCGGGCTCCAGCCCTCCTGGACAGCAGCAAGGTGTCCACCGTCTGTCCCCTGAAGACGAATATGTGACAGGACAAGAGACAGAGACAGAGGGGCAAGCGGGTAAACCGGGGGGAGGGCGCCGGCTTCTGTGAGACCCTCCCTGGAAACGTCCCAGCAGGAGGGGAGGGTCCCCAGGCCCCAGGGGCTGCAGGGACAGGCTTGCTGACCCTCACACAGGTCAGAGCCCCTTCAGCTTTCCAGTGACACCCAGCTCAGGACATCAACCGTCGCCCAGCTGGGCCTCAGGGCAGGTTTCAGAGCCGCTGCCACCACAAGGAGGCTGCAAGCAGCACGTGCCCAGAGCCGGCTTCCTCACCCATAGAATGCACAGAATCACCCCATAAAATGGGCTCCGCGGACCACCGAGAAGTTTCACCACAGAGCGCAGAGCTCCACACACACAGGACTGGTGCGCCCGCCATCACCTCCCGCTCCGAGAGGATGTGGGTGCCACGGTGAGCCACGGAGCCCAGGACCTGCCAGCCCCACCCCAAGGGGATGCACACCTGGCCAGCCTTCCACCCCATGAAGGGGATGTCCCAGCTCAGGGACACTCCAGGGTGCCCCACAATGGCCTGTCCTGGTTCACTGCCCCAAAACCCTTGGTCCAGGCACTACGGTGTCCTCCCAGGAGTGCCTCCCGGGCCCTCGGCTGAGCTGGGATCGTCTCTGGGTCCTCCCGGCCTCTGGCTTTCCTCTTTGGGCTACAGCACTGGACCATAATGGCCTGACGGTGAGACCCCACAGCCTAGGGCCAAACTGGGCACGATTGTGTTGGAAGAGATAATGGGCGGGAGGAAGGATGGATGAAAGGGAGGGGGGAGGAAAAGATGGTCGGAGGACCAATGGGTCAGTGGACACACGAAAGGAAAGGTGGGCTGTGGATGGATGGATGAGGGAAGGAAGGAAGGATGGAAAGAAAGAAGGAAGGATGTGCAGGTGGGAGGGACAGGTGGACAGACTAACCAGAGGATTCCCTCCCAGCGACAGTGTGACAGGGAGCCTTCTTCACAGGCTTCTGGCTGCTCCGGCCCCCGTGAGACAGAGCTGCAAAGTGACCCCAGTACCCCGCCATCCTAAGCTGTCCTCTGAGGCCAGCTTCAGTGTGCCTCTCCTCCTGTCCACAGCCCCGTGGGCTGGGACAAAGGGGACCGGGGGGAACCGCCACCCCCCACCTACCATGTCCCGGGGCCATCGCCCTGACCCACTGTGGGTGGTGCAGACCCAGAGGACCCCTAAACAGCTGAGCCTCCTGCAGCCTCAGCTCCCTCGGATTGCCTTGGCCTGAGCGTAGATGGGAATGCTCAGCTGCTGAACAAGCACCGTGGGCAGACGCAGGGGCCTGGTGAGCTGGAGCCAGGGGGTGAGGTGTGCGGAGCTGCCCAAAGGATAGAGAAGCCAGCGGCCTCCACTGGGAGGCCAGCGAGGGCAGGGGAGACTAGGCACACGGCCACCTCCGGGCACCTTCCCTGTTCTCCTAGCTAAGAGTAGCCTCTCCCTCCTCTTTCTAGAACTTTCTCTGACCCCTTGATCATGCCTCACTCTCCCCTTCTGCCAGCATCATCTGTGCCTGCATCTTGTACCCCTGGAGCCCAAGCACCCCGGCTTCCTTGTCTCACAACCGCCCCAGGGTCCAGCCGTAGGACGTCTTGCCCATCGCCTGTCTGCAGGGGGGACAGTGCCGGTGTGTCCCAAACTGGGAGGTGTCCCCGTGCACCGCTTGACTGTCATCTGCACGTCTGTGCTTTCACTCAGCGCACATGCACACTCCAGACACAAATGCATCCCCAACGAGCAATTAGCCAGACTCGATGCCACCTCCTAAAGACTCCAACAGGCTGGTTTGACGGACACGGGAGCAGCCGAGACCCTGGCGATCTGCCTCCTTGGGGAGGGGGGGCACCAAGCGTCCCCAGATGGCCATCAGGAAGGGCCAGGCCGGCCCTGGGCCGTGGTGGATGCAAACGAGGCCCCTCTTGGTCGGGCGGGGCCCCCCAGCTGCCGCCGGTCACCTGGCTCACTAGCACCGGCCGGCGGGGGCACAGCAGGAGGGTCCCCCCATAAATCCCACACCTGCTGTGGCCGCCGCACCTGCCGCCCGCCCGGAAGGAGCCAGCTGTGCCACCAGCCCGGCACGAGGCAGCGGGCGGGCGGGGCAGGCACACTTCTCAGCCTCAGGGGTCCGGGGGAGGCCGCCACGTGAGGGTCCAAGAAGGCTGTCTCCTGCCAGACCCCTGCTGCTCAGAGCTCCCAGAGAACATTCTAAATCAACACGCAGCCGCCGGCGGTGGGGAGCTGCAGAGGAAGCCAGCTTCGAGGACAAATCCCAACCACAGCGGGCTTGTGACTCTTCCTGGGGAAGAAGGTAGGAATGACTCGGGCACCTCCAGGGCGGAGGGGAGGCTGGGGTGCGGGGGTGGAGGCCAAGGCGGCCGGGGCTGGCGTTGAGGCTGGGCGTGCTCCAGTGGGGGCCTGTGTCCGGTGAGGAGACCACCAACCCCGGCGAGCAGCCCCAGGCCTGCTCCCCGTCGGTTCGTCCCTCCGCAGCACACCCCCCGGCCTTCCTCAACATTCACGTCCTGGGGGCCCACAGCGCCCAGCCGCCCAGGTGAAGGGACTCAGGCCTCCTGCTTCTCTGAGGGCGGCCCCACCCCAGAGGGTCAGTGTTTCCGGGCCCTCCCAGAAACAGCGTGCGTTTGGGGTGCAGCTGCTGGGGCACAGGGAGGGGGCCCCTGAGACGTATCTCCGTGGCTCAGGGGCAACAGGGTGCAGGGCCCCATGGCCAGAGGGGGGCCCTCCCTCCACACCTGCCCAGCTTCCCAGCCCTCGGTGCCCGTCTCCGTAGCACAGGTTGGCGGCGGGGACGAGCCCGGACCCGCCTCTGGGGTCTGCAGGGGAGGGGGCCGGGCCAGGACTCGGATGGCCCCTCCTGCCTTTAGCACCTATAGCCACCGCCTCGGCAGCCCCCCGCTGGACCACTCAGGTTCCCAAACGCCATGGGAGAAACCGCAGCCCTGGCACATCCAGCTGGAGTTCGTGGTCCCTCAAGTACCCAGCTCAGCAGAGGTGCCAGCCCAGCTTCTGCCCAGGCCTCCTGGCACCTCAAGGACCCCCGGCCACCAGGACAGGCCCCAAGCCCTGACCACGCCTACGCTGCACGGTGGTGGTTTTGTGGCTGCCCAGGGTGGGGCTTGGGCTCAGGCTCTGGCCAGAGGTGTAGCCAAGGAGCTTGGGGGATTCTTCCGAGGGCAAAGGCCCAGGAACCTCACACACCCCGCTGCCGCCTTCCCCAGGGGGGCTGTAATTGGAGGCTCCAGGGACAGACAGGCCCTGCTGCCGGGACACAAAGCATCAACCGGCTGATCCCCCAGCAAAGATCAGGCTGGGCTCGGGCCCCCTAATCCTCATCCCCGTCCCCGGAGGGTGCCCAGGTGCCCGCGCCAGGCCAGGCCTCCACTAAGAGGCTCTAATTGGTAGGCCCAGAACGGGGCCCGTCTCCAGGGCTGCTCACACGGGCGCAGGTGGGCGGGCGAGTGTGAGCCAGGGGCCGGGGCTCCCCGTCCCCTGCTCCAGAGCAGGAGGGTCTGCCGTGTCCCCGGGCTAGGTGTGCTCCTAGGGGCACAAGCCCACCTGTGCATTCAGACCCTGACAGCCTCATCCACGGTTCCAGGGTGGGGGGCAGCCAGCAACCCACGGGGCGCCATGGGGGGTTCATGAGTCTCCTGTCTCCCCAGGGCAGGTGTGGGTGTTGGCGGCTCAGCAGACGTCCTGAGCACTGGGCATCCACCGTCCCACCATCTGTGGGGAGACCGAGGCCCCCTCCTGACCTGCGGCACATCAGACCCCGACACCTGCCGTGGGGTTGCTGCACAAGACAGCAGAAGGGTCTTTGTCCCAGACTCCATTAGGGGGGAACCAGGAGAGGACGGGGCACCCAAAAAGAGAGGCCCCAGCCCAGGCTCCGAGGAGCCCCTGCCCCCTGCTCCTCCTGCCCCAGGCTCCCCAAGGGGCACCCAGCCCTCAGTTTCCCAGGCAGAAGCCCAGGAGGCCCAGATCCCCTCTTCCCACGGGGCCCAGCCATCTCGATAAGGGTCCCCAGCCTGTCCCTCAGCCTCACGCTCCGTCTAGGGCCCCGGCCACGCGTCCCCGCTGCCTCCACGCCACACTGTGACCCCCAAGCCCTTCCTCCTGGAGGCTGTAGCTCATATTCTTGAAGGTGATCTGAGCCGTTCCTCGAATCTCCATCCTCACCGTGGCCCAGCTCAGTTCTCCCACTTGGATCCACTGCTGCCCCCCCGGCCTCCTCCACTGTCCCGGGGGACCCCCCCCCCACCTCCTCACGGCATCGGCACCAGCGGCCATGCTGCAGGCCCCAGCAGGGCCACCCACCCAGCTCAACAGCGAGCAGGACCTTTCGCAGCACACACGCATACACACACGGCTGCACTCCCGGATCAGGTACCCTGCTTGCCAGGGTGCACCAGGGGCAGAGCCCTGGATGGATGCTCAGGGCCAGCCCTGACCCCAACCCTTGGTGTGACCCGCACGAGTCCCCTCCCTCGAGGGTCTCCACACGGGACGGGGGCTGATGGCTAAACACCCCAAGCGCCCACGGGCTCGTGGGTGGCATCACTGGCTCTCCTCCCAGTAAGGTGTCCCCAGAGGTAATTGATGGCCCTGGTGCAGACGGAGGGGGCCGGGCAGAGTGTGAGACAGTTCACTGTTCATCACGCCCCTCGCTAACCCCAGACAGCCCCCGACTCGGCCAGACAAAGGCGACACGTTCCCCTCCACACGCGTAATTTATCCTCCATTAATGCTCGCGACAACCTGACAAATTAAATCTCTTTTAAATGTAATCTGTCTCTAATAGTTAGCAGAAGGGGGAAAGCCCTACCTGGTTTTGAATATTTAAACCTCCATATAAAAATTTGAAACCCCCGGAGCGCGAGTGCATTAAGGAACCTAACATTATCTTTGGGGAAGAGGGCTGCCCGCCCCACACACTCCCAGATGCAAATGTCCCGTTTTTATCTGTGGCTTACAGGCATGTCACAAATAGGATTAGAAAACCATTTTGTGAAATGGAAACGAACGGGATTTAATGGAAAAACCAAAAGATGGTCCAAGACCCATTTTTCCTTAATGTTATTTCTGGCCAGGAGATTCCCCTAAATCACCTCCCAGGTTGCATCCCCAGGACACCCAGTAGAACAAAAGCCAGACAGAGCTAAAGGACCCCGTAAGAGGGGGCGCGGTGAGAAGAAAGGGCAGGCCCCCAGCCAGCCCGGAAGCCATCACAGGAGGAATCCGCCAGCAAAATTCACTTACCGGCTTCGCTGCGGCTTGATTGCCTTAACCGAGTTAATCCTCGCCCTGGAAGTCCATCCTGGGGTCGTCTGGGGACCGTCCTCCGAGCCCCAGGCCCAGGAATGACCCAGCTGGGCACGCTGACCTGCAGGCTGGCCACACGCCCAGCGGGGCTTCTGGCATGGGGGCCGCCCTGTCTGCCCGGCCCTCTGCCCACCTCCCTGGCACCCCGCAGGCCGGTCACACCCAACAGATGGTGCAGTCGGCCCGCTGGTCCCTCGTCCCCTTCCTCCTAAAGGAGAGAGGGAATTCCAGAGTCTTTGTTGTGGCTTCACGGGAACCCACGGCCTGGCTCTCCCAGGCCCACGACCCCCACCCACCCTCGTCCTGACCCCCAGACCCTTGCTCCACAGGCCTGCTGCCTGGGGCCGCCCACCTCCACGAGGGATGAAGGCGGAGCTGGGAAGGAAGGGGCTAGAGCATAGGACGGGTGGGGTGGGGATATGTCACACGCTTTCAGGGGCTGCTTCACCCAATCCGGCCGGATCCAAGCCTTATGGGCTGAATTACGTCCCCCCAGAATCTGCATGTTGACGTTCTAACCCCCAGCCCCCCCAGAATGGCTCAGGCTGAGACAATAAATGTCTGCTGTTTAAGCCCCACAGGCGTGGTACTGTGTGCCATGCAGCAGCCAAGCAAACTCCAAGGTCGGGGAAGGACGGGGGATGACGGGAAGCCAGGCTGCGTGGCCGAAGCGGCAGGGAGCTATGGAAGGTGTGTGAGCAGGGCAGGGCCACGATCAGAGCTGTGCCTTTGGGAGCTCATTCTGAAGGAGCGGAACACACAGAGGGCTGGGGCACGGCCCCCTGGTCTGCCCGCCCCCCCCCCCCCCCACCGCACCGGCCCGTGGGCATTCGGGTTCTGCTCAGATATGGAGCCCAAGGCCACCCCCTGGGAGCAAGTGGCCACTCCCCAGAGTGCCCTCCCCCTGCCCACAGCCAGAGGGGCAGGGCCAGCTGAGCCCCTCTGGGCGGCCTGGGAGGCAGGAAGCTTTCGAGCCCAGGTGGCCTTTGCACACCTAAAATGAACTCTTCCTCAGGTACCAGTATTTGTCCCCCACCCAACGACAGACGGAGGCAGAGGGTGGGGCCGTTGGAGGGTTCCCCCCTCCCCAGTCCCAGGCCATCACTGGGCAGCCTGAGCCTTGTCCCCCTGCCACCTCCCTTCATGGGGGAAGACAGGACATTTTGCCCTTAGGACAAGGCAGGCACATGCTGAACCCCAACCCACGTGGGCTGTTGTCCGCTGAGTGATTAAATTAATGGAGGAAAGCTGGACATGTGGAGCACACACCCTCCTCCCCTCCCTCTGGCAACCTCGCACAGATGCTCTCCGAATGCAAATGTTCCGGTTAGGTGCCAGGGCCTAGCTGTAGGGTTTCAAGTCTCTTGGTTGGAAATAAGGACTCTGTGTGCCCACCGTTCAGCTCAAACACAGCCAGGGACACACCTTTTGTGCAATGTCCTTGCAGTGACCTTGAGCATTCCGGGGCCTGGGATACCCTGATGAGCAGATATGCCAGGCTCCTGCCAACTGTCCCCCCAACCCGGTCACCACACCTGCCCCTGCAGCGCCCCTCCCCCGCACCGTGTGCCCACCTGCTGCGTCGGGGGTTTTGCCGGAACTGGGTTTGAACTACGGGTCTGAGGGCTGAGCCGGTCAGGCTTCCTCTGCTCAGGCCCGGGATAAGTGAAAATGTTACTGGGCATGAGAAAGGAAACCTTATTCTTCAAATCAGATTTTTAGGTGCAATCCCTTAGCGTTCTTACATTTTTTTCATCTGTTTCAAAACAGCTCAGTGTCATCGTAGAAAATCCAAACAACGCAGAAAAGGCCAGCTGCGCTGTCCCAGGATAAATCCGCAGGTCTACTGCCCAGCGTCACGCCCCGCAGCCGGCCCCCGCGGTCTTTGCTCCCCTGGGACTCAGAGTTTGGGACAGTCAGAGCCCCCTCTCCTGGCACCTTGCTCCTGTCCCCTTCTGTCACTGTTCTGCCTATGAACAGCTCCTAAAGGGCACTTGCCAGGGCACCTTAAACACAGACAGGACACGAGTTCCCTACAGCCGCCGTGCGGGCGGAGGCCTGGGCCCGGCTCTGTCCCGGGCTGACTCCGCGGGTGCCCCTGCCCTGGGTCCGCACACCGCCAGCCCCGAAGCCAGAGGCCACAGAGACCGCTGGCCCGGTGTTGAGGCTGGCGACACAGAGGGCAGTCGGGGACCCCTCTGTGTCCCCACCACACCAGGCCACCAGGCCAGGGCCTCACGCGGCGGGGCTGAGGCAGAGGTGGGGGAAGGCCACGCACACACCCCGTCGCAGCACATCCCCAAAGCCCCCTGCACACCTCCCCTCGGGTCGGCGCCGCTGGTGGCCAGCGTGTCCCCACCCGGAGCTGACTCTGCCCAGGAATGAAGCTGGTCCGAGCCACTGGCATCTGCCGTGGGGCGCAGACAGCCAGGAGCCCACACTCCCCCCCACCCAGGGCTCCACTCAAGCCCCCGCCCCGCAGTTGCTGATCTGGAAAAGCGTGGCTCCGGCAGGCCCAGTGTTTATATACTTAGCGTTTCACACACAGTTCTCAGCCTGGGCGGCTTATGGCGTGCCATGTGCCGCTCATGGGACCCCCAGGACGCCCACCCGGCCCCCCGGCCCCGCAGAGGCCTGAGCTCCCCGCCCGCCCTTCAGGAGGAGTGGCCCCTTCCTCCACCATCCAGCAGCTTCCACAGCCCGAGTGTCCCAGACCCCTGGCCTCCGCCGTGAGTTCAGGGTCCAGCGTTGTCGGTGCCCCTGCGCTTGACGTGAGCCCCGGGCAGAATGCAGAGACTGGAGGAGTGTGGGCCCCTCCTCCGCCCCAGGACTCGTGGATCTTCCCCACAGCTCAGGCCAGCATTACCCACTCGCTCGCCCATCCACTCACTCACCCCACGGCAGCAACAGGGACCCCTCCCGAGGACGCACCTCCGCACGAGGGTTCTGGGGGGCAGGGTGAGCCCAAGCCCCCCTCGGCTCCCCCCACCGAGGGCCCGCTCATCAGGCTCTCTCCAGCGAGGGCCCCGCCTGTGCGGGAGGGTGCAGAGGAGGGCTCCCCAGGAAAGCCCGCAGCCTAAGAGCCCTGCCAAGTGCCGCTCGTTATCGATTTGACGAGTGCTAACAGCTTTCCTGGGCAGCCTCTGCAGGGCCCGTTCCAGGAGCAATTAACTGTCATTATCCCCGGCCCCGCGCCCCCAGCCTGGCCCCAGGCCCACGAAGGAGAAGTCGAGGCTGGGTTACATGAGGCCCCGCAGGTGGCAGCAGGGGCCTGGTCCGAAGCTTGGCTCCTGCAGGTCCCTGCCCTCTGGGGCCTCAGACAGCCTGTCTGGGGGGGGGGGGGGGGGGGGAGGGAGCCGGGTTCCAGAAGGTTCAGGCTAGCTCCCCCCTCCGCCCTTCGCACACCCCCCAGCCGGCTCCACCCAGCACCCCACCCACGGACCACACGCGGTGCCAGCTCCCGCCCCACAACCACCAGTGCTTTCTGTGTCTCAGGGTCCTTCCACGCCCTCCCTGACCTTGGACTACCTGGAGGGAGGGGGACCTGTTCCCATTTCAAGGAGAATCTGAGGTTGAGGGGCAGCTCCAGGGTGGGGTGGAGCTGGGAGCCAAGCCCTGGCCAAGGTGGCATCAGGCCCGGCCAGGGCTGACCTAGAGGTGGGTCTCTGACTCCCACCCTGACCCAACCCAAAGCGACAGCTTCTGCCGCCCTGGCACCGCTCAGGGGCCATGGGGGTGGAGGGGGGGTCAAGAAGAGAGGCACCCGGTGACCCTGGCTTCCTGGCCTGGACCACAGGTAAACGGTGACCCCTCCTCTGGCACCGGGATCCCAGGCAAAGGGTGGGGCAGGCCGGGGGCAGCAATGGTCCTCTTTGGGGTGTGTCGAAACAGAGGGGTGTCCAGGGGACACAGGCAAAGGGCAGCTGGACACTTGATCTGGAGTTTAAACAGCAGGACCAGCTGGAGGTGGAGTTGTGGACAGAGGGCACGGGTGAGGCTGTCCCGGCCACGGCGGGCCACGGCGCTATGTGGGGCAGCACAGGTGGGTGAGGGCAGCAGCAGGGACAGCCGAGGGGACAGTCCAGGGCTGGCCGTACGGGGCTGCGGAAGCTGCTTCCCAGGAAGCGCGGGGCCGGCCCGCCTGTGCTGTCCGCAGAGTGCCCAGGGGTGTGGGGACATGCCCCCACGTGTCCTGCTTCCCCTCAGCCTGCGGGCCGAGGGCAGGGATGCAGGAGACACCGGGGTGGGGCACAGGCTGAGTGAGTGGTGGGGGGCAGCCAGGCCCCTGGGGACGGGGTGGGACCCGGTGGGACCCTCCCGTCGGTCTCCTGTGCAGAAGCAGCTGAGGAGGCTGGAGGCTGGGAGAAGCCAGCTGGACCCAGACACCAAGGCCGGTCAGAGGACCAAGCTGGCCACAAGGATACTGGCATGAGCTGAACTGTGTCCCCCAAGTTCCCATGTCAAAGCCGACCCCCGCACCTCAGAATGTGACTGCATTTGGAGACAGGGCCTTGAAAGGGGGATTAGGTGAAAACGAGGCCCTTAGGGCAGGTCCTAAACCAGTCTGACTGGTTATAAGAGGAGATTTGGACGCACAGGGAAACACCAGGGGTTCGCAGGCACACAGGAAAGCCGAGTGAGGACAAAGCAGGAAGACAGCCATCTGCAAGCCACGGAGAGAGGCCTCGGGAGAAACCAGCCCTGCCAACACCTTGATCTCGGACCTCAGCCTCCAGGACTGCGAGAGGATAAATGTCTGTTATCGAAGTCGCCCGGGCTGCGTACTTGGTTCCGGCGGCCCTGAGAAGGCGAACACAGATGTTTTATACTGCGAAACAAAGCCGAGGCCACAGCGGGGCAGAGGGCAGACAGGTGACCACTCTCAGTCCCTCTCCAGGGCTGCAGAGACACCAGCCCCAGGCCCTGAGCCTGGACTGCCCCCTCCCTTCCCTCACCTCCTGAAAGCCACCCAGGTCCATGCCTCCTCCTCAGAGCCTCCGCAAGGACCTCACTGTCACTGCTCTGTGTCCTGCCCACCCCACAGCCCAAGAGCCCCTCGGGGAGGAGAAGGTAACCCCTGGAGCCCCCAGCTCAGACCGGCCTCCACAAGCTGGGGACCAAATCCCCTCCGTTCCCTGACCCACCCCAAACCAGACTTTTGCCAAACACAGTCAATAAATTATTCAGTTTGCAAAATGCCATTATGTGCGAGTTTACTTAATTGAATAGAATAATTTATGGTAAAACCTGGGGAAAGAAAGATCGATGAGGAATGGCACAGAAGAATGATTGAGTTTCAGTGAAGGCAATTTGATTTTTATCCCTCATTATAATAATGTTAAGGGGAAAACATCAACTTGGGTCAGAATCAATATTTGCCCGTGGCCGGACCATGAATTTTAACTGGAGGTGGCGAGGAGGTGGGCTGGCGCATCAATAATTAATGTCTCCTCGTCTGCCGCCACATATAATGGCGGGCTTTGCGTCCAGACGCCCGCTGCCCGCAGAGTCGCGGGCGATCATAAAAGACAATTTAGGAACCAGTCTGTTCGCGATACGCGTGTAACAACACCCCCCGACATGATTCAGGACGCAGCTCCTTGCCGGCTTCACAGCAAATCACCCAGAGACGGATGGCGCGAAGTTTCAGCGCTTTTCCTCGGTGCCCCGCCTTGGTCATCGTGATGCCCTCCGCCAGGGCCAGGCCGGGCTCAGCCTGCGTCTGGGCCACGACCGCCCTGCACCCCTGATGCCCAGGACTAGGCCAGCCCGTCCTGGAGGGCAGCTCAGGGGGACACTCGTGCCGGCCACGAGAGGCACAGGCCAGAGGCTCCGCCACCTGCCACCTGCGGGGACCCCAAGCGCGTCAACCCTGCTAGAAACCTCAGTGCCCTCGCCTGGAAAGCAGAAATGGGGATCCCCGGGTCTGCACAAATGATTGTTCCTGACGCTGCTTCCCCCCGCACTGAAAAGAGGTTCCTGATCTGACGTCTTCAACCCAGACACCTGCCCCATCCCTGCCCACAGGCGCGTGTGTCCACGCACCCACGGCCCACACCCTCTGCAGAAAACCTCTGGCTTCAGTCCTGCAGGTCCAGGGAGCAGCAGAGAGTTCCGAGGCCCGCAGGAATGGTTCCCTGAGCGACAGACCCCAGGGCTTCCTGCCTCTTGGCTCTGGAGCCCCCCGAGCCCCCAGTGGCCCTCCTGTGTCGCCCCCACCACACACACCCATGCGGTCAGCTCCAGCAAGCCCGGGCCGGTGCGCGCACAGGTCCTGGATCGGTGTCCCCAGTTTATAGAGGAGAAAAATGAAGCTCAGGGAGGTCGAGGGACTTGCCAGGGGCCACACACCCGGGTGGCAGAGCCCTCCCTCTTCAGACCATCTGACCACTTCTAGGGGCTGGCCTCGCGCAGGGCTCTGCAGCGGGGACAGGGTGAGACAGACCCGGCACCACGGCCCAGCATAATGACGGATATGCTTCACAAATGGCTCACGAAAGCCCTGAAAACTTAGCAGCTCTCACTGGCCAAGAGGAGCCGGCTCCCAGCATGGTCCCTGCCTCCATACCTGCCTGACATAAATGAATGAATGACTGAACGAACGGACGAATTCTGTGTCTCAGCCCAAAGCTTCCTTCTGGAGCTGCCTGTGGGTCCCCTGGACTGTCTAAAGCATTTCAGACTAAACAGGTTCCCAAAGCCATGTTGGCAATCCTGTAGTCCCGGGGCTCCCACCTCACCAGCCTCCTAAACCAGAAGGGCTGTGGGTGAGGCCGTGGCCAGAGGCCCAGCACGCCAAACACCAGCAGCGTGCTGGGCCCAGCTCCCCACCCACCGGTGGAGGGTCTATGGAGAGGCCTGGAGCTGCAGGGCAGGGATGCTGCGAGGGCTGAACGAGGTCTCGGGTGCTCAGTGGACCGCAAGGGAGGTGGCCAGCACTCCTCTTTCCTCCCGAGGCCCCATCTCAGCCTGGCCACCCCGGATGGGCCTCCCCTCCCCTGGCAGCCAAGACAGCAATGGAACTGAACTGCCCGCCTCGCCATACACATCCCCTGCAATTACACCTAGCATCCTTTCTGCCAGGAGGACACTCACCCCTGCCTGTCTAGTCCTCTCTGCCTTCCAGGATCTCACTAAGTGTCTCCTCTTCCAGGAAGCCTTCCCTGACTACCCCTGCCCCAGAACCTCCCTTCCTCCGAGCCCCCCCACATACGTTCTCTGACTTCTTTCCTGGCCTAGATTGCCTCCCAGACTGCAGGTCACTTGCTAGACCGTATGTCCTGCTTCTGGGGCCTATAGGAGCTCAGCCTGAGCAGCGGTGGGACAGGCACCTCTCCCCAAAGGCACAGCATCACTCCCGTGTTGATTGGGTTTGTGGGGCGGAGGCTGGGTCTCTGTGGAAGGCGCCCCCACCACCCTAGCCTTAGCCCGACCTTGACTGCTCACCGCACAGGGTATGGCGTCCCCCTCGGCCACAGAGCTCCCGGGGGCTGAGCTGAGCAACAGAGGATTCCATGCAAATATTTGTTTCGAGAAAGAGCAGGAGACCCTCAGGTGCGTCCACGAGGAACACATCAGACGGACTGCGAAATCCACTGCAGGATTGGTCGGCTCGACCACGTCGGGAAGCAGCTCAGCAAACAAAGCAATGACCAAAAGCAGACTAAAAAGAGCAGACCAGATTTCACGGGAAATACATGTTGTCTTTTTGAGTGAAATGCTGAGTTGCGAGTACAGAGTACCTTCTGGCCTGTCACTGAGAGACGCCCCCCCCCCTTCCTCCCTCCCCAGGATGGAGACACCTGGGTCTCTCCCGGTCATGCCTGAGAGCCGAGGGTCAGGACTGGTGTGGCCATGGGGTGGGGTTGGAGGCCTCAGGGGGCAGTGGGCAGCCCAGGTCACCCCAGGTTCTGGGAGGAGGATGGAGTTCCCACAGTGGGGCGGAGGGCAGGGTGAGGGGTGGGTTTGAGGGAAGAGAAAGCACTGGTTTTGATCCTGCAGGCCTGGGGAGTCCAAGGGGCACAGGGCAGAGGCCAGGGGTGGGGGGTAGGGGCGACAGAATCACAGATCTGGGGGCATGAAGCCACAGGGCGGGGCAAGGTGGTCCTGGGGGAGAGGGGAGAGGGAGGAGGGCCACCAAAAGGACAGAGCAAGGGCACCCACAGGGTGGGGCGGCTGAGGAACATCCAGGGAGGAGGCGAAGCACGGAGGGGAGGGGCCCAGATGGCAGGAGGAGTGGCAGCACGTGGCACCTTCCTCTGCAGCCTGTCTGTGACCTCGGAGTGGGGGGTGGGCTGGCCGGCCCTGAGCAAGGGACCCCAACCCCTCCTCAATCTCCCCCGCGGCCTTGCACTGGGGTGACCTCCGCTAGCAGGGCTGGGTCTCACCCTAGGCCCCGCTCCAGGGCTGTGGGGCCATTTGCAAGTCTAATTGCCCTGCTCCCGCTCTGCCTTTCACACCCCATATATTGGCACCGGAGCCAGAGCCGAGATGCCTGCCTGGGTGAGCTGTGTCTATAAGCTCACAAGTATGGGGGCCCCCTCCTCCCCCGACTTACAGCACAGGAGCCAGGAGGGAGAGCCCCCAAGGGGCAGGAAGGAAGGTGTGGGGAGAGGGCCTAGGCCAGGCTGGGGCCCAGGGGCCTTCCTGGAGGAGGGGGCTGGGAACACGCAAGGACAAGGCTCTCTCCCCACTCTACTTCCCCACCTCCCGCAGCTCACATTGGGGCCACGCTCCACCCCGCCACCCCCCTTCCCACCCCCTTCCCCATCCCGGCCCCCCCCTAGGCTCCTTCCTGCAGCATTGGCAGGGGAGCAGGGAGAAGAGTCAGAATGGAGGGACTGGGGTTCAGGCAGGGAGCGGGGAGCAGGTGGGGCCTCACTCCCCCAGGGCTAGGAACTGAGAACTTCAAGGTGGCCACAGCTGAGCAAGCGCACAGTGGAGACCCCGAGAGTGGCTCTGGAACTGCATAGGTCTCAGCCCTGCCCCCTCTCCTCCATCCTGCCCGCTCCACCCTGATTTCAGCCCTAGAAGCTTCCCCGCCCCTCCCTCACTGCCCCCTCCTGAGCCCCACACCTGCTGCCTCCATGGGGACCCCTGGCCCACCGCCTTTGGGGATGCCCTTGGGGTCTGGGCCAGTCTGCCCAGGACTCTAGGCTGGGAGGCCAGGGGACCCTGGAGGCCCACCTGCCCCTTGCATGGCCAGCTGGGGCCAATAGAAGCTTCAAACAGAAAATCCTTGTACCAAACTCCAGCTTCCTTCAAGGGAAACTCCAAAGCAGCCCAAAGACCTGAGCTAGACCCTCAGATCCCCAGACCCTCAGATTCCTAAATCCTCCCACCCTCAGATCACAGACCCTGAGACACCTAGAGCCTCATTGCCCCAGACCCCCAGACCCTCAGGCCCCCAGGCCCCCAGGCCCCCATGCCTGCGGGCCCTGAGACCCTCAGACCCCCAGACCCCAGACCCCCAGAGCCTCAGACCCTCAGGCCCCCAGGCCCCCATACCTGCGGGCCCTGAGACCCTCAGACCCCAGACCCCCAGACCGTCACAGGCACAGAGTGCCCCCAGGCCGAGGCAGGAAGGTCGCACTACCCCAGGCGCCACCGAGGAGCAGCTGGGACAGGAGTTGACGGTTTGGGCAGAGCTCACGCTGAAGGCCTGGAGTAGATGAAAAACTTCTGGAAGCTGCCATCAGCCACCCAAAGGAACGGCCCCCTCACCTCTGCCTCACTCAGGCCTCACCTACACCTTCCTCCCTGCAAGGCAGGCTGTCCTGACCCCAGCACTGGGCGAGGGGACACAGGGCGCCTGCCAGTCGGGGGGCAGGAGACACCGCCCTGCTGCCCGAGGCCCCGTGTCAGGAGGGGGTGCTGATGGGGTTGAGAGGGAGGCACGGAGGCCAGAGCCTCCCAGAGAGCATGGCAGGTGGAGGCTGGCTCTGAGGGGGGGAGGGAGGCAGCCTGAGCCAGAGCAGCCCCCCGACCCACCCCCTCCCACTGCCCCGACCCCTCCCCTCCTCCCCCTGCCCCATTCCTGGTGCCTGGGGACAGAAAGGGGGCCTCCTGGGGAGAAGCCACCTGGTGATCTAAGTGCCAGGACCAGGCCTGGAAGCCAGACGCGTGGGTCCTGGCTCATGGCACCCAGGGAGGGCCGGCCAGGGAGGGCTGGGGCCGGTGACCATGGCTTGTGAGGACACTAAACAGGCCAGGGACAGAGCCCATCATGAGGGACAAAGAGAGAGGGCAGAGGAAGCAGACAAGGGCAGGGGGACAGACAGGACAGGAGAGGGAGGCGATGGAGACCTTCGGGCCTCGGCCCAGTCCTGACCCCTCCAAGGCCTGGGAGACCTTGGCACGACCCCGTGCCCCCCGCCTCAGCTGCCCTCCCCTTGCTGAATGAGGCTGTCCAGACTCTGCCGTTCGGAGCCGACAGCTGGCCCCCCGCCTCCACCAGACCCCAGGAAAGGAGCAGGAGCTACAGGAACTGGGGGGCAGCCAGGAGCCAGGCCCCTCTCTGCCGTGGAGCCACAGGGGCTCTGGAGATGAACATTCCTGGAGAAACAAACCCAGAGGAAGGATGAGGAAATACTCATTCTTTAAAGGTGCGTGCCCCGCAAACGGCAACCACCCAGCCCGCCAGATGGCTGCCCTCGCCCTGGACGGTCCTGGGGCCCGAGCACCCACACCCACACCCACCTCCCGCAGCCTCCTTGACCCCTGCTCCTCCCAGCCCCGGGCCCCCAGCCCCTGGGGGGGCTCCAAAAAGGGGGGGTTCCCCTGCAGAGCTTCGTCTCCTCAGCTTTGACTGCCAGGAGCCTGGACCCCCGCCGGCCCCCACGGGAGACGGAAGGAGGGCTTCTCATCCCACCCGGCCCAGGACCAGCTCAGCTGCTGTCAGCCAGTGTGCCTAACTGGGGGAGTTCTTAAATTACACTTAAAGACCCCCATGCAACCCAGCGGGGAGGCTGGTGAGGGGGCAGCTGGTCCACTGGCCTCCACAGACCAAGGTGCCCACTGGGCCCTGCTCTCTCAACCCCAGCGTCAGCCAAGGGCACCTGCCCAGCCCGGCTGCAACACAGAGCCCCACCCTCTTCCCGGCAGCAGCTCAGGGGCCCTCCTGCTGCCCTGTTGGTCCAGAATCTGGACTCTTCATCCCAACAGCCCCAGGCATCCAGCAGTGCCAAGTTTGGGACACCAGCCCGCCCATCCTCTGCTCAAGTGTCACATGCTCACTGCTTGGACGGTCACCACTCCTGCCACTGAGCCCCTGAGCTGGCCGGCCGGCTGTCCGTCCAGGACCAGGGGAGGTGGGGAAAGAGGCCGAGAGCCGGGCTTCTGGTGGGAAAGACTCCCCCAACATCGGGATTCCAAGAACTTTGACATGACAAGCACAGAGCGTTGCGGCCAAACTCCCACGTGTGTGTGCGCACCTGCATGTGTGTGCGTTCGTTTATGTGTGCCCATGCACGCCAAGTAATAAATCTGTCCTTCTGGGGGAGGCGTGCTTCCCACCAAGCCCATTATCTTCCTCAGCTTATTAACAAATCGCATGGCCTGACACGCGTTTCCCCTGGGACCAAATCTCCCCATCCGATCAGCATAATGTGAAATAAGTAAACACTGCGGCCTCCTCCCCGCCTGCCACCCGCCCGCCCCAGCCCTGGGCCCTGCCCAGGACTGGCTGAGTCTGGACCTTCCCCCGAGGGCTCAGAGCCATGCCAGATCCCCAGCCCTCGCTGCCTGTCGTGGCCCATGGAGGGGCCTGGGGTCCCCGGGACTGTCCCCAGGGCCTCCTGGTTCCCCTCGCACATCTGCCAGCCCTAGGAAACTGCCCCCCCCCCCCTGCGTGAAGCTAACTGGGGGTCTTCAGGGCAGGTCCTCGGGGTCACCGTGGTGTTCATAGGGAAACAGTGAACTGTGGGTAGAAGGGCCCACCCTCGGCTCACACAGGGCTGGAACATGAGGCCAGCCTTGCCCTCCCAGGCCAGGCAGGGGCACCAGCGCACTTGTCCCGCTGCCACTGCTTCCCAGATTCCCGATTCCCTTCTGGCTGATGGAGGAGAAGATGGTTTTCTCTCCAAGGAGGAAAGAGCACGGCAGGGGGGCCAGCAGGGAGATGGGACCGTGAGATGCACCCCCCCCCCAACCGGGTGCCTGGGACTCGGAGGAGGGGTCACCTGCCGGGCCGCCCAGCTCACAGCCATCTGCTTTGCTGCTCTGAGCCAACCCCACCCCAGACCTGGGGACCAGGAGGTGTGATTTCGGGGCCTCCCTCAGGCTGGGGTTTCCAGGCCCAAAGGGCTCGAGAACGGGAGTCCCCAGCTGGAGCTCACCAGGCCCTGGGGGCACCTCGGCATCCCCCCCAGCACGACACAGCCCAGAACAGTCCATCCTTGGGAGATCCCAGGCCTCCCACTGCCCGGTGCTCCCCTCTGAGTGGGCCAGTGCAGGGTCCGGAGGCTTGAGAGACACGTGAACATCTAGGCTCACGTCCCTGAAAGGGTCGGTCCTGCCCGGCCTCCAGGAAAGCCGGGAAACCCCCAGAAGGCCCCAGAAACCCGAGCCCAGAAGCGGATGCAGGGAGCAGAGATGCCAGCCCACAGCTGCCTGAGTGTGGCCCTGAAGCCCAGGCAGGGCCGGGAGGTGCCTGACCTCGAAGGACAGGCTCTGGCTCGCTGAGTGCTGCCTCGGTCCCCCTCACTGCCACCCTGAGGGACGGCCTGTTTGTCCCCTTCACCTTCCCAGTGAGGAGACTGAAGCTCAGGGAGGTGAGGCCACACCCCGCCCAGCAGCACACGGCAGGAAGTGCAGGGACCAGGCCGCAGACCTGGCTCTGTCCTGCTCCGGAAACGGAACTGGGGCAGCACTGTGCCTCCTGGCTGTGGGAGGGATGCCCGCCAGCCCGTGCCTGAGACCAGCCTTTTGCGAAAGGCTCAGCAGATGAGGGTGCTGGCTGAGCCTGGATCCCCCCCGAGGAAAGTCTCAGGCTCAGCCAGAAAGAGCCACCGGCAGACTATCACTTACAGAGGCAAGAGCAGCGCCCCCTGTCTGCAGGGCGGTTTAGGGACCAGGACCCCAGAAATGGGCCACACGTGTCGGCAGCGGGTGGCCTTGACGTCGGGAGCGGCCAGCAGGCCTGGGGGCACGGGGGGCCCTGGTCAGCGACTTTCCCTGCAACCCGTCCAGGCAACGGCCACCCAGCGACCCAAAGGGGCTGAGGCTCTTGTCGGGGCTGGAGGCTGGGGGCTTGGTGGGAGCTCAAGGAGGGGTTGGCGAGACAGGCATGGAGGCTCAGGGGATTACAAATGTGTCCTGCTAGGACAGTCACTGATGCGTGGTGACCAGCAGGGACCGGCAGGTGACATCACAGCTAAGCGGGCCCCCAGGCGGGTCAGTTTCCCATCCCAGGGCTGCCACTGCGCACCCCCTCGGGAGACCCGCAGGGCCCTCGTCCGAGGCTGACCCTCACGCTGGACCCACCACCCTGCCTCTAGCGCGGCCCCCTCCCTCCACGGGCTGCCCCTCCCCCTCGGCTCCACTCACCCCTGTAGGAGCCCCGGAGCTCGGCACGTCATTAGAACTGTGTCCACTTCTGGGCAAATCAAATCACCCAAAGATGAGCGGCCAGAAATGGAGCCGGGACCTTTGCTCCTGGGAAGGAGGCCGCAGGCTCCCCGGGGGCTGGAGCGACACGGGCAACCCCCCGGGGGAGCCTGGCTTTCGGGGTGTGTGTGCTGCGCACCCCGGGTGGATGGGGGCGGGACCGTGAGCCAGCCCTGCCCTGATGTTAGAACAACAGAGGCGGGCGCTTGCTGACACAGGTGAAGAATGGTGCACGTGGAGCCCCCGTGACCCGCACTATGGCCTTGTTGCCCTGTTTTGGAGATGGTGAAACCCCAGGTGCAGAGCTGGGATTCGCACCCAGGCGTGGCGCCAGAGCCCACCTGTACCCTTGACGCTCTGCCGGCAGCCTTGGGAAGCACAGTGCAGGACGGCCTCCTCTCGTCTCCAGGCTCCAGGCCACCACCCACAGATCCCTCCTGCCCCCGCGCCCGGAAAGCCCCGGTTCCCTGCTGCGGGACCTGGGTCCCCATCTTCTGTCCCCCTTGGCTCAGCCCAGCCCAGGGCTGGGCACACAGGGCTTGGAAGTCCCCACCACTGACTGTGTCCC
Organism: Balaenoptera ricei; assembly: GCF_028023285.1. Classification (NCBI taxonomy): domain Eukaryota; kingdom Metazoa; phylum Chordata; class Mammalia; order Artiodactyla; family Balaenopteridae; genus Balaenoptera; species Balaenoptera ricei. Next base: position 186,789,975 of record NC_082640.1, on the reverse strand, counting down.
ACGCGAATTCCTTCCTGAAGCCACATTGCAAGGACGTGGAGCAAGCACCAGCCTCTTCCCGACCTCAGTCTGGGGCCCAGATGGTGGCTGATCCGGGCCCGGCTCAGGGGGCACAGTGTGGCTGGTGGATGGGCAGGCGGGGCCGGCTCAGGGGACACAGTGTGGCTGGTGGATGGGCAGGCGGGGCCGGCTCAGGGGACACAGTGTGGCTGGTGGATGGGCAGGCGGGGCCGGCTCAGGGGACACAGTGTGGCTGGTGGATGGGCAGGCGGGGCCGGCTCAGGGGACACAGTGAGGCTGGTGGATGGGCAGGCGGGCCCGGCTCAGGGGACACAGTGTGGCTGCTGGATGGGCAGGCGGGGCCGGCTCAGGGGACACAGTGTGGCTGGTGGATGGGCAGGCGGGGCCGGCTCAGGCTGTAGATCATCCCCATCCAGCCCCGAGTCCTCAGCCGAGGCTCATCCTGCCTCGTAAAGATGCCAGCGAGCCCGGGGCCAGCACAGGCAGGCCCACAAATCAGCACCAGGCGCTGGATTTAGAGCATCACCCCTCTGCCAGGCGGAACAGCCTCCCCAGGTGGCCACCAAGGCTGCAAGAAATACGGCCCCACGTCTCAGCTGCTGGAGAAACAGGAGAGATTTATTCCAAACCAAAGAGGTCAGTGTCCGCTGTCTGGGCGTCTCAGACACAGCCCGGCAGTGGCTCCCTCCACCGGAGGGGAAATCAAGGCACAGGAGGGGGACCTGCCCGGGACCCACAGTGCCACGTCTGTCTCAGGCCCCATACCCAGGGGTCCATTCTGGGGGTGCTCGGGTCACCAGCTGCCCCCAGGTTGGGAGTTTTCTCTCGGTGGAGCACCTAGGTGGTCGTCTTCAGAGGACATTTGAAACCATTTATTAACCTGGACCATGTTTTCCCAAATAGCTGAGAAAAGCAGGAGCCAGTGGGGGGAGAGGCTGCCTTCCTCCAGATTGGGGGTGTGGGCAAATGGCTGTCCCTGGAGATGGCTGGAGGCGGTGGGCAGACCAGGTGACCAATGGCGGGAGGCCCGGCTGCCCAGGGGGTGGGGGGCATGTCCCAGCTCACCTGACATTCCCCAAGTGATGAGAGCGTGAAGGCGGGTATAGGGTGACCTCGCCCTGGAGCCGCCCTGTGGGTCCTCAGGGACGTCACTGCCCCTCTCCAGCCCCGGGGCCGGGCCGGGTGACCAGGTCACAGCAGCTATTAGACCAGCATCGTCGGCACTGAGGCCGCAGCCCCAAGCCCTCGAGCCAGCAGGCCGCCTCCTGGGTCAGCCACTGAGTCCACCGTGAGGCCCAGAGCCTGGCACCCGGCCTTGGAGGAGACGGACCCAGCCTCGGGCAACCCCCAAGGACGCCATCACCACTCCCAGGTCTCCAGGGCTGCTCAGAGTTGGGGCCTGGGTGCCTCTGCCTGTCCCCCGGAGCTCCCCTCTGCTCCGGGAGCCCCAGGAGGGGGCCTAGGCTGACTGTTCCCCCCACCTGGGCACTCAGAGACTGCAGCGCCCCCAGGGCCTCAGCCCTCACAGCTGTCATTTCAGGGGCTCGGGGCCTCCCAGTGCTGGAGACCCAGGCCCACGGGCACAGGGTGTCCAGTGGGAGGCTGGTGAGGACACTATGGCCACCGACACAGAGTCAGCAGAAAGGCCAGGCCGGGCGGGGCGGGGCGGGGAGGGCGCCCCGAATTTGCCACTGGATGGCTGGCGGGCCGCCCATTCCAGCCTGGGCCACCTGGGGAGGGCACAAGGGCCTCCATGCAACCATCGAGGACTTTAAAAATGACTCTGGCCAAATGCAAGGGCTCCCAGCGGCCAAAGCTGGAGGGATTTTAGTAACAAAATTAAGTAGTATTGGATTATAACACAAAGTATAAAATAAATATCCGCAAGTCCATACCAGTAGACATAAGTGATGGTATAATTAACAGCTCGCTTGTGTAGGATAATTCCAAATCATTTACGTAGGTGCCACCGCCCTTCCACGGTGTTACCCTGGGTGGGACCCTGGACCAGAAAAAGGACATTAGGGAAAATCTGAACAAAGAATGGACTTCAGTTAATAATAATTATCATTATAACAAATGTACAACACCACATTAATGTAAGATGTTAATATTAGAGGAACCTGGGTATGGGGTATATGGGAACTCTCTGTACTATCTTCTGAATTTTTCTATAAATCTAAGATAAAGCTTATTTTCGAAAGGTGATTCTGAAACAAATACAGGATAGCAGGAGGCTAAGGTTTGGTGCAGCTGGGTGGTGGGTACATAATGAAACTCTGTGCTTGTCTCTGTGGGGGTTGTTTCTCCAGGTAAAGAGGGGGGAGGGGGAGGGGAGGGGAAGGGGGAGGGGAGAGGTGGGGAGGGGGAGGGGGAGGGGAGGGGGAGGGGAGGGGGAGGGGGGAGGGGGAGGGGAGGGAGGAAGATATACATTCATGAAGGCCTCCAGGCCCGACTACCAGGCCCGCCTTTGTTTGGAAGGCTGAGCAGAGCATTGGTGGTTTTTAATCTGGGATGAAGTAACCTGGCCAGAAGGAAGTTTGAGGAGGACCCTCTGGCTGCCCAAGGCTGGAGTGGGGCGTGGAGGCGGGTGGCCCCCGGGCAGGGCAGCGGAAACAGAGGGAGGGTCCACAGGGCAGGCTCCAGGTACAGGGTCTGCGGAGGCCCCACCCTGGCTCCCACCCCCTCCTGGAAGACCCCTCCCCGAGACCTCCAACATCCCTGTGTGCCCATCTGCCCCTGTGCCAGGCCACGCTGGGCTCTGGGGAGGGGGAGACGCAATGCTCCTCGGCCCTTTGCCCCACTGGTAGGGAGATAGTCTCTGGACCTGGCCTTAGTGTCCCCAGCCACAAGGGGCTGGGGGGCACAGGCCTTCCAGGGTCCCCAGCCCTGAGTTCCGAGTGGGGAGGGGCCTCCCTGAGCTCTTGGCTGCTCCATCCCCACCCCCACCCCCCACTCTACAGACCTGACCCACAGGAAGCCGGGCTTCTTGGCCAGCCCAGGGAATTCCTTCCCGGCCCCCTCCCAGCCTCCTGGGTTTCCTGTGTGGAAACGGGCCCTGGATCCCGCCTTGGTAAACACAATATCAGGAGGGAGAAGTCACCCTTCGAGCTTCCTGTTTGCTGGGAGCAGACTCCAGGGCCAAGCCCCGGTCCCCAGGGGCTCCGGGCACCCTGTTGGGGCAAGTAGCGGGGTCTCCACCCGTGAGACAAACCCTCCCCCACCCAGGGCTGCAGGGAGATCCCACGGGGGTCCTCGAACTCCCCTGGGACCATGGGGCCAGGGATCCCAAGCGAGTGTCATGCACCCCAAGACAGGTCGTGCATGCACCCCTGGATGGCACCGTGCACCAGGAGGCCGGCCAGGGGTTTTGGCACTGGGGGGAGACCCAGGGGTGGGACAGACGCCCAGCCATGAGCACACAAACGGTGGCATAAACAGAGGCGGGAACCGAGGCCGCTGTGCTCCGCTGCCCCTGCCCCAGACCTCAGGAGAGCACCAGGTGCCCCCCAAGGGGCGGGCGGGCGGCGGGTCACTGCTGTTTATTTAGGACCCATCACTCCACCCCCACCAGGCCACAGGGCTCAGGCCCAGTGGGAGCCCCACGGGGGCAGCTGACATGACCTCACCCCCATTTCCCAGGGAGGACACAGGTCAGGAGGGGACAAGGCCCCACAGCTGGCGTCACTGGGGCCAGAGCCCAGGAGACAGATGGCCCCACGGGCAGAGAAGGGCCCGAGGCAGGCAAGAAGCCTGCTGCAGCCCGGGCTCCAGAAGGCCCTGGGCGGTCTGCCAGGCTCCCACACCTCTGCTGTCACTGCTCTGACCCCTCCCTCCACCGTCCCCACTGCTGCCACCCTCCCCAGGGCCACGGCTTGGGTGACCACAGGAGGCGGCTCAGAGGACCGGACGCTCGCTCTCGAGGATCCAGACTCTTCCCCTGGCACCTGAAGCACTGGGCGGGGCTCAGCACTCCCCTTGGTCCAGATGAGGCCCAGGAAGGAGGGGGCAAGTCTCTCCCGGGGGCCGCGGGCCCGGTGCTCAGTTCCCGCCCCGCCAGCCCACCCACCCTCCCTGGCTCAGGCCTGTTCCCAGCCACCGCTGGGCCTGGTGAGCCCCCCGCCCCTGGTCACCCAGCCCAGCCCGACCCCCCCCCCAGCCCCACCTCCCCACGTGGCCTCCTGGTGTCCAGGGCTGGGGCGGGGGGCGGGCGGAGCAGGCCTGAACTCACAGAGTGAGTCAGGCGGGCACCTCGGAGGCCGCAAGAGACCTCGCCTGGGTGGGCTCATGCCCCTGTCCCGAGCGGCCCAGGCAGCCCCCCGCCCTCTGCTTCCACCCCAGACTCGGCTGGTCCGGCCCTCCACCGGGCACGCCCCTCTTCCTCCCCTCCCAGGAGGAGGGACCTGCCCACGCTGGGTGTTGGCGTCCCCAGATGTTGAATGAGAAGGACGCCCACAGAGCCCTGCCTGCGGCACGACAGGGGGCGGCCCGGGCTCTGCTCAAGGAGCTGGGTCCCGCGCCGCCGCAGCTTTCCCATCCGTAAAATGGGCATTCTCGTCCTCGCAGCTGCTCCCCCAGCCCGAGTTCCCAGCCTGTAATGACAGGGCTGAGGGCTTTGATGGTCCCGAGGAAAGACCGCCCAGGCTCCCAGGCTAGCCCCAGGACAGGGGCTTCCCGTCCAGAAGAGCAGGCGCTGCCCTCCCGAGCCTCCCCTGGACTGTGGGAAGGGGGCTCCGCTGGCCCCGAAGGTCAACTGCCCCAGCCTGGGCCTGCTCCACAGAGAACCCCCACCCAGGACAGGTGCTGGGGCGGGGGTCCAGGAGGATCAAGGGCAGGAGGGGCCTCCTCGGGGAGAAGCAGGCTCTGGGCCCCTCAGTGACTGGGGGTCAGGTAGGGGAGCAGGGGTTTCTATGCGGAAGAAAGGGACCCACCCAGCATGCCCCACGCACCATCCCATCCCCCACACGGCCCAGGTGAGATGGTGCAGGGCATGTTGGGAGCAACAGCACAGCCGTCAGAATGGACCCCGGGCTCAGAGGCCAGCCCTGGTCCCTGAGCACGGAGCCCTGACCCACCCAGACCCCAGCACCGCCCGGGTCCCTCAGGATGGAAGGGCCACCTAGCCGGGCCAGCACCTCCACACAGCAAGGTCAGACCCTGGATCACCGGATCCACAGACCAGGGGGGCTTCTCAGCCCCTCCTTTCAGATAACAGGCCCTGAAAGGACCTATCTCCCCATCCCACCCTAAGTCCCACCACACCTGTCCCAACCCCCGAGAACCCCCCAAATTCAGTGACAGAGAAGAAGGCTTGGGAAGCATCAGGCTGGCCTCAGAACAGAGAGGGAGAGCCTGCAGGGTGGGGTGGGGGGTCCAGGGTCCCGGTGCCTCTCGGCCGACGTGCGACCCCGATCCCAGGGGCCCCAAATGCCATCGACAGCAGAGAGCAAGGAGGCAGCCCGGGGCGGGGGTCTCGGTATGGGCGACCCTGGGGCTGGACCACGGGGGCCACACGGCCACACAAAGGACCGGGCCTGTTTGAGGACAGGGAGGGTCCAGGGAAGCATCTTGCAAACTGTTAAGTGTTCTCGGTCTTGGACCTGCTCTGTCCCAGAGGGACGCTCCTTGAGGCAAGACCTCGTTCACTTGTTCGCTCGTTCATTCATCCAGCGTGTGCCCCCGGGGCCCCACTGGGGTCCAGCCCTGTGCCCGATGAGGGGGTGCAGCCATGACTCAGACCCCACCACGCCCCCGAGGGGCCCCTTCGAGGTCGGGAGACGAGCGAAGACCAAGCAGGGTGTGACGTGCCGGGTGGATGCAGCACCGGGCAACCAGGCCACCAAGGAGGGGCCCTGACGCTCGCCGCCCGGAGGGAAGTCCCAGGTGTACGTAGGGGCTGCGAGAGGCCCGGCTGGCTGCGAGGGGCCTCGAGGTGCCCGCGTGGGTGCCTGTGGTGGGGACACCCAGATGGGGCGGGGGCGGCAGACAGGGAGTACCCAGGGCCGTCGGGTAGGGCGGCCTGAGCACAGCAGAGAGGGGCGGAGTGGGGAGGGTGGCTGTGCTAGGTGGGGACCCCCTCCAGCTCAGGGGGTCCTGAACCTTGACGTCCCCGTGGAGTGTCTGCTCGTCTACCTCCTGGAAAGGCAGGTGGGGGTCTCCCGAGGGGTCACCATGGCCGCTGCCAGGATTTCCCCAGCTAACATAACCTCTGGGAAGGGGGCCAGGAGCCCACCAGAAAATGCTGCTTCCCATCAGCCCAGCCCCTGCCCCTGGCTCCCTGCCTCAGGACCCCGAGAGCCGGGCAACTCAAGACAGAGTGGCTGGGGAGGGGGACAGAGAGGAGGTGGGGGCTTGAATTCCAGCCTGCAGGAGGACCTCCTCCCGGTCAGTGCCTTCTCGCCTACAACGCTGGTCCCTGCAGGGGCTGCCGTAGGGTTTGTGGGCAGAGGGAGCGTCCCCTGCTGACCCCGAAGCCCCCGGATCCCGTGGACGCATCCCTCCAACGTCCTGCAGCCCCCTCGCCCCAGGACCCTCAGAGGACTGCACGCCCAGTGAACTCAGGAGCCGCGTGAACAATGGATGCATCTTTTATTCACAAATAAAAGCTGTAGCAAGATATTATCTACACATTTGTACAAAGGTTTGGACAACCCTAGAAAATACATGACGATCAGAACACAGAACCCGTAGTGACGGGAATGTCCCGCTCGTCAGCAAGCTCACCCCTGGTCTACATTTGGCAAGAAGTGCCTCCCGAGGACCCTCGCCCTGCTTGGGGAACCCCCAGAAAGAGTCCGGCCGGAGTGACACCTTCCATAGAAAACCATAAAAACATAGATCATTTGTCTTCAAATTTCGACTGCAAATACCTCATTTATAGGCAAAACGATATAAAAATACGAACCTAACAGAACCTTTACAAAACCCTCCCCCTCCCCCCCATTTTTGTGTGTGTTGGTTTGTTTTTTGCTTGTGGTTTTGGTAAGAATTCCTGCCGTGGAAGAAGGCGCCAGGTGCCTTCAGCTCAGCCCTTGGGCGCCGCCCTCCCGGTGACCTCAGAACAGAACAGGTCCTGGGGAGAGGAGGGTCGGCCATCCCCGCCTGGAAGACCCCACCGGCTCAGTCTGTGCAGAGAACACATGCAGGCCGAGGGTCTGGAGACCACCAAGGCGGGCTCTGCTGAGAGGAAACAGCTATGAAAGAAAAGCAACCCTGAATCCTAAACCAGAGCCCGGCGAGCCCGGGGCTGTCTTGCTACATGGAACTGCTTGGCTGTAAAGAAGGCGCGATCAGATCAAACAGCCGGGCCGGCGGCCCCAGCGCACCGTCTGCTGGTGTCTTGAGTCCTTAGCACCAAACGCGAAAAGGAGAGAAATCCAGTCCAAGGTTAAAGGCACTTGCGTTGCTGTCCGGGGGCGATAGTCTTCCCGTGTCCCGCTCGCTCGCTGCTCCGTCCACGTGCTCGGCCGGCCCCTCCCCTGCCTCACGCTCCACTGCCTCCAAGACCCGCGGGTCCCCACTGGACCCTCCGCATCCTCGTCCCTCCAACCCCTGCCACATCCTCGCTCCATCCCACGTCCCGTCCTCGAGCCCCCAACACCCCCGTCCCCTCCCCCGTGTCCCAGTGCCCAGCCTCAGACGTCCACCTCCTGCGGCCCCGGGGCAGCGGTGGCGGCGCTGATGTCGAAGCAGGTGACCATCATGACGCGGGCCTTGCACAGATTCACGCACTGCTCCAGGGCGGCCGTGGCGCGCTCCAGGGCCGCCAGGTACTCGGCCGACTCGGGCTCCAGCTCCGGGTCCACCTCGACTAGGGATGGACGGCAGACCGCTGGTCAGGCCAGGGTCCCCGCAGGGCCCAGGAAATGCTTCTCTCCCTCCCAGCCTCTGGGTCCCCACCTGGGGCGGGGTGAAGTGGCTGGACTGGGGGCGCAGGTGGGGCACACGCCTCCCGGGGTGTCGGGGGATGAGCGGGGAGACTCACACTGCTCCAGCCAGCGGCCGGGCTCCACCATCAGACGGCCCTGGGTCTCAGCCAGCTCCTCGCGGAGCGTCTCACGCTTGGCCCACACCTCCTGCAGCCGCTGCTGCCTACGCTCGGCCAGCCGCAACTTCGCACTGACGCACACCGGGCCCTGGGCGGCGGGGACGGCGGCGGGTGGGCTCAGGCACGGAGGACGGCCTGCTCCCAGGGGCTCCGTGAGCCTCGCTCCACCCCCGGGGCCCGGGCAGGCGCACAGCAGGGCCTCAAAGGCGGGCAGGGGTAGGACCTGGGCCCCTCCTGCCCGAGGGGGCTCACGCCACGTGCTCCCAAAGCAGCCCGTGCCTTCTGGAACCCGGGCCCAGGACGAGTGGGCACAGCGGTGGGAAGCATGCCCACACCCCAGCGTAACTCCAGGGCACGAGAGCGGTGGCCTCAGGACCCCTCCAGCCCCCCACTCGGCCCACAAGGGCCATCAGGAGATGCCAGGGGTTCAGGGCCGAGCGGGGCCTTTCCTACCTTCTCTGCATTCTGGGAGGGCTGTGGACAAGAGGGCAGGGTGAGGTCAGTGGGCTGCCCTGCCACACCCCAGGGGCCCACCCTGCCCTCCCAGGACCGCCTGCCCCCGGCCTGCCCCAGCCCCGACCTCGGCCGGGTCCTCCCCCGGGGGCAGGCGGTGCCGCTGCAGGCGCTCCACGTCATCAATCTCGTACACCTTGATCTCGAAGGGTTCCTTCAGCGAGCCAGCCAGGGGCAGCGGCAGGTCCACCCACTGGCCGGGGAGGCTGGGCTTGCGGCCCAGGGCAGCGGCATCGGGCAGCGGGGCCGGGATCAGCCGTCGCCGCTGCAGACCTGCAACAGAGAGCCGGGCGCTGGGTGAGCAGAGGCCGGACCCCAGCCCCCAGCCCAGGACTGAGAGGGGCGCCGGGCTGCGGTTCTGACAGGCAGAGCCCACGGGGGCCCTCCCAATCCTGAAACGCTCAGCCTAGCGCCTGCCGGAAACCCGGCCACCCCTGCCTGCCCCGTGGAACAGATGGGTTCCTGTCCGCCAGCCCCTCCCCCAGCCGCCTCCCGCCTGGACGGCCACACCCTCCCTACTGGACAGCAGCCTCAAGGTCACACCCGCCAGCCCTGGAGGCAGCCCTCCGACACCCTAAGGGGCCACGCTGCTTCCTAATCGCAACCGTCTCTACCCTGGACAGACTCCCAAGCCAGGCCCACGCTTGTGGCACCACCCACATCTCCCAGCACACCCCTCCCTGCTCCCCACGCCGGCCTCCTGCTTTCCCAGCCCACCTTCAGCCAGGGCGTGCCTCCCCTGCCCCTCCGGAGGACATCAGCCAGTGGCCAAATCCCCCCAGCCACACACAGCATGAGAAACAGGCCCACCCTACCCGGGTCCCCAGAGACAGAAGGTCCAGGAGGCGGAGGCAGGAACGGCCCAGCAGGGGGCTCCCAGGCAGCTGGGCACCAGCCCCGGGGGGGAGCCCCAGGCTTGGAGCCCCAGACCCAAGTCCTCGCCCAGCTCCCCCCGCCTCAGCAGGGTGCCCCGTGTGAGCCCACCCCTGCCACCCGCTCCGAGGGGACGGGGACCAGCCTCAGAGGCAGCGTGGGGATCAGAGAAGGGCACACGCCGGGCGCGTCCACAGACGGTAGGGGCTGCACACATCTAGAGCCTGAACAGCCCCAGGCACGTCTGTGAAACTGTCGAGGGCCGCATACACTGGGACCCACGGAAGTGGTGCCCAGCTGTCAAGTGCGGCCGGGCCCGGGCCCTGCGGGGGCTGGGCCACACCCACCTGTGGCTCTCTTCTTGGGGGACTTGAGGCTGCGGGAGCGGGCGCCCGGGGACGCAGCCCCGCTGTCGCTCATGGAGTCGGGGGCCGAGGAGGCGCTGCCGGTGGCCTCGCTGTCGCGCATCATGCTCTCGTAGCCGCTGCTGCCGCCGCTGTGGTAGAAGAGGGCCGTGCGGCCCATGGCGGGCGGAAGCTCCCCGCTCAGCACGCTGCTGTTGTCGCTGCCGTGGCCGCTGCTGTAGCGCTGCGGCCGCCGCGGGGCCGTCACCTTGCTGTACGGAGAGGGCAGCACCGGGCCCACGGGCGGCCGCTCCTCGGACACGTTCACGCCGCTGTCGTTGCCGCTGTCCGAGTCGGCCGAGCCCCACAAGGGGCCACTTCGGCCGTGGCCTCCGCCGGCTGCCAGCTCATTGACACGGCTGTGGGCGGCCCGGAGCGCCTGCTTGGTGCCCATGATGGTGCCCCGGCTGGCCTTGGCCCCAACGCAAGGCACTGCTCGCGGGGCGACCCTGGGGCCCGTCACCGGGCCCCCAGGGGTCCTGCCCGCCGCAGGGGCCAGCGGCTTCACCGAAGCACCCAGAGCCCTGGACCCGCCTGCCGCCGGGCTGCGGCCCTTGCCCCCGCTGGTGGGGGGCTTGGGGGCCCCCACGCCCTTGGCCGGGCTGCTCCTACAGGCAGGAGCGGGCCCAGGCGTGGGGCTGGCAGGCGGCACACCCAACCTGGGCACGGCCCGGGCCGGCCTCCCGGGGCCTTCCCTGGCCTTGCTGCTGCCGTGCGCCAGGCCCTCGCACCGCTCCAGAGACCCGTGAGTGGCGGGACGGCACCCCGCCTCTGCCTTGCCAGCCCGGGCCTTCAGGCTGGACGTGGCCCTGGGGATGGAGTGGTCGGCCCGGCCGCCCGGCCTGGCCTCCCCCTCCCCTCGGAGGAAGGCAGCAGCCCCGGCCCAGGCCAGGCTGCCGGCCTGGGGAGGGGCCGGCGCTGGGCTGTTCTTGTGCTCCAGGCTGGACTTGCGCACCGGCGGGGCCGGGGGGGCCACCCCGCCAGGCCTCGGGCAGAGGTCCCCTTTGGAGGCCACACTCTTCTTGCTGCTGGAGGCGGCCTTTGGGCTGCCCGGGCAGGCCGCTGCCTCGGCCGAGGCGTCCCCGAAGGATGTGGAGGGCGTGGTCACACCCAGCGTGGTGGCCCCCCTCCGCAGCGGTGGGATCTGAGCCACGGCCTCTGGCCTGTGGGCTGCCCTGCCCACCTCACAGCCGTCCACCACCCTCCGGGCACAAGCCAGCATCGGGGCCAGGCTGGGGCCCCTGCTGGCAGAGGCCAGGGGCAGCGGGCCACATTCGTCCGCCCGGAGCAGCCAAGGGTCCTCGAGGCCTCCGGGGCCAGGCGGGCCCGGGGCCAGGCGGGGGCAGCCCACACGACTGGCCGCTGAGGTAGTCCTCGGTTTGCGGGGAAGGCTGGAGTGGATAGTTTGTGCCGGGGCGGCCCCCCGTGGAGACGCGGCGTGGGGCTCCCGGCCAGGTCGGCTGGCAGCTGCCGTGGCCTCCTCCGTGGGACAAGGCCTCTGGGCGGGGCCGGGACTGTCGGGTCTGTCACGCTCTGAGAACTGAAAGCTGCCGTCCTCCAAGGGGCCGTCCAGGGTCGGGGAGCCCAGAGGGTCAGGCCCCGCGGGCGAGTCGGGGCCGGAGGGGTCTGGGCTGGCCCGCGAGGGAGGCCGCGGGGCGGGGCCGGGGCTGTCGGCCGCGCACACGCTGACCTGGCTGAGCCACGAGCTGATGGAGGAGCCGCGGCTGCCGCCAGCCCCGGCCGCCCCGTCCAGGGCCACACCGTCCAGGGCCGCCCCGTCCAGGGCCCCACCGTCCAGGGCCGCCCCGCCCAGGGCCGCCCCGGGGGCCTGCGAGGTGCACGCGTCGAACTCGTCGTTAATGCTGCTGATGATGCTGACTGGCCTCGAACCCGAGGCCAGGGCCTGCAGGGAGCAGTTGCTGCTGAGGCTGGCCAGGCTGGAGGGGCGCCCGGGGCCAGCCAGCCCCCCCAGGGACAGCTCCTCCACCAGCGTGAACACCAGCTCGTCCTCGCCATTGAGCTCCACGGGCTGCTGCAAGGTCACCGTGGTGGTCAGCAGGCCCCGCTCCAGACGGCGGCCGCGTGCGGATGGGCGGGGGCAGCCCTCCTGCCCACTCCTGCCCACGGGGGGTGTCCGCACCACACCCACACCGTCGGCTCCCCCAGGCTCCTCTGCGGCCCCGCCAGCTTCCGGCTGCCGAGGCAGCGGGGGGGCCGGGCTGGGCAGCGGCCTCCTGCCTCTGCCCCCCGCGGCCTTATCCGGCACAGGCAGCTCAGGCCTGGCACTGCCGTCCTCTCTCTGGTCACCACCAGCCTTGGAGGGCTCCGGGGCCCCCCGGTGGGTATCCGGGCCGGGGCTGCCGCGAGGCGTGCTGGCGGCCAGTGGGGAGCCCACGGCTTTCCTGGGGGCCGCGGCCTCGGGCAGCGAGGGCTTCCTGCCCCCGCGGGCCGGGCTCGCCTGGGCTCCGCTGGCGCCCGCCGGGCCTCCCTGGGGGCCCTCGCTGCCGTGGATGCACTCCAGCCGCTCCTGCAGCTCCGCGAAGGTGCTGCAGCGGAAGTGGTCAGCATCACGCGGGCCCCGGGAGGGGCGGCGGCGGCTCAGGGAGGGGATGATGGGCACAAAGTCGGGGGGGCCCTCGCTGTCCGTGAGCTCGCGGTCCGACAGCGCCGCCCCCCCCGGCCCCACGTAGATGACGGTGTCGCCGGACTGCTCGCTGCTGGACGAGTAGTCGGGGTCGCCGGGCGAGCTGGCGGCCAGGCGCTCGGGGTCTGGGGCTGCCGAGCGCGGGTGGAAGGGTCGCAGGCGCGGGGGGCGGCGGGCACGGCCTTCCTCGCAGGAGCTGTCCCCCCCCGAGGAGCTGGACGCGTACTGGGGACAGAGCAGGCCCACCTGAGCGGCCTCCCCGCCTGCCCCCCCTTCCCCTGCACCCCAGCCGCACACACCGCGCTCCAGTGAAGGAAGTGACAGCGCAGCCACCAGCCGTGTCCCGTCAAGCACTGGACCGGCACGAAAGGTCTCAGGCCCTGAACATAACCGGACCTCCTCAGCAACTTCCAAGGAAGCGTTAAGCCGAGTCACCAGGGAGGTGAGAACACGTACCCTCAGCACACGGCGAGTAAGTGCAAACCCAGGATTCAGACCCAGGGCACCCTGGGGCGCCCCTAACTCCACCCTCCGGCCCGACGGAGGGCCGCCTGGGGCATGCCCTGCTGGACCAGGCCTGGGACGGGTACGGGCCACGGGCATCCCACCAGGCTGCCCTGAGCACACACCTACCCCTGGGCCAGGCGGACAGAGGCCAGGCAACCACAGCCCCCAGTGCGATCAGGTCCGGTTCTGCTTGGGGCGACCTCAAGCGTGGGCCCCGCCGCCTCTGGGCAAGGCCATGTGGGCACAGCCCTGTGAGCCCAGGGCACGCGGGGCCCCAGCACCCCCACCATGCAGGCAGGGGCCCTCGGGGAGAGGGAGGGGCAGGCGGGAGGCAGAGCCAACCTTAACCTTCTTCCTACGCAGGCGGTGGAGGTGGGCGGCCAGCTGCACGGTGCTCAGCGTCTCGGCGTGGCGGGCAGGCGCATCGGAGACGTGGGCGATCATGGTGGTGCGGCAGTTGGCGGTGGCCAGGGTCTCCCGCAGCAGCATGGTGAGCCTGTGCTCCCTGGGGGCCGGGGAGGGGCGGGGGTCAGGGGCTGAGGGCCCATGAGGGATGCCGGGTGGCAGGCCAGGTGTGTGGGCTGCCACAGGGCTGGAGGGAGGGAGGTGGGCCTCTTGCTGGACCAGGACCAGGCCTGGAGCCTTGGGGTCGGGGCTGACCCCCACCTCTGTTCCCCATGCCCTGGGCGCCAGGACCCCTCCCCCAGCCCTCGGGCAGCAAAGCCCGTCAGGTGATGGAGGAGCAAAGAACTGAGGGGCTCAGGGGCCACAGACACACTGGACACGCCTGATGTGGGCTGGGCTGGGCTGGGTCCCCAGGGCCCCAGCCAGGAGCCCACCACTCACCTGTAGGGCACGTGCTTGGCTCCGCTGACCAGGGCCAAGATGACGCTGCCCAAGGCCGACAAGGACAGATATGGCGGGCCCCCGGGGGCCTCCCCACCCCTACCGGGTGCCCCCTCACAGCTGCCGAAGTCGATGAGGTGCAGGCGGCTGCGCCCTCCAGACACTGAAACCACAGGGCAGGAGGGTGAAGGCTCGGCCGCAGGGCACCCAGACCCTGCCCCGCGGCCCACGCCCGGGACAGTCCTGCCGAGAGGGAGGGCGGCCGGACCCACACCACGCAGGCGCCACGGCCACCTACTTCCACCCCTGCCGCACTTCTCCACACGGTACTGGTACACGTGCAGCGTGAAGAGCATGTGCGAGCTGCCCAGGGCGTCCTCGCCGCCGCCGGCCCGGCTGGTGCTGCGCGCAGCCAGCGCCGCGTCCAGGTAGAAGGCCGCCTTCTCAGCCGTGGGCGCCCGCAGCTCGCTCTGGTTCTGGAGCTGCCGACAGACGGACAGCGGGGACGGCGCCTGAGCGGCTCGGGGCCGAGCCGCCGCCCCGCGCGGGCCCCGAGCCCGCGGCCCTGCTCCCCGCGCGGCGGCCTCGGCGTACCTGCGCCCCGCAGACGGGGTCCTCCCGCAGGTGCACCCCCGGGGACTGGGCATCCTGCAGGCTGCTGGAGGCCACCTCGGCCAGCAGGTCCCGCAGGCTCTGGTCCCGGCCGCACACCTCCACGGCCGAGACGCGGACGGAGAAGCGGGCGCCCACCCTCTCCTTGCGCTCGTCAATGAGCCTGAAGAGCCAGGAGATGGCGCAGGGCACGATGCCCAGGCTCTGGGGCGAGCTGTCCTTCCCGATCATGGTGTAGGACTTGCCTGGGGGCCAGCGGGACAAGCCCTCAGAGCCCAGCCAGACCCGGCAGCTGCTTCCCTGGCCCTGCCCGGGGCCCTCAGGGCCAACCTGGGGCCACTGAGGCCCCGGGGGCCTCTTCTGACCCACTCCATGGCTCTACCTTCTAGGCCTACAGGGTTTCAGCTTCCTCTCCACAAGACCCCGCCCCAGGTGCCCACCTGCTGCCCATATGGGATATGCCCACCCCCCACCCCACCCCACCCAGAAATGGCACGCAGCGACTGCAGAGAGGGGATGGTAAGGGGCATTTACCAAGGCTCGTGTGGCCGAAGGAAAAAATGCAGCCATCGGCCCCGCTGACCACCGACTGGAGCACGTCGGCCACTGTCCCCGAGCAGACCTCGGCCTGGGGGAGGGGCACAGAGTCAGGCGGCCACCCGGCCTCCCACCACTTCTGTCTCATCACACGCAGACAGTGAGTCCACGAGGTGGCCGGGAGGGCACCCAAGACAAAGGACACAAAAATCTCCACGTGGACACACGACACACACACACAGCGTGAACCAGCCAGACACAGCTGACAGGCACACGCAGTGTACACGCACACACACGGAAGTCACAGTGCCCTCGCGGCCACGCCGGGCACAGACCACGCCACACACATGCACGGCACACACGCGACACGTGGAGGAGCATCTCTGGGAAACAAACCACCACTCGGAAAGCTTCCATGGGGCATGGGCTCTGAAAAAGCTGGCCTGAGAAGCAGGCCAGGAGCTGGGTGGAGACACCACGAGGGCCGGGGAGGCCAGCGAGGAAGGGGAAACCCAGCCGGCCTCCTCTCAGCGCCTCCCCCCCACCCCCCAGCCCTGGCTCTGCACGAGAAGGCCCCGCCCCCGCCCGAGGCCGCCACTGCCACCCTCACCTGCTCCGAGTCCTGGGGGAAGACGGCATCGAAGGCAAACATCTTGGGAACGGCAGCCGTGGTGGCGTGTCGGGGGCCCGTGCTGCCTGGGGGCCCTGTGGCCGGGTCATAGAGGGTCACCTGCTTCTTCCTCGGGTCCACCTTCAGGAAGGACGTGGACTCGGCCGAGCGCCGGGCCCCCTGCGCAGGCCAGATCCGCAGCGTGACCTTCACCTGGGGAGGCGGGCGGGGCGGGCATCTGAGCGGCTGCGACGTGCAGGGCAGGAGGAGCTTCACGCGCGTCAGGACAGTGGGCCAGGCCCCGGCATGGGGTCCCCGCCGCAGGAACGCGGCGCCGGCACCCCAGCTCCCAGCCAGAGCGCCTCCCATACGAGGTCAGCCAGGCAGGGAGAAAACGAGGGCCAGCGAGAGGAGGGGCTGGCCGGGAACAGAGCACGTCAGCACAGAACCGGGAGCACGCGGAGGGGGGCACAGGACGGAGGGAGGGCGGGACAGAGGGAGCGGACTCCAGCTGCCCCCATGAGCACAGAGACAGAAGGACGAGGACGGTACCCCGAGCGCACCCCCCCTCGATGTGGGGCTCCTCCACACCCTCTCGCTGACTCTGAGGCAGAGCCAGCACCAAAGGAGCTGAACCCAAACACACAGGCCTCTGAGAGCAGGGTCACCCCACACAGGCACACCCCAGGCCCGCCAGCTCCCCACTGGACCAGCCATCATGGCGACCCACCCCCCAGGCCCGCACAGGCTTCAGAAGGGGGAAGGAAACGCACTCAGAGAGGTCGACTGTCTCACCCGCGTCACACAGCCTGCCAGTGGGTCTCCTGAAATCCCAAACCCCAAATCTGAGGGCGGAGAGAGGGGGGCAAGCAGATCGGGGCAGCAAGACGCGGCGCCACCAGATAGGAAGGCCCAGGCCCCGGCCCCTCCCACAGGGTCCCCTCAGAGCCCCACGCACGCTCCTCTGAGGGCGTGTCCTCCACCCCGATGCGGAGGACAGGGGCCGCCTCAGAGCCGGGCCCCCCCACACCCCCCGACTCCCGACCTCGGGCTCCACGCACAGCAAGGTGCAGCCCCCAGGAAAGACAGCCGTGCACCGCGGCCGGGCAGGCCCCGCGAGCAGCTGACTCCCTGCTGAGGGGAGGGACAAGTGCCCCACACCCCGGCCCCCCACGTGTCCGTCCAGCCTCACGTCCTCCAGGGAGCCCTTCCTCCCAGCTCCCAGCCCCAAGCCAGAGGCCTCCAGGGCCCTGGGCGCCTCCTCCCGTGTCTGCATCCCAAGTGGGGGGCAGGCAGGAGTGTGTGGAGTGAAGGAAGGATGAACGCACGGAGGGGCGCGGGCCTGACGCCTGCGGTGCCCTCGGGGAGAAACGGGATCTGGTGCTTCTGACCCCAGAGCCGCTCGGAACCCCAAGGACACCTGGGGAGACTCAAACCCCACGGACACCTGTGGCAGGCCTCCGGGTCAGCAGGACGCCAGAGGCGATCCCACCGGCACAGAACTCGGCAGGAAGAGGGCAGGATGATCCCAGAGGAGACGGGGATTCTGAATCCCCAGGGCAGGGGAGATGGTGGAGAGACAGAGGCTGGGGTGGCATGGGGGCCCCGGGGTGGGGACAGGGCTGGGCTGAGCTCAGGGCCCGACAGGCCACCAGGCAGCCTCTGCGAGTCCCCCAAACACAAAAACAGATGCAAGGTTTGCCCGTGCTCCCCACCCACGTTCATGCCAGCTCCGGGGGCTGGACCACCAGCCCCAAGGCCCTCAAGGGTACAGAAGGCTCAGAGGGGAGGGGGGCCAAGAACCAAGATGCAGGAGCCCAGAACAAGCTACACTGCAAACACCCCAAAACCCGCACGGAGAACCAACACCCTGGGCCACGCATCTTGTGTGTGGCCAAGGGGGGCCGAGTGCTGACAGGGCAAGCCACCCTGGGGGAGGGCCCCTCCCAGGAGAAGGCACCAGACTCCGGTTTCCGCTGGAGGACACCGCCCTCCGCTCTCCGGTGAAATCTCCGATTTCTCCACTACAGTGTAAATCAAATTACCAGCCTCATCTCAGAGCCAATATTTTTCACGGGTTTAATTGTAAGTGACAGATACATAACTCCGGCGAAATTGGTTTACCGTGGGTAGTTCACACGAGGCACCATCTACGTCCCTTCGGCATGTGGCAAATTGACATGCAAAATCGCGCCGCGTAAGGAGAGGGGGTCCTCCGGGGAGATGCGGAAAGACATACTTTTCTATTGAGCTCCTCCAAACCTGGGCTCCATTAGGCGAGAATCGATTCTCTTATTCCCCGACGACATGAACAAAACTATTTCATTTCCAAACGCCACTGCCAAGCAGATGAAAATGTGCACTTCCCAGTAATTTTGGGCAATTTTTTTTCAGCGTGAACTCCTGGCCGCTTCAGGAGCCAAATGGGTTCTGCGGATTGGAGAGCGTTCCCGGCGGGGAGGGGACATCGCGTGCGCCAGCCCCACGCCACGCGCCACCATCCCAGTTAAATGCCCGGGTCACTGTCTGCGAGAATCCTTTCATTACTGCAGGGAAATGACAGGGTCTTCGCGCCACACAAGCATGTCTCCCCCCACTAAATGTTCAGATATTGCAAAGCCCCACTGAATAGCTGCCAGGTAGGGAAAAAATACATTTTGCATAAAAAGGGGCTTCCATTCCTAAGAGACGGCCCAGGCAGTCGTGGGGGGAGGGGCCATCATACCGCAAGATGATGAATTATCTTAAGTGGCACATTAATGTCAGGAATCGAGTATAATCTAACTTTCTTCTCTCTGACAATATTAAATGCCTTTCAGGAGGCATTTCTAACTATGTGCTATTCGTGCAAATAACATCCAGGGAGCTGGGGAGGGGGCTCTGGGGGACACGGTGAGAGGACCAGGACGGGTGGCCACGGGCTCCCTGCCGCAGGGGACCAGGGCACAGCGGTGGTCTGCCGGAGAGAAGGGAGGAGCCCCCGCCCTGGAATACTTGGGTGGGGGGGCCTGACCCCAGGGGGACGGGGAGGCCTGCTGAAGCCCCAAGTAACACGGCGGCAGTAAGAAAGCAGGGTCTGTGCCACGAGGCTCCTCAACCCTCCAGCCACCCAGCCCCTACCCCAGACGGGCCGAGTGACCAGGCCCAGAGTTGCTTAGAGCCCCTTCCCCACGGCCAGTTCGCAGTGTCCTCCCTCTGGCCCTGGCACTCCCACCGCCCGAGCAGGGCCCAGATTCCCCACTTCAGCAAGCTCCCGAGGGACATGTCTACCTCCGTCTCAGGGTGTGTGGGTGACGGGGTGAGGGAAGGCTTCCTGGACGTCCGGACACAGGGACTGACCTCCGGGAGGCCGAGCACAGAGGCTACAGCGGGAGGGCCAGGGGGAGGGTGGGGTGGGGGCCTGGGGAGCAGCTCGGGCCTGGGCAGGGTGCCCCCTGCAGACCCGTCGCTAGGAGCAGAAGCCCCCTGGGGCGTGTCCTAGGCGGCAGGACAGACTGAGTCCAGGGGTGCGTGGAACCCGCCCCCCCAACTCTGCAGGGGTTGGGCCTCTGGGCGCTGGAAAGGCTGGACCCAGTGCCCGGTGGGCGGCCGCCACTCTCAGAGGGGCGCAGAGCGGGCCGAAGGCCAGGGAAACGCGACGGGGTGCACGCTCAGGGTTGGGGTCCAGTCCTCACCCCAGAGCCGTGTGGCCCTGGTGACAGGCCCAACCCCGCTGTGCCTTGGTCTCGCACCCTCCAGAGGCACAGAATCCCCCCACTAATGCACTCACACAGAGCCGCACACGCAGGCCCCGACCCAGACTTGGGGGGCAGTCACAGGCAACCCAGATGGGGCCAGGACAGAAACCCGGTCTCAGCCGAAGGCCACAGGAGCCAGGAGGCAGCCAGCCCGTGACTGGGCGAGGCCCTCCTCCACTCTGGGCCTGCTTCCCCACCTGAACCCAGGTAGCATCCTGACTCAACTCCCCCACTTCTCACGTCAGGCTGCGGCTGGGGTTTGCCGGGACTCTGGATAGCTGATGGATCCCACCCCTGCCCCCCGGACCCCCTGAGGGCAGCATACCAACAAAGACGAGGCAAGGGGGCTCCTGGGGCCAGACCCCACTCCTGAGTCCCGGGAAGCCCTGGCCGTCCCGCCCCACACTGAGACCAGCCCGTGCCCCTGGGATCCCCCCACCCACTCCCTGTAGGCCCACCACAGTCTCCCAGGCTCCCTGCCGCCACCTGGAGCCGTCAAGGTGGGCCTGGGCCTCCGTCGCCCCATCTGTATGCTCACCAGCCTGGTCCAGCCCAGGAGAAGGAAGCATTCCCTCCATCTCCCGCTCCCCATCCCGCACCTGCCCCGACACCCCAGCCTCGTGCCACCCCCCAGAGTCACCCCCAAGTCAGGGCAGGGCCTACCTTTCCGACACTGCTGGGGTTGTCCTTGGCCTTGGAGGTGGTCCTGAGCAGGCAGGGGGGCACAGGGGGCGGCCACAGCTGCAGGACCCCACTGAAGTCTGTGGGGTAGGTGGAGGCTCCGCGGGCGGCGGGGGCCGGCGGCGGGTGGGGCTTCTTGCGCTTGGAGGCCAGGCTGAGCTTCTGGGCAGCCCTGGGGAGGGGAGGGGAGGAGAGGGCAGGGGCGGGAGGCGCGTGGGGAGGGGAGGAGAGGCGGGCGGGCGCTCAGAGCTGTCCTGCCACCTGCCCCGCCCTAAATGCGGCTACACAGCCACAGGTCATTCCCCCCCAGCCAAGCAGGGGCCCCCGGGGCTGGGGCCACCACGTCCAGCCCCTGGCAGCTCTGCCAGTACAGGCCAGGCGACAGAGGCCCCAGGCAGACACGGGACCCCGGCCCCTCTCCACACCCCGCACTGAGGACATCCCCTTCTCCCCACCCTCCGCCACCCCAAGTCCCCAACTCAGCAGCTGGGGAAGGATGGCACATGCTGGGGTCAGCCACTCACAGGCTGTATGACCCACACGTGGTGACTCAGCCTTAGTTAAGCCTCTGTGCCTCGGTTTCCCCGTCTCTAACATGGGATGACATGACTACCAGAAGCCCTCATGTACAGCCCTGAGGAGCGAATGCATTCAAGGCACCCAGCAGAGGTGACACAGACGGGCCTGGGTCCAGATGGCCCTGGGTCCAGATGGCCCAGGCCTTCGTCCGCCCCCCACCCCGCCCGCCTTCCCGGCGAAAGGGGCTGGAGGCCAGAGTAGGGCCGGCTCAGGGCTGAAAGAACCTGCCCACCAGGCCTGCAGGCAGCCCCCCCGCCGCCCCGCCCAGCTGCCCCTCTCCTGGTCCTGCTGCGGCTGCCCTCCTTCTCCCAAAGCCCCCAGGCCCCTGAGTCTCACCTGTGCTCCTCAAAGGGGCCCGACAGGAGGGCCTGCACCCTCCGGGCACACGGCCCCTCAGCCCTCCTCCCACTCGGAGGAGCTACCGGCATTTTGCTTAACTCCTCTCATCTTTCACAGGAGTTGTCTTTTAAGAGACCCCAGGGACCGCTTTCCTCCTAGCGAGGTGTCATCAAGGAAAATAAAAGTAATCTACGGTGCGGGGCGGACCCTTACTAACGCAGTGGGGCGGCTGGTGCACGCCTGGAGGGGGCGGGGGCCTGAGAGCGGAACCCACGAGCTGCCCAGACAACTCGGGCCGGGGCCCTCAGCCGGAGACGCGGCCCCGATTCCTGCCTGAGCCCATGCGCCCTAAACCCAAAACCGCCTGAACAGAAGTCCTGCATCCTGGCCCCCATCCCCACGGCGCCCAAGGATCGCACACGGGGCAGAACGGGCGCTGACACTGTCCCCCAGGCACAGGGTGAAGGGCCGGGGGCAGAGGAACTCAGAAGGGAAGGCCAGGGGAGGCAGCTAGAGCGGGCAGGATGGGGACCAGGGGACCAGCTCCACTCCTGGGGCTCCTCCTGCCCCGCCCACCCCCAGCCCGGCCGGCTGCCCTGGACCCCGGCCATCCTGGGTTAGGCCACAGCTTGCCGCCAACCACTCCCACGGGAAGAAGCTGCAGCCCGACTTGGAGGACCTGGAGGATGTTAGGGTCCAGCAGGCAGCCCCATCCCCGGGCGCTGCCCCAGGGCGGGGACACCCAGGGCAGGTGGGCTGGCCCTCAGCCTACCTGGGCGGGGCGGGCTGGGGAAGCGGGGACATGGACTGGCGCCTGTGAAGGCGGAGGAGGCCCGGTGGACCGGGCTCCTCAGCTCCACGTGTGCACAGCGGTGCTGCCCCCAGGACGTGGGGGAAGGGGGGCAGCACAGGGCCTGCCTGGCACCAGCCTGTCCTGGGGGGCACCAGCTGGGCCCTCAGGGTGACTGGATAGGTCAGCAGACCCCCACGGCCGAGGTGTGTCCCCCGCTCCCGTCACCGCTGCCTCCCTGCTCCTCCCTAGGTCGGGCAGGGCCACCCAGGGTCCCCGAGGCTGGGGGGGCCACCCTGAACCCCCCAAGGCTCAAAGGGACGTGAAGGCCAGGACGACGGGTAAGGCGCTGGGGGAGACAAGACAACATCGGGCTGCAGAGGCCACGACCAGAAGGCAGTGCTTTGCCTGGTACTCAAGGCCACAGACGGCTCTGCACCCTCTGTGACCCTCTCAGGAACCAGGGTGTCCGGCACAGACCTCAGCCCCCTCCGTCCCCCTCAGGTCCCAGCAGCAGAGCATGGGGAGGTGTCCTTCCCCGCTGGACATGCCCAGGTCTCGCCTGGACGGAGGCTGGGCCCGGAGCCGTCTGAGGTCCCGCCAGCCCCACGAGGCTGGACCGGTACTGGCCGGGCGACTCTGCCCCGTGGTCTGACCTAACTCGGGGCACCCCCTCCTCCCTCCCTGGCCCTGGGTCAGCGCCCGCGGGGCTGGGAGCTGAGAAGCTGCGCCCAGCCTGCCCAGCCCTCCAGGTCTCTGCTCTTACAGGCTTGCCTCACCGGGCATGACTCAGAGGCCTCGGGACAGCACTGTCTCCTGTGATGAAACCCAGCTCC
Organism: Balaenoptera ricei; assembly: GCF_028023285.1. Lineage (NCBI taxonomy): Eukaryota > Metazoa > Chordata > Mammalia > Artiodactyla > Balaenopteridae > Balaenoptera > Balaenoptera ricei. The sequence continues at coordinate 186,767,399 of NC_082640.1, read as the reverse complement.
CTTCAAGACCGGGACAAGCCCGTCAGCCACTCGGCAACTGCACCTCAGCTCACACGGGCTGGGGGTGGTCTCGGGAGGGTCCCAGCCTTCTGGGTGCACAGACCTGGTTTCCAGGCAGTGGGGGTGGGGGAGGAAGTGATGCCAGGCTTCACGGAGGCTAAGAGAACACACAGGCACCACGCTCAGGGCCACGAACACCCACTGCATTGTTGGGGAGCAGGGATGGGGTGCGGGGTGCTCAAGGCAGAACCCGCAGGGGGCGTGTGGGCACGTCTGAGTGCTCTGGCTCTAAAGGGGAGACTTGGAAAAGCAGGAACTTCACCTGCACGCGCAGCTCTCCTCGTCCTCAGAGGACACCTCCCCCGGGAAGTGTGCCCTGATGCCCCCACACTGGGCTTCCCCAAACCCTGTGCCTGCTGCTACCACGGGAACCATTCCACGCCCTGAGCCACAGGTTTACATGGCTGTGTCCCATCAGGTGGGGGCTCTGGAGGGCAGGGGTTTGCCAAGCCCAGGCCTAGAACACAGGGAAGCCCAGGATGCGGCCGTGAGGGAGGGAAGGAGGGAGGGAAGGAGGGAGGGAGTGAGGGAGAGAATGAGTGAGGGACCGAGCTCCTCCAACCTCCCTCTGAGCCCCCAGCCCTCTCACCTAATCCCAGAGGCCTTTCCCCAGGCTCACTGGCCCGGGTAATTAATTCACGTAAACAGAAAGGAAAACATTTGCCTTTTTACAAAGAAAAATTGCCTCTTCCAAACAAGAAGGTAATTTCACAGGCAGTTGGCCTTGATGGTGAGGCCCTTAATCACCCTGAGGAGACACACGGGCCTGTTTGGGTGTGGGTGGGGGTCAGTTACGGCCAACCCAGGGCTTCCTGCCTGGGCCGCCAGGAGGCCAGCAGACCAGGCCACATGCCACATGCCACGCCCCACGCCTGCATCCCCCCACCTCGGAGCTGCCTGCTAAGGGGGCCTACGCCTCCGAGGCCGAGGCCCACGGTCCTAGCAGCCCTGACCTGGACCCCTGCTCCCTGCCATGGCCTGCTCGCATTTTCCACGTCACCTGGGAACTTCACGCTGAGGCTAGGAAGCTGCCTCGTGCACCCTGCAGGTGAGGGACACCTCTCCGCGGGGCCCTCCTGCCCGTGAGCCTCTGGGCAGCACCCGCTCTGGCTCTGGGCCTCTGCCAGGCGCCACACCTCACGTTCCGTGTCCTGGGCACCCGGGCAGACGTGGGAAAGGGGGCTCCGCTGAGGCTGCAATGGGGCGGCGGGGGTGCCTATGAGTGCAGGGGGCTCCTGCCGCCGAAGGAACCCATCACTCCCCCTGCCCTGCACCTGCCCAGAAGACCCCCAGCAGTTCTTCCCACGCCATCTAGATTCAGGGGTCCAGGAGGTGAGCCCCGGAAAGGCCCAGAAGCGCGGGGAGGAGAGAGCGCTAATGGACGCATCTCGGGGGAGGGGAGGCTGCAGAGACGGGAAGGACAGCGACATCACACAGCGGGGAGTGGGAGGACTCGGGAAGGGGGAGTCAAGGTCACCAGAGCCTCCGGAGAAAATGTAATTACCGGCGGCCCGGCCTTTTCAGGACTCTGGTGGGGGCTGGCACGCGGAGCTCCCGCTCACAGCTGTGGTTGCAATGCCCGAGCGACCCACCCAGCCCAGCAGAGGGGTGCAGGGCGCCAGGCCTCACCCATGTGCCCTACGCCCCGTAACAAGACCCTGGGCACCAAGCCACCCACAGAATCACCCCCACCTTGGCTTGCCCCCAGCGGGGCGAGGGGCTCGGAGTGGGTCGGGAAGGCCCGCGGCTAGCGTGCCCGCCGGGAGTGCTCGGGGCCAGTGGAGAGACCAGCTCCTGGCCCCACCCTATCCCGCCTCCACTTGGCAAACACCGGACTCCTACTCAACCCTCAAAGCCTGTGTCCTGCGACACTGCTCGGCCCCTTCAAAGGTTCCATGCTGCCGTCAAAGGTTCCATGCTGCCGTCAAAGGCTGACAGACCCCACCCCGACCCCCGACTACCAGAAACTTCCGAGGGGCAGGGCACGGGCTGGGTGTCAGCTTTGCCCCCAAGACGGCCAGTGAGGGATGCAGGTGGAAGCACGGAACATGCGCTCAGCTCGTGCCCGAGGCCCCCCAGGGTCCGGCAGCTCCTGGTCTGTGGGGACTCTGGACAAGCCCCTTCCCCCTCTGAGCCACAGCCCCACAAAACAAAGAAGGGCACATACAGCTGAGAGCACCCCACCTCACCCCAACAGTGAAGGGTGCCACAGCCCCAAAGAGCAGAGGGTCTCGGGCCCAAATCAGGCACGAGCTGGACACGGTGTTCCATCAGCAACACCCACCCCACGACATGGCCCATGACCCTCTGGAAGCCGCTGTGACTGGGGGGATCCAACAGGCTGGAAGTAACGGCAGCCGGCAGTGCCCCCCCGCCCCGCCCCACGCCTTGTAAACCAGCCCCCAGCCCCCAGCCTGAGCGCTTGTTTCTATGGTAACTTCCCAAGGTCAGTGGAGGCAGCCTAGCTCGGCTGGAGACAAAAGGCGCACCCCTCCTGCGGGCCCTGGGTCGCTAACGAGCCAGTGTGGCCCCCAGACCCCCGGAGCTGGTCTTCCTCCTCAGAGGGTCTCAGGCTTGAAATCCCCCTGCGAGCACGGCCCAATAGAGCGCGGCCGCTGCCCAAAGCCCAGGGGCAGAGACTACCCGGGCCAGGACACCTCCCGAGGCCCGCTTTGCCCCTCTCGTCCCCTCCACAGGGCTCCCGGGCCCTCCAGGAAGGCCCCACCCGCCCCGCAGCCAGAGCCCAGCCGGGCTCTCTGCATCTAACTGGGGCGGTGAGCCCGCACCGGGCCACGATGTTGAGCTGACCAGCCCGGCGCCCCCCAACGCCCCACCGCGTGCCCGCCACTGGGCCAAGCGGACGCGGCGCAGGCTCCTGGGACCCGGGGACCAGCTCATCAGCGCCCGCAGGGGCTGCTAACGGGACAGTGACCCGTGCTGGGCCAGCCATCACCGCTCATTACCACCGTCACATCCTGCATTCCCCACACCGCAGGGGGAAGCTCGGAACCCAAGATCATTGCCGGGGGGAGCGCAGGTGGGAGAAGGGACCCCCTGCTCCCACGCACCACTCCCCCCGACCCCGCACCTTGCTCACGCAGCGCCCCGGCCTGCCAGCCTCGTCCACGCCAGCCGACGGCCCAGAACCTGGTGTCTGCAGGGCCACGCAAGGCATCCCGGGGAGGCGGACGGAGCAAACGCTGGGCTCCGGTCGGCCCCACGCACTGGAGCTCGGGCCTGGGACGGGGACCCACTCGGCTCCTGCTGACGGTGGAGCCGGATCTGACAGCAGAGCCGTGAGGGGATGTGCCAGCAGCTCCCCAGGAGGGGGAGCCCGGCAGGCGGGGTGTGGGTACAGCCAGCCCCCAGGACAGCCTCCCCAGCTCACCCCAGCCTCCTCGGTCGCCCAGGGACGCTCCCCCGGGGCCCGTTCACCCCTGTGCTCCCCGACTGCAGGGACAGCTGCCCTGAGACCTGCCTCGTCGGCCTCCCATCCGTGGCCACCCTCCCCCTCCCGCCGGCGCTGGCTCAGGGCCGCCCGAGGACATCCACCGTCCACAGCTGAGCGTCCGCCCGCTGGGCCAGCGTCCTCTCAGGGCCTCACACACATCAGCGCGCTGCACCTCTGAGGAAACTGAGGCACAGAGAGGACAGAGAGGTTACGTGAGTTGCCCAGGGTTGCACAGCTCGGAGGGGCAGAGTTTGAACCCTGTCCTTGGCTGTACCCCACCCCCAGGGCGAGAGGCCTCCACTCACACTGCCGTCGATGTGGCGCCCTGAGAGGCCGGCCGGACGGAAGGACGGCTGCGAGCTCCCCTTCCGCTCGACTGCCGGCAGCGCGAGGCCACAGATCTCCCCGGGAAGGCCCGCAGGCCGCCAGGCCGGGGGCCGAGGTCCCCAGGCCCCCTCACGCTGTCCGCGTCCAAGCTGCCCCCAGGCCAGGCCCCGGCCCTGCCCCAGGAGGACGTACCTGAGGAAGAAGGAGGCTGCGGCTGATGGGCCCGTGGAGGCCCCCGCTGGGGTGCCCGGGGCTGGGGTGACCAGGGCCGTTGTGCAGGCCCCGCCGCGGCTCCACGTCTTCGACGCGCCATCAGGGCCCGCGGAAGGGGGGCCGTCCCGGACCGTGTCTGCCACCGCCACCGCGGCCACCGCTGCTTCAGCCTGGAGGGAAGCAGGGAGCCCGCATGAGGGACAGGCACCTGTCCCTCACCGGGGCGCCGGGGAAGCAGGCCCGTGCACCCCGGAGCCCAGCAAGCTCCCTGGGCCCTGCGCGCGTGGGACCAGCCGGCTCAGAGAGTGGCCAGAGCAGAGGTGGGCACAGACGCCCGCCCAGGGCCTGGACTTCCCAGCCCCTCCCCCTTCCAGTTCCAGAAACACAGTGACCACAGTGGTCAGGACCGATGGACAGGGACCCCCCCCCCCTCACCCCTGGGCCATCTGTCTGGGAGCACCCAGAGGCATGATTGAGAAGAAACCACAATAAATATTTGTCACGAGCACTAATTGCCCCATGTATGATAATACACTGTCTTCCTATCATCTGAAATACTACTCTGGCATTTCCAACTAATTAGTTAAAATAAATTCCGGAAAGGGAGACAGCCTCCTAACGAAGCACAAAGGTAATTAAACGCTCCCCGGGACGGCGCTGGCAAACTTGAGATCCAGCCACTGTATATTACGTTCATGCCCACGTGTCGGGCCCTAGACCCCCAGGGCAGACCTGGCCCTGGAGGGGGGTGGACGTCGGCCACCCCAGCCCCATCCCCTTCCCCAAGGGCCCCAGCCTCCAAGGCTCCCCAGGCACCACAGTCCGGTCCCTGGGGCTTCTGGCTTCACTTGGCCCTGAGCCCTGTCCGAGGCGTCCTCTGTACCTGGATGAAAGGACAGGGGTCTGTCTGGTGACCCTGCCTGTGAGGAACCCAGGGAGCAGCCACACTCTAGAGGGCCTGGCGTCCTCGGGGTCTCCCAAGTGACACGGCCACAAGCCAGGGTGGCACTTCGGCAGAATAAGCCATCATGGGCCCCAGGAGGAATGTTCTGGCAGGAGGTCCTGCCACCTCACGGCAGCATTCCTCCTCACCACGGCAGAGGGTCTCACCCCACCCAGCCCGTGGTCAGCACCAGCTCCCAAAACCCCCCTAGGGACACAGCAAAACCATGTCTGCAAAGGAAGTTCAAAGGGAGCCCCAAACCTTAGGCTGGACGGACGCCAAGCACCCCCACCTGGCCCCCCTGCAGCACCAGCAGCACCCCCAAGGCTGCAAGGGCAGGTCAGTGGCAGAGATGGGCCAACCTGGAATAGTCCGGGCCCTCACCACGCACTGTGCTAGCGCACCACACCCTGCCACCTGCCTTGCATCTGCCTATAGGGCAGGAACTCCTATGCATCCCTCAGAACCCAGCCCGGCCAGCCCTCTCCTTCTCCAGGCCACTCCCTGTGCCTGCCCTGACCTCCCCCAGCTTCCCCCAGTCTACCTAGTGCTGCCCACTCACAGAGAAACAAGGCCAGGCTCAACTACACAGCACCATAGTCTCCCATCCCCCAAGCTTGCATGAGCACCTAGTGCATGCCAGGAATCAGGAGGCCCCGGAGGGAGTCTCTACACCTGTCAGGTCTCCTCCACATCCATGGCACCTTGCCTGGCACATAGTAGGTGTTCAGTAAATCTGTCCTCCAGAAGCACAAGGCGTGGTAGGGACACGCGGAGCTCATGGCCAGGAGGTGGGCCCTGCGCCCCAGGGGAAGGGGGGCTGCAGGAGCAGAGGGGCACCCGCTCACGGGGAACAGTTCACAAGCGGGGGTGGTCAGCCAGGCCTAGACCTGGGCAACAGGAACCAGACGCTGCTTCTCCTCCAGGCAGCTGTGGGGCTCAAGGCAAATGTGAGTGACGCAGGCCAGCCAAGGTCCCCGACAGCCTGGACGCTGCCTGCTTCCCCTGCGGCCTTACACGCACATGACGTGCGATGCTCCCTCACCTCAAACGTCAGTCCCCTTTCTGTCACTTAACATACGTGCTCCCCATGAGAGATCTAAACTCCTTTGTCGAGCAGAGCGGTGGAGGACAGGACTGATGTTAAAAGCTGCGTCACCCACAGGGCCTGGCCTGGGTCTGGCTGAGCACCCCCCTGGGAGCAGCACACGGCCGGGGGCTCCCGGGGGCCGGGGCAGGGCTCACCCCCGCTACGCCCCTGGTACCCGCTGCTCCACCCGGCCCGAGGCGGGGCCCACGTCCAGCGGCCCAGACTGGCCCGGCTACACTGGCCAGCAAGGCCGCCTGGACGGCAGGGGACAGGGCTGCGAGGTCACGGCCCCACACGGCCCTCCACCCACTCCCTCGGGGCCCAATCATCCCACCTCCCACGCCGGCATCTCTGCCTTCAGCCAGAACGTCCGGCCCCACCAGCAACGGTGCAGGCCACCCAGCCTGCCTACGGCCGGCCGAGCCCCACACTGACCTGTCGGGGGTCCCGCACGCGCCTCGGCTCCACCGGCCCACGAGCTGCCGAGACCCGGCTCCGGCCACCGGGAGGCCGCTGCCGATTCCTGCCGGAAGCAGAGCCCAGACGCGCCAAAAGAAGCCGAGGGGGCGGGGGAGGGCGGCGGGAGGGAAGACCACGACACGACACAACACGGGGACAGCAGACAGGGGGCGAGGGCGGGGGTGGGCGGGCGGCCAAACAGAAAACGTGATGGAGGCGCCACAGCAGCAACGAAAGAAAAGCATGAAGAGAGGAGAGCGTGAGGCGGGCCCACCGTCCCGGGAGGCCCCTGCAGGAGGCTCCAGATCTCTCTACAGGGTGCCCATGACGGGGCGCCAGGGTTCCAAGGAGCACGGTTTGGGAAACACCAAGCTAACCCATTCCTTAGGAGCCCTCTGGGCCTGAATTCCGTATCTGCAAGATTGTGGCCCGTGAAGGACAGCGTTCCCCAGCTCCCCAGGATAAATACCTCTCCGGGGGCTATTTCGTGCCCAGAGGAAAGGTGGGGAGGCAGAGGAGGAGGTGGCTAAGGGGCAGCCAGAGCTGAATCTTGCCCTGCAGGGGGGCACGGGTGGCTTCGTTCACTGGGCATGTGCCGGGCCCCCTTGAAGCTCTGCCTGGTCACCCAGAGGGCCCCGGGCTGGGACTGTCCAAGCCTCTGCAGGTGCCTTGTCCCGCCCCCATGTCACAGAAGCAGCCTCACATGGAAGTGGGGGGCCATCTGTCCAACTTCCACTCCACAGGTGGGTGAACTGAGGCCCAGAGGGGGTACCAGCAACGGGTTAGCCAGGTCAGAGAGACAAAGCTCCCTCCATCCCACATCATTTCGGCCTTGTCCCCGAGGACAGGTGAGCACCCACCAGGGACCCCGCCAGGGTTCACGGGAAGTGGGGGGAGGCAAGCAGGCTGGCACAGAGGCAGCAGGAGCAAGGTCCCCAAGCCGGGGCCACCCAGCCTCCATGGACAGAGGGAAATCCTGGCTCCACCAAAAATGACCTCACCTCCCACTCAAAGCAGCGTGCAGCACCTCCTCCAGGAAGCCCTCCATCCTCCCTGTCCAGGCCGAGCCTCCACTGCCCCAGCCCCTGCGGCAGGCTGGGAACCCTCTGCTCCAGGTCCTCCTCCACGAACTGTGGGACCCTGGGTAGGGCCCGGCCCGTGTCTACAAGACTAGGGAAGGTTCGCACAGGCTCTGCTAGCCTGGACCCAAGGTAGCTGCACCCTTCACCCAGTTACTCAGTCCCGCCCTCAGCCGCCCCAGGCGGTGCTACCTCTAGCCTACCGTGGGGTCAGGAGGCCAAAGCCTCAATCTCTTGGCATCTGGCCGTAAAATCAGTGCAGATGTCCTGTGAACATCTGACGGGGCCCTGCCAACATGGGGGAGACACCACGGTTCACAGCTGTGTGCCCGTGGAGCAGGCCAGGGCAGAGCACCTGGGGTGGCCCACGGGCACCTCCATCCCCCACGGTGGCAGGAATGCCTCTGCCTGACACAGTCTGCAAAGCAACTGCCCGACTGCCCCGCTGGGCGGCTCCCACTGCCGGGAATCGTCACCGGACACTCGGCAGGTGAATGACCCGGAAAGGGCCGAGCTCTGTGCTCTGGACGGGGAAGTGGGCTGCAGTCTCGACAACAGCGTGGCTGGCCGAGGGCTGCTCCATCCGGACACTAGATAGCCACATGCACAGAATGACCCCCGGCAGCCCACGGCGCAGGCTCCCAGCCACAGCGCCTAGAACACGCCAGGCCCTCTCCGCCCACCTCGCCCGCCCAGATCCAAGTCTGCCTAGAGACCATGGCACCCAGGGCCGCTGATGGGCTGTGGTGGAGATTCACGGCACGTCTCTCCAGAAGTATTTAATTCTAGAGCCTAACATGCAGTATTTTAACATTCCATGGCCACCTCTAATGATCAATGCCCCGGTTCAGGGGAAATCACCTCATCTGAGTCCAAAGGTTCTATTTATGGGTCTAATAATCTCTCTATTGATCGCCAGGACTGTTGTCTAATTATAAATCCACTCCCACCCACCCTGAATGCAATCAATGCACACATAAAACCAACAAGGAGCCTTAAATGCTCACGTTTTATGGTGTGCAGGCCGCCGGCGGGGCCGCCCAGCGACCCCACCAAAGCGCAGGGAGGCTGCACCAAGGCACTGTGCCATCCCGCCCTCTCCCACCTCCGCTCACCCCACTCCTCCACCTCCTGGAGCCCTCAGAGCCGCGGCCAACCCCTCTCTCCACCTGCAAGACTGCGCTCAGCTGCCTCCCAGGTAAGGAGCCCCCTGGCTATTCCCATCAGCCTCCTCTGCCCCCATACACTTCTCGCTGGGCCCACTATCTCTGACACTTCCCTCCAGGCCCAGCTCAATGCCACCTCCTCCAGGAAGCCGCCCAGCTCTCTCGAGCCCCTCGGCACATTCCTCCCGGGCAGCTCAGCTCTCGGGCCAGGAGGCACCCTGGGACTGGCACGGCAGAGGCTGGCCTCCCACTTCTTGGCCTCACTCAGGACTTAACAAATGCAGGAGTCGGAAGCAGTGAGGCCACACCCAGGGTGCATTGTCACACCAACTGGAGGCTAGTTCAGACCCAGAAGTTCTTCCCAGGAGCCCCCTGTGCACCCCAGGCTACTGAGGGCCAGGGAGGCCCCAAGGACAGGGCAGCCTCAGGCGGACCAGCTCCAGCAGCGAGTCACAGGGGGCCAGCTCCCAGCAAGGGCAGGGTCTCGCCAAGGGCCACCCTGGAGGCAGCAACGTCCAGCCAGCACATCTCAGTGCCTTCAGAGGGGACAGCAAGCCCAGAGGTGGGGGCAGGGCGGGGGTCAGTCCCGCCCGGGGGCTGTACGGACTTTGCCCCAAGAGCTGGGGGCCCTCCTCGTGCCTCCCTGTCCCACAGCCCCACGGGGCACGGAGACCCCAGGAGACGTCTGCCTCGTGCTCTGTTTCAGAGACACTTGCTGGGCGAGTTGGTGCGGCTGGCGCTGTGGCGACTGGAAAGGCTTTCACAGCCACCTACCCGTCTCCCTGCCCCTGGGGCTCCACGGGGGGGCAGACGATACAGCCACAAACGCTTGTGCCACACCGCCACCTGCTCACCGCCGGCCGTGACCCCACCCCCAGCTCTGTCTCCCAGTAAGGCCTCCCCACCTCCATGCCCACAGACCAGTCCCTCTGCTTACAGGGTCCCTTCTACTTTGTCACCTGGTGAGCCCCTATTCTGGGCACGGCTGGGCCCCCAGGAGAAGGCACCCCACCCCCCCAGGTCGTGCAGGGCTTGGGCCTCCTGGGGAAAGGCCCTCCCGGCGCCCAGAACACCTAGTCCCACGTACCACCAAACCCAAACCAACTCCCTCCAGCGTCCCAGGAAACCCCCGATCCGATAACCCACCCTCTCCCGACCCCCTACCCTGGTACGCCTTCTCTTAGAAGGAAGACCTGGGGGGGCACAGAGGACACTTGGGAGAAACTCCCACCAGCGAAGCCCTGTGACCAAGGCGGGGCCGGGCCCCCAGCTCCGCCCTCCGGAGCTGGGGTCATCTCAGGCCGCGGGGCCCTCCCTGAGCACACCCAGCCCAGGTCCGCGGCACCCCCGGCACCCCTGGTGCCCAGAGCTGGTTCCACGGAAGCCATGCCACTGCTGTGGGTGACAATCTGGTGGGCCTGAGGAGGGGAGCCCCGGAGCGGGGAGGGGGGTATCCTGCAGTCACCCAGAAAGAGGCAGCTCCTGAGAGGCCAGGCCCCGTGTAAGCGGGAACAGGGTCCCCGCCACCTGCAGGCCTCCCGCTACCCTCCGGGCTCTGTCACCTGTCCACGGGGCAGGGCTGTGTCGCCCAGGGCTGCTGCACTCCAGGCAGGAGAGCCTGGACGGGGAGTCACCAGGGGGAGACGTTGGATGACGGTCTGATCTTGTCCCAGCAGCCCACAGGGCCCTTCCGTCAGCCCACGGCGCCACGCGTGCTCTCAGAGTGGCCAAACCTTCCCCAACCACATGCCTGTGCCAGGTGGAAGCGAAGCTCCAGGGGACACAAGAGGACCCTGCCCCCCAGGGACCTTGTAGCCTGACTTGACGAGGGTCTTGGGAATGTCTGGGGCCTCCTACAAAAGGCGCAGCCCCCCTGCTCTAGGGGGAGCCCTGCTGCAGGGCACCCACTGAGCTGGGCACTCAGTCCCGGAGAGCGCCCAGCCCTGACCGGCTGTAAGCGTCCTGCCTGGTGTCCCGGGGGCCCACAGCCCACTGCGCCCCAGGCACTCACCAGGCACGTCGGTGGCAGGAAGCTGTTGACCCTCGAGACGCTCCACATGCCCTCTAGGCACTGCTGGGCCTGGATGGTGACCGTGCTCAGTGCCCCGCCCAGGCCAGCGGGTGCCACCGACACCTGGACGCTGGGCCCGGACGGCCAGCCCAGCCCCTTCCTCCTGTCTGGCCCCGCTCGGCCCAGCTGCCGCCCCACCGGGCCCACCGGCGCCGGTCCATCCCTCGGGCTGGTGGCGGCGCCGGGGCTGGGGGGCATGAGTCCAGGGCCTCCATGGGGGGCGTCAGGGTCCTCGCGGCTGGCGGGCGCCTGCAGCAGCCGCAGGGCCTCCCGTGTGAGCTGGGTCAGGTGCGTGGTACAGACGTCACAGCGGCGCTCAGCCTCCGGGCGACACGCAGGCAGCTCGTCAAGAAGCAGAGCGGAGAGGCACGGGTCCTGGGGGAACAGGGGACAAAGGGACAAAGGGATGAGTGCCTGGGTGCCAGGACTCACCGCCTGGTCCTCACGTCCACGGCGCCAGGCCAGCGTGCGTGGCGGCCGCTGCACCGTCCATAGCTGCTAATAAGCCCCGAACGGTGTCGTCGGTACACACCCAGCAGGAAATAATCATCGGGGCTCGAGAGTGAGGCTCGCGGTGCCCTTGACAACTGCCCAGCTCCTCCTGCCGTCATCACCACGCTCGCTCACGGCTAACGAGGCATTCGCACGCTCCCCGACATGCAGCCAAGGCCAAGGCCAAGGCCGCCCGGCCGAGGAGCAGCCAGGGGGCCCGCAGAACAAGGCATCCACGGCAGGCTGGGGGCAGCCAGCACCAGGGCCCCGGCCGGAAGCAACGTCTATTCCAGAGCCAGTGGAGGTGGGGCTGGGGGGCTGGAGACCCTCTCCCTGCCTTTGCGGCATCTCCGGCCCTGCTCCACAGGGCCGAGCTGGCGATTCCAGGTCCACGGGAAGACAGAGGCCGAGCGCGGCCAGCAGAGACAGGAGGCAAGGCTCGATGGCCTCCACGCTCCATCCCGGGTGTGGACTTGGTCCCTGCAGCCCACCCCCTGCCTTGCACTGAGGGGGACACACGGGTCTAACTGCGAGCCTGGTAACCAGAGACGGCTAAGAAGAGGAGCTAGGGGAGCCCAGAGGAGGCCCTCGCCTAGCCTGGAGGTCAGGGAGGGCTTCCTGGAGGAGCTGACATCTCTGGAAGAAAGAAGAGAAGGAGAGAGCCAATCCTCAGAAGGAAACTCACTGGCGGGAAGCTATCAAGAGTCCCATTCCCAGGGCCCAGCCCCTGCACCTCGACCACCCACCAGGCTCTGCCTCAGCCCCTGCCCGGGGCAGCCCCGCAGGGCTCCGGGTCTGTGCTGGGACCAGCCCCTCAGCATCTTTGCCCCTTCCCCGAGGGGCAAGCCCCAACCACAGGTGCCTGGCTGGGACATCCCCTCAGCAGAGCATGAGCCCAGCCCGGCTGTGGCTGTGACCACCCAGGACTTTCCCAGTGCCACCTGACAGAGCAAACCCCAAATGCGGGCCTGGGTCTCCAATTCGGCCAGCTGGTGGACTCGGCCGGCCCCATCCCTTCCCATCACCACAGCCTGGACCCGCTGCAAATCTGCAGAGCCGGGGCCTGCCCCCCTCCCTGGCCACACTTCTCCCAAAAGGTTCTAGGCAAGGCCCGGCTCCAGTCCAGTGGCCCTCTTGGCCAAAAAAGGCCTACGACCTCTCCAAACCCTCAGATGCAGAAGCCGTAAGCACCGTGCAGACGGGGTGCCTCAATCATCCCAGCAGGGTTCCCCGAGCCTGACCTGTGGCCGGCCTGACCAGTGCCCACAGACGCCGGGGAGGGCTCCAGGGGGTGACAGCTGAGACAGAGTGGCCTTGCCATGGAAGTACACTCTGCTGGTCCAGCATCAGCAGGCCATCGCTCTGCGTCTGTGTCCCCAGGACAGGCAGACCTCGGAGATATTTCAGTTTCGGTCCACATCACCGCAATAAAAGGAGTATTGAAATAAAGCGAGTCACATGAGTTTTTTGGTTTCCCAATTATAAGAGCTATGTTTACGCTACACTGTAATCTGTTCAGCGTGCAATAGCATCGTGTCTAAAAAAAAACAATTTAACATTAAAAAACAGCACGGATTGAAAAATGACGCTGTCAGAAAAACAGCGCTGACAGACTCGCTGGACACAGGCTTGCCACAAGCCCTCGGCTCGCAGAACACACCGCACCTGTGAAGCGCAGTAAAGCAAAGCACGTCCAGCCGGGTGTGCCTGTGCCGCCCCACGCTCCCGGCAGGCTCGGCCATAGAGCTGCCCCCTCACGCGCCGCCCGGGCAGGCCTGGTCGAATGACAGCGCGACCCCAGCCAGGCCAGGCCTTGCCAGCTACCTGATTTACGGGCCACTCCGGAAGGTCTGGCTTTTCTCCGGCTGGGGCTGGAGGGCCCCAGAGCCTCGGAAGCGCCCGGGATGTCTGGTCCCCATCAGCGACACCACCCCCGCCTGCTACTCCCCCGTGGGGCCCCGGGGAGGCCCGGAAACGCCGCGGGGACCCCACTCGTGTCGCCCGTGGGCCACAGATGGAATCCAGACGGCGGCCCAGCCACGCCTGGCTCACACGGGCCCGGCTGTCACTCCATCCCCCACCCCCAACCCTGCCAGTTTTCCAGGCCCGGCCCTGATGACTCTGGTTTTTCCACTCAGCGGGAGACAGCTAATGGTGGGCTGGTGAGAGGGCAAGGGAGGGCCGCCCGCTAGAGCCATTAACCCGACTTGAAAGGCGGCCCAGGCCCCGCCCGCCCCAGGCCCAGCCGCCCATTGTTCTAGGGCCTCTGCTTCCGGGGAGCAAACCTGACATCCCCTCCACGGCCTGCACGGGAGGCGGCGGAAGGAAAGTGGGAAGCGCAGGGCGTGGGGGGCTGCTGATGGCCCTGGGCCCGCACCAGACCCCCACCACACAGCCACGGCAGCCCCCCGCCCGAGCGCCGCCCCCAGCCGGTCCCAAGGAATTCAGGTGGGGCGCCAGGGAGGCCCCAGCGGCCCCAGGCCTCAGGCCCTGAGCATCAAAGCCCCACGTGGGAACCACAGGGGTCTGCTCTGGGGGGAGAGAGCCCCCCGAGCTCAAGCACCCCCCGCACAGGGAGACAAGCCCAGGGCTGCCCGGTCACCTGCTCGGTGAGCCAACTGCAGGGGTTTCCGCGCTCGTGGCCCCCCCAGGCCACAGTCTCCTGAGACCTGCTTCACAAGTTCCCAGGAGGGCCAGGCCCAACACACCCGGGCCCACCCCATGGCCAAAGCCCCCTTGAGGGGCCAAGTACCCCCTTGCAGCGCTGGCAGCCGAGCCCACTCCTTGGGGGACCCTCACATCATCACTGCCGAAGGCCTGGCTGATCCCCCGGGCCTCGAGGGGCTCCCGGCATGGGGCAAGCCCGTCTCTCCAACCTCTGTCTCCTGTCACACACGTGAGATGCCAAAGGCCAACAAGGAGGAGGGACGCACCTGGGGTGACCACACGGAGAGCCCAGTGGACCCTGAGCCCCTCAGACAGGCCAGGCAGCACCGGCTGGGCCAGCTCAGGGGCCAAAGCGGCTGCTCGGGTGGCAGTGGGCCACTGAGCAGCCTGGGACAGTCACTGCACGCTGGTCACTCAGAACCACAGCCCACACTGGAGGGACCAGCCTGGGGACCGCAAGCTTTGGGCAGGACAGGCCTTCTCCAATTCAGAAAAGCCCCCAGGCCGCAGGGCTATGAGATGACCCTCTCTGAGCCCTCATCACCCCGTCTTTTAAAAGGGCGCCCTGGCACCCACTGGCAGGGCGGCTAGGAGAGCACACGGGCCCAGAGGCCAGCCACACGGTCAGGCTCGACAAGCAGGCGCTGAGCAAGGTCCCACCAGCCCCAGCTCCCTCCGCCCCATCCTCCCTTCTCTCCACAAACAAAGCAGCTGGGCCGTGACCCCGCGTGGCCCCCTTTTCCGGAGTTGACAACAGGTCCAGGAAGGGACCCCTGGCTGCCGGGCCGGGCGCTGCCCTCCCAGGCTCTGCTGTCGAGGACATTCCCAGGTCGTGTGCAGCGGGCTCGGTTTCCAGCCACACCGCAGCCATCCCAGGCCCTCCCTCCCTCCCACCCAGCCAGAGCCTCACCAGGGGCCCGGCCCCCAGCCCCAGGCCCCACCACCTGCTGGGTCCAGTGGGATGCCTGGAGACCCAAACCCGACCCTCCCTCTGCCAGCCAGGCCGCCAGAGACCACCCCGGCCTGCAGCTCTGAGGCCCCAAGCTGACACGGGGGGAGGGGCAGGGGGGCCACAGTCTGGCCCACCCAGCGCTGCCCAGAACCCATCCCCAAGGCCCTGTGCCAGGCACCGGCCAGCTGGGCAGCTCGGGGCACACACTAGCTCATTGAGACCTCCTCCCCTCAATGGCCCCCCTATCCTCCACACAAGGCCACACAAGGGTGGCGGGGGCCCGGGGGGCTAAAGGCCAGACAGGCAGGACAGCCTCAGCGGGTGAGGGTGGTGGAGAAGCAGCCGCGGGGTGGGAGGGGGTGCCTGGAGCCCAGCCAGACACGACCTTCAGTCCGACTGTCCACCTCCGGACGCGAGCACAGCCTGTGGACCTCAGTTTCCTCATCTGGACAACGGGCCGTGGCAGATCGCACCCCGCAAGCCCAGCCACGGCCAGGGCCCCCAATGCCACTTGGGGGGCTCTGAGCCCCGGCAAAAGGGGCAGGTGCAGAAGCCGAATGGGGCCCCTGCCCCCAGGTGGCCCCAGGTACCGTGTTCTCCTGCACACAGGGCCACCCCCGCCCGCCAGCCCCTCCGACAGAAGAGCCCGGAACTACGGCTCTTTATCAGAGAGCTTCCCAGGACACCCCAGGCCCCACTTCTACTCCAGGGCTGGAGCCCAACTGCACTCCACCCCACCTCCCGACCTTCGACCTCATCCTGCTTTCCCCTCGTCACCCTACAGGGCCCCCAAGACACAGTCTCCACACGTGCTCCGGGCGTCCCCATCCTCGAGCTCTTGATGCTCCACCCCTGGAGACCCTCACCCCATCTCTGGGCCAATTCCAGCCCAGAGCAAATACCACCTCCTCCAGGAGGTCCTCCTGGGTGCCCCTTTCCAGAGCCCTCCCTCCCAGGACACTTTGGTTAAGAGCACAGACTTCGGGGGCGGGGAAGCCAGGGTGCGTGGCCTCGGGCAAGTCACTCACACCTGTGTGTCCGCTATTTCCTCCCCTGGCGCATGGGGTGGTGAAGCTAAGCACATAATTCCCAGAGGCCTGCTCACTGGTGACGGGTTTTGAACAGGCCAAGTATGTGGGGCTGACGGGGATTCCAGGAAGCAAAACTGGGCCATGGCCTTGCACCGAGGCTGTGTGGGGGAGGATGGGGACGGGGAGCCTAGGACAGGACAGTCAGGAAGGAGCCGACCCTGCAGCCCACACCCCCGAGCAGGGCACGGGGCAGGGCCAGCGCCCGGCACGCTCCACCCGGAAACAGAGGCAGTTGCGCGGGCCAGCCATCCATCACACGGGATCAGAGGTGAACGCACACGGCGGTGTAAGGACATCCACCCGAGGCGGACACAGCAGCCTGTCGCTGGGCCGTGTAGGACCGTAAATCCGCCAGCCCCAGGCGCCCAGCTGAGCCCACCCACCCCTGCCCCAGCCCAGCGCCCACAGCCGAAGCCTGGGATGCTGCCCAGGGGGGCAGGGACCAGACCAGATGAGTCCGGGGAGCCCCCCCAGGCTGCGGGGAGCCCCGCAGTCCACGTGGGTCCCTCGGCCACAAAACGTAGCACCAGAAGCGAAAGCGCCCCTTCACCCGGAGGGGGCCAGAGTGGCTACTCAGCCCAAGGACGCTGTTCCCAGACAGGGCAGCTGAGGCCCTGCCAAGAAGCGACCACGCCACGGGAGCTGGGGCCACAGGAGCTGGGGGAGAGAGGCTTGTCCGCCACGCGTCCACCCAGCGGGAAGGGAGATCATGGGGCTCAGAGGTCAGGGCTCAGGGGTGGATGACCAGAGAGCGGCTCCCAGAGGCTCCCAGCCAGCCCAGACTGGCTGCTTCCAGAAACCTGACAGGGGACAGCCTGGCCCTGAATGCCACCCCCCACCACACGGGCTCCCTGTCCCCAGGAAGCAGACGAGTGGACGGAGGCCAGACGCACTGAGGGACACTCGATCCACTTCTATCCTGTTTATTTATTCATACCCCGCACCTTCTTGCACAAAAACTGCGGTGGCTTCCAGGAACTACTCGGCATAAATTGGAAGCAAAACCACGTGGCTAGAGACAGTCATGTTAGAGCAGCCAGGAACGATCAGTTCCCACAGACGTGTGAGAAAGGGCCCATGCGGTTGGCGGAAGCTGAAGACTGCGTTTGCTGTGAGCTTCCTGGCAGGCAAAGGAAAAAGGAAAACAGACTTTCCTTGCCATTCAAGACAACCAGCTCTTCCAACTCCCAAGTAAAAGATCCCTTCAGGACACTCGAGAGAGCCTTGAGAAGGCCCCAGACCCCCTCCTTTAAGCCATGCCAGACCAAGACAAGCCCCCAGCAAGGCACTGAGCAGCCCGAGGTACAGGGGTGACACCCTGACCCTCCCCTTTTCAGCAGAGAGGCAGTGAGGAAAGTCACCACAACTCACTCCCCTGCTCAGCCCCAGTGCTGACTGCAACTGAACTCCCCTCAAGAAGCTCCCTCCTGCAAGACACAGAGCTCCCTACCCCAGACCCCGGCCGGCCCCCAAAGCCCCATCTCCGCTCTGGCTGACGTTCAGAGGGCAGGTGTTCAGGACCCGAAGCTCAGTCCCGCCTCCCACTGCCCACCCTCACTCCCCGAAACCCCAGACCAGCAAGGACCCAAGACGGGCACACGGATGGGACCAAAGGAGGTTCTCAGGGACAGCAGGGGACACCAGCTAGACCACCGCCCACCTAGGGAGGAGGGGGCCAGGGCAGGGTGTGGAGGGGCCGGCCGAGGTCTCGCAGAGGCCAGGCGGCAAGGCCAGGCCTGACCGGCCTCCTCCCTCCCCCGGCCCAGGCTTGGTCCCCGCGGCCTGATCCCTCCCCCGCTGAGTCATCAGTCCCCTACCAGCTGGGAGAGCGCCCAGCAGCCAGCCCCAGGGAGCACCCGCCCCTCTCACACCTCCCGGCTGCCTCTGGAGCCTGCCAACACCTGGCTCAGCTGGAGAACGCCGCTGACACCAGGTGCCCCGCCCCGGGGAGCACCCCCCAGAAGCCGGTGGAGCTCAGGCCAGGCCCCAAACAGCATGGGGGACAGGGGCCCAGGGACTGTGACCCCAGTGGGCGAATGTCCAGCACCAGCCGGGCTAAGCCCCTGCCCCCCCGGGACCCCACCACGGCACACCAGTGCGGTCAGAGCTGGGGGCGGTGGGGACAGACCACGCAGGCTTCCTGGGGGTGGTGACAGAGGCCCACCACCCCCGAGCCAGGCCCCAGAGAGAGATGGGAGGGTCTCCAGGCCTCTAGCCTTAGGAGCCTGGTCACATCACCCCGAGCTGTGCCCGGGGGAGCCCACGGCCTCCCGGCAGCCTTCAGACTCGCTGTCCAGCTTGGTGAAAAACACGAACCGGTGCTGGGGCTGCAAGGGTGGGCAGTGGTCCTGGAATTCGCAGGGCCGGGGAGGACGAGACCCCCCTGCCCGGGTGAGCGAGAGATTCGCAAGGTCGAAAGGAGAACTGATCACTTTCCCCATCCGAGCACTAATCAATTCAGTGCCGTATTGACACGTGGAAGTCACGGGTTCCAGAAGAGTCACCACCTCCACGCGATGCATCTGGGCGGCAGCTGGAGCAGATCCCCAAGCAGGATCCCTGCCCCCCACAGCTGCAAGGGGCTGGGGACCGCCATCCTCCACAAGGGCCTCATATGGGGCGGTGGGGAGAGCCGAGATCCAGTCCAGCAGCCCTCGGGGTGAACACAGCAGGGTGTGGGAGGCAAGGTCTGGTCACTCAGTCGTTCAACAAACGTTTCTGGGTGACCCAGACTCCATGCCTGCCTTGACAGAGCTCCTGGCCTGGGGGTAGCACACTGGCCACAGAGACCACACAGTGGCCGTGCAGTGTGGGAAGGGCTGAGAAAAGGCGGGGCCAGGTGGCAGCAGGGGTGGCCTCGGGGAGGACGGTGGAGATGTGGGGGAGGGAAAGCTCGGGGGAGGGGAGGAGAGGTTCACTGCACACGGAGGGCCGCCAGGCTCTGTGCCAGGAGCTCAAAGTGAGGCCACTCTGTGCGGTCTGAGTCCCCCACCACCGTCAGCTGCCCAGGCGGGGCTCAGGGCAACTCAGGCTGTACGGTTCCACCTAATGAGCACGGGAGGAGGGGGGGAGTCTGCCAAAGGGGCACGGGGTGGGGGGGAGGTCTGCCAAAGGGGCGCTGTGGCAGACCACCATGCAATGAAGAAGGGGCACCGTGCCCAGGGGCTGTGCCTTTCGGGGGGCCTCGGTCTGGCCTCAGTCTGGCAGGGCCCAGCTGGACAGCAGGACCCAGGACTGGCCGGGGACCCTCCTGAGGGCTCCACGGTTCAGAGAGTCCCCTCTGGCTGCCCTGAGGGTGGGCAGCTGTGGGTGGGCTGGGCCGGGGGACAATGAAAGGGGCCTGCAGGAACTTGGTGACCAGTTTGCCAGGGAAGGCTGGGGCCTCAGGTTCTGACTCGGGGGATAGAGTGGCCAGTGCTAAGCTGGAGGGCGCTCAGTCGTGGAGGAGAGGAAGGCCTGGCTTCGGTCCCTGGGTGGGGGGCTCTGGGAGCTCCCAGCAGAGGCCTCTCAGAGGCAGGGAACCGGCAGGACCACCCGGGGAGGTCGGGGCGGGGGGAGGGGGTCTGGGAGAAGCAGGGCATCTGCAGCGGGGCCCACGGGAGGAGCGGCCCATGGAGGCCACAGGACAGTCCGAAGGGCATGCTCCAGGCCACGGAGGGGTCCGAAGAGGTCACTCAGGGACAAGGCCCTGGACCCTGGTGAGGGCAGAGGTGGCTCCGTGGAGGCCCAGAGGCCCCAGCCTGACATCCCCTCCACAACCGGGCCCACCGCCCCTCTCAGTTCAGGCAGGACGGTCTCTGGGCTCCAAGCTGGGCAGGCAGAGCACGTTCCCTCCCCCACGGCCCCCAGGGACACCGGGGCTCAAAAGCAGGGGGCACAGTCCTATCTGCTCCGCATGGATGAGGTCCCTGGGCGGGAACCACGGTCATCCTCACTGCCCAGATGGGGAAGCTGAGGCAGGTGCAGGGAGAAGGGAGCAGAGACAGCAAGGGGGAGGCGGGCCCTCCACCCAGGCCGCCCGCCCACCTCCCATGGGCACCAAAGACCTGGGCACAGCATGACCCCCGAGCCCACATCCCAGCAAAAGCAGCAAGGGCTGAGGCACACGGGCCAGCCTGTGCCAGACGAGGCCCAACACGCCTGTGAAAGGGGCGCGAAGCTGGTCCCAGGTACAGAGAGGGAAACCGAGGCCACGAGCTCTCAGCAAACCTGCCCAAGGTCCCACAGCCCGGAGCTGTCAGCTGGCAGGAGGGTGGGCAAGAAGCCAGCGGGGAGTCGAGCCCCGGCAGGGATGCCTCGGGCAGAGGATGGGGTGGCCGTGAGCTGGCTAAAAGATCACGTCCCTCGACCCTTGCAAGCCTCCCTCCCACCTGAGACCAGGCAGGGACCCCCAGGGGCAAGGGCCTCTCGGCCAGGCTGGGGTCCCAGCTCCACCCTCACCCCAGGCCATGGGAGCCCAGCAAGCCACCTCCGGTCCTGGGCCTCCCCAGATGCCCCAAGCATGGGACTAAGTGAGATGACAGCCAGCAAAGTTCTCTGTAAACTGTGAAGTGCCGTTCTCACAAAGCTCATCTCACACGATGAGAAACAAAAAAGGGCCCCCTAGGGAAAATTCTAGAACACAAACTCTACATTCCAGTGCCTCGTCAGCCTCAGAGCAGAGCCCAGTGCCCCTGGACCATCGGGCCAGACTCCTGGGAGGACCCCCTGGGGCTCACCCAGAGCCGGGCACACACGGGTCCTCCCCGCTGCCCCAGCCTCCCTCCCAAACTAAAAGCAGAAGCAGCTGCACAAGCCCAGCCCGGGCACCATCTCCCCACTCTGCCCTGCAGGAAGCTCTGGGACAGGCCGGGAGAGGCTGCAGGCTGTGCGCGAATCAGCCTGGGTCACCCAGGACGGTGACGCCGCCCAGGCCCCAACCACTTTGTCCCATGTCCCACGGCCCGGGTGGCTCAGCCCAAGGGCCTGAAGTCCCCTTGGGCCCATTCCCACCCTCTCTGGAGAAACAGTGGATGATGGGGCCCTCCCTTCCTCAGGCACAGCACCCTACAGGTTGGACAGCACCCCAGAAGGGCCCCTGGAGGCTACCCCCATCTGACAAAGGAGGAAACGCAGCGGAGGAAGAGAGGCCAAAAGAGACCAACAAGGCCAGAGACCCTGGTTTGCTGCGTGAACAGGCCGCTGGGTGCCAGAGACAGCTGGGGAAGGGGGTGAGCCCTCCCCTGGCACTGAGGGGTACCCAGTGTCAAACGCCAAACTCGGGGAGGCCAGGAGAGGTGGGAGGTGAGCACTCTGGGTGGTCCAGAGCCTTCCCTGATGGGCTGTCTGCAGGAAAAGACCACTGAGACCTCCCAGATGAGGGACCCCGAATCCACTAGCGACCGGTGTGACCTGCAGCTCTCTCCACCAGGATCCCCTGCCCACCTGCGACCCACCGGCCACATGTCCAGCACCACCAGGCAAAGCCCAGCTCAGTCACTGAAGTCTCTCCTCTCTCTGGCCTCAATTTCTCCTAACGGGGTAGTAAGATGGCCCTGTGGCCCTGTCAGGCCCCCAGGAGTCTAGCCCAAAACACCCTCTCCTGGGGCCCTGAAGGTCTTCTCATGTCTTTTCAACCAGATTCAGGCCATCCGGGGCACAGAGCGTGGCAAGGGGGCACCCTGCTCAGGGCAGCAGATGCAGGAGCGTCCAGCCCCACCCCAGGACGGGCCACAGGTCCCCTCCCCTGACCGCAGAGCGAGGGTGCCCAGGACACAAACCAGACTCACATCCCCACTCCCAATGCCACGGGGAACACCGCTGGACCCGGGAGGCCAGGGTCTCGCCCAGACCGCAGGACCTCCTCAAAGAACTATATTTAGATTCAATGGGGATTATGCAGCCTTACTTCCCAGGACAGCTTTCAGAAAGGCTGCAGGTCAGGCGGGAAGGGCTTCCTCTGGAG
This sequence comes from Balaenoptera ricei, assembly GCF_028023285.1. Classification (NCBI taxonomy): domain Eukaryota; kingdom Metazoa; phylum Chordata; class Mammalia; order Artiodactyla; family Balaenopteridae; genus Balaenoptera; species Balaenoptera ricei. The sequence continues at coordinate 186,745,394 of NC_082640.1, read as the reverse complement.
ACCACCCCCCCCCCCAGCCCCCAGCTTCCCAGGCTGTGCAAACTTCCAGAGCGCATTGTTCCTGGAACAATGGTCTCCGCTCCTTCCAAGACCAGGGCAAGCCCATTGGCTGCAGAATTCGGCAGAGCCCCCTCCCCTGGCCAACACCTTGGCAGCTGGGGCTGGAGCCTGGGGAACCAGATGGGTGGCCACTGCCTAAAGTGGCAGAGCTCCAGGCTGTGGGCCATACGCAACTCTTATCCATGGCCCTGGGAGGGGCCAGGGAGGGGGCCCCCCCTCACAGCAGCTGGCCCACCCTCTGGTCCTCCAAGCCCTCCTGCCCCAGGTGTGCAGTTTCCAGACACTTGGCTGAGGGCCCAGGTGCCCCAAGGGCGACAACGCACCAAATAACCTCTTGCTGCTGGCAAGGCAGGAGCTGTCCCGCCCAGGGTGGAGGGCCTGCCATCTCCCCCTCTCCTCCCCCTCCCAAACACACACTAGGCTTCCAGCTGTGGGACATCTGCAGCAGAAACGCTTGCCCAACCCCCTCCGATCAGACAGTGGGACCCTCTTAGGATGAAATGCTCCAACTCACACACAAGGTGTTACAGACGGAAAACCCGAGGCCCAGAGAAGGGAAGGGATTGGCCAAAAATCCACGGTGGAACCTCGCCTCCCTCCGGGCCCCAAAGACTCCCAAGTTCCAGCATGGGCCCCGTCCCAGGGGCCGGCCTGAGGAAGGGTCACTTACCCGGAGGGGTGTCCCGGGCCCGCCGACCAGCTTCCACGCCTGTCTCTTGAGCTCGGCGAGCTTCGTGTGGCAGTGGCGGCACCAGCCGCCTCCACCGGCGGAGTGGCCCTGCTCCGCGCCCGCCCCGGCGCCCTCGGGCGCAGGGCGGCTGCCGCATGGGTCCTGCTCGGGCCCGGCTGTCAGCCTCTTGCGGGGGGGCACCTCCAGCAGCTGCAGCGGCTCGCGGGCCGGGCCGCCCTCTGCCACCTGGTGGGGGAGGCAGAAGGGGACAGTGAGCTTGGGCCGCTGGGCGGCGCCACCCCGGTACCCAGCACCGGAGACTCCAGACCCCAGAGCGACCCAGACCGAGTGACGCACTCGACAAAGTTACGAGCGCTGGGCGCGAACCTGCAGCGCACCGTGTTCTTTCATCCCGGGAGGTCTTCATTGCCCGCCCCCCCCCCCAGCAGGAGGCCCGTCGCCACCCGCGCTCCGCTCCAGGCCCGGCCCCCAGGGGGCGCCGCGCACTCTGCCAGTGTCCTCTGCGTCCCGGGCTCGGTCCCGGGCCGTCCGCCGGCCCCCAGTCGCCCGCCTCCCTCTCGTGCCCCGCTGCGCGTACCGCGGGTTGCGCCGCACACAGGGGGGCGCCGCGGCTGCCCATGGCCGGGACGCAGGAAGGGCTGGGCCGTCGCTTCGGGGCCACGAGGGCTCTCCGGGGGCGCCGCGGCTACGTGATCCGGCCTGGGGACGCCCCCATGGCCCGGCCGGCCGCTCCGAAGTTCGCGGCGCAGGCAAGTGGCTGAGAGCGCGCGGTGGCTGCGGCGGCGAGCGCGCTCGGAAACGGGGGCGGGGCCGGGGACTCCGGGGGCGGGGAGGGGCGGGGCTCCGGGAGAGCTGTCCCGCCCCGCCCAAGCCCTCGCTCTGCAGTGTGTGGGGGAGGGGGTCCCGCAGCGCCGCGCGGCCGCACCCACTTCGAGGCCCCCAACCTGTTAGGCGAGTCCCAGCCCGAGGGAGGGGCGCTGGGGGCCGCGGTGAGATACCCCGTACACGCGCGCGTATGCGCCTTCCTGCTCCTCTCCTGGGACACTGGGGTCTCCTGAGAGGCCCCAACCCACTCGTCACTTTACAGGCGAGAAAACTGAGGCCGCGGAGGGGAAGGTCTTGCCCAAGGTCACACAACGAAGTGGCAGCGAACCCCGGCCCCCAGGCTCCCGATCGCTTTTTCCTGAAAATCCAGCGCACTCCGCGTGTCGGTGGCCACACTTTGGGTCTGTCACGCGTGGGTGAGTATCGCCGGGCTCTGCGTCTCGGAACGTGCAGCGCCCATGCCAGTGTATCTGTGCCTAGGCGTGTCTGCAAACGGCACGCGAGTTTTTGCAGCCGCGCGTGTGCAAGAAGGCCGGTGTGCGTGCCGTGCGCCCGGGAAGAGGGAGGAGGTGGCCCTGGGGGTGTGCGCGGGACCTGTTGTCAGCCGGCCTGGCAGATGGGAACTTAGCTCCGGAATTAATTGCCTGTTAGTCTCCGGCTGGGAGGTCGCCCCCCTTCTCCGGCGACCAGTTGCTCCCGCTCCAGCTCAGCCCTAAGTGTCGCCACTATCCGAGGCGGCAGGCGGCTCCGGGTCCGGCTCTGGGTCAGCCAGAAATCCAGGGTCGGGCTCCGCGGGCGCGGCCACCCGGTTTCTCGCGACGCGAGCGCCCCCTGCTGGCCGCCGCGCACCCGCCGCCGCGAGGCTCGGAAGAGGCCCCGCGCCACACGTCCGGGGTGAAGAGGCGCGCCGGGGGGGGGGCGGCTAGAAGGAGCGGAGCCAGAGCAGAGGGCGGCTGGAAAACCGCGGCCCGGGCGGAGACCCCAACCGCAGCTCCCCGGCACGCAGTGAGACCCTCACACAGATTCGAGCCGCTCCCCGCCTCTCCTGAGCCCCTCAAAGCGACTCCTTCTTTATGTTTTGCCCACCCTCCCTTTCACTTGAAAGGTCCTCTCCACGTACGCACTCACTCCCCAGAAAAGAGTGGAGCGGGGTGATCTGCCCCTCCTGGCTCTCCCAGTCGTTCCTGGCCTGCAAAGCGGCGAGGGGAGCATAAAGTGGGCAGAGGGTCCCCACTCTCACTCCACGGTCCCACGTCGTCCAGCCCCTTTCCACTCGGCCTGGAGGCCGAAGCTCTTCCCCTTTCCTAGCTCCTCGAAGCCTCCTGAAGGAAAGGGGCGTCACCCCCGTCCGGATCTGGGTACCGCGGGACATCGCAGCCCCCGCCCCTCAACTGCCCTGGGACACAGACACACGCAAACGCAGGCCCGGGAAGCGCGACTCTATAGCACGCTGACGCTCACATTCCTCACCTGCACCTCCAGAAACACATCGGCCCCAGGAGCCCTTGTCCTATGCCCGGGGCCGGCCACACCCGCAACTTCGTTTGTCCGCACGGCTGCGGCGCTTCCAGAAGCACACGCTCACACCCTACACCCGGGTTCCCGGGGACGGCCAGACACAGCCCCGCGGAACCTGGACCACCTCGGGACTCCGGATCAGCCGCGAGACCCCCGGCCCCCTGCCTCGCCCTCCCCAGCAAGGCGCGCGGTGGGACTCGGAGTCCCTGCGCTGCGCTCTCCTCCCTCGCCGACAGTCCCCCGCTCAGGACGCCGCGCTGAGGGGAGGGAGAGAGAGAGAGATGGGGCAGCACTAAGGCGGAAAAGTGCGGCCCGGCCTGCGCGACGCTGCTCGGGACCTGCCGCCTCTTTCCCGGCGCCGCACCCCGAGCCGCGGGAGCCGCGCCGCAAAGTCGCGGAACGGCGCCTCTGCCGCCAGCCGGGTCCCGCCGCCCGGCCCTCACCTTGGCTCGGCGCCGCAGGAGGTGGCTGGTGAACCCCAGGATGATCTCCGAGTCCAGGCAGAGCGCCCCCATCTCCAGCAGGCTGGGCGCCTTGCGGGGCGCGCCGCGGGGCGGCTCGGGCGGCCCCGGCAGCGCCATGGAAGAGCGGAGCGCGGGGAGCGCAGCGCGGGGAGCGGCCCCGAGCTCCTCCCGCCGCCGCCGCCGCCGCCTCCCCGCCCGCGCGCTCACTGGCCGCGCGCCCGCCTCCGCCGCGCACCGCACCGCGCAGGGCAGCCCGCCAGGTCCCCAGTCCTCCGCGGCCCGCGCCGGCGGCCCCGGCGCTAGCTCCGCGCCGCGCGCCCCCGCGCTCCGGCCCCGCCCGCCCGCGCCGACAGCGCCCCCTCCGCCGGAGCGGCGAGCCAGACTCCCGGACACGCACACCCGAGGAGGAGGGGCGGGGGGCGAGTACTCTGCTGGCCCTGGGGCGGAGGATGGGGGCCAGGACCCGGCCTGGGTCCGCACCCCCTTGCTTCGCGCGCCTCCTACCGGGTGCTCTGGCCGGGAAGCACAGGGTCCGGGCGGCAGCGCCTAGCGGGATTCCGCGAAACCTCGGCGGACAGGGGGCGTGTCGCGGCCCCTCCCACTCCAATCCGCCCTGGGGACTGCGCGCCTTGGGGGTCCCAGTCCCTAGACATGTGTAGGCAGCCCAGTGACCTTGCGCTTCCCCCTCTGCCCATGCTCCACAGCGCTCCTGTCTGGGGCCCCTCCTCGGAAGCCCCCCATCCCACACCCCAGCCTCGGTCAATGGACTCCTACGGCCCGGCCCGCCAGGACCCCAGAGCGCCTCCACTCCAGGACCCCGATTCCGCAGCCACCTGCAGCCTTCTCTGCCCTTGACCTGAACCCCTCCGGCCGTTCCTGGAACTCCCGCGGGCTGGAGGATCCCTGCTATTCGCCAGGCGCGACCAAATTTCGGAGTCCGTGGCGGGACGCTCGGGGAGCAGGGGGTGGGTTCTACCAGGATACAAACTCAGGCCCGAATTCCGCGCCCCTTCAGTGCGCAGCCCCCAGTCTCGCAAGCTGACGGGCGCCCTCTGTGGGCGCAGGCCGGGCGGCGGGACGCCTGCCTAGGGAGGGTGGAGGCCTGGGACAGGGTCTCCTAAATAACCTAGGCCCACGGGGAGGTCTTTGGGAGTTAGGGGGGTGGGTATTAGGCAACACTGCCGGGGGAGATGGACCTGAACAGGATCCGGAAGGTAAGCAGGCACAGAGAGAAGACCGGAGAAGCGAGGGCCGGGAGGTCACAGCGCTGGGCCCTTTCAGAGGCGCAGGTGCGCAGATGGCCTGACATGACAGCTGGGCTGGGGTGCTACGGCTGGGCCAGCCCCGCAGCCCCCTCTGCCCCCTGGAAAGGACCATGGACTCGCCCTACTCACCCCTCTTCCGCCGCCGGGAGACCCTCCTGCTCCACGGGGTTCCTCCCCTGACACTCCAGTGGCTACTGGAGGACACTGTCTCCACCTGACTGCACCCGACGGGCTCATCATAAACACCTTATCTGCCCGGCACAGGGCTGGCCATTACCACTGCTCTGCCCCACCCGGGCCTCGCGTCAGGAAGACACCCCAGGAGGAGCTGCCCGCCTCCCGATCCCCATGGCCACTCCTGGCCTGGGGCAGAGATCAGGGCAAGCCATAAGGAGGGCCGGAGTCCCCCACTCCCCCTCCTCAGCCCCTCCTGTCAGCCACTGGAGGCCACCCTGGGGACCTCCCACCTTCCTCCCTCCCCACCTCTCCAAGACCCTGATCCTGGGGGGCTTCCTCCAGTGGATCCCGCTCTTCTGGGAGGGGGCTGCCGCCATCTCAGTGGATTGATTAAAGCCATCGTGGGGATTTTTTTAACATTTAATTTACCAAGCACGCCGCGGCCAGTCAGAGCTGTCCCCGGGGAAATCTAGGCCAAGGGAGCAAAGGAGAAAAACCCCTGCAATTGAGTGCAGCTCTGACAGGATTAATTGCTGGACTCCGCTTCCAATCAGACCCCGCATGGCAGTGTTTCAGGAAGGCGGGAGGACACCAGGCTGCAGTGGTCAGATTCCTGCACCGGGCACGGGGAGCCTGAGGCCGCCATACCACCACCTCACCACGACCTGCTGGGGACATTGGGAAGCCCCCCCAGCTCCACATGCAGCCCAAGTTCCCGTGGGTGGTCTCCAGCCCACCCCCAGCCAGCCTTTCTAAGAGGGGCCAAGCCCTTCCAGCCAGCAATTGGAGAGCCGAGCCGGCATCCTGACATGCGTCCACGTTGCACTTTGGAAGATGAGTGCCTGGCGGCAGTCTCTGTGATGGTGGGAAAGTGGACCAGTAGGGAAATGGACAGCAGATCCTAACACTCGACCCTCGCTGACAGTAGACACAGGTCAAAGACCAGGGGGTCCTGGAAAGACGCCCAGACACAGTGTGCAGCAGGGTCAGGTTTGCGTTTCTAGAGAACATTTATTCCCATAAAGGCCTGGACCTTTCCTGGGAGAGACGCAAGGGACAGGTACGAGTTGTTGCTTCTGTGGAGAGGAGAGGGTGGGCCAGGGAGAGGCTTCTCTCCACTTGCTATCCCCCCGTGTGGTTTTAACTCTTGCAGGGCTTTTAAACCATGAGTGCGGGTGTTTAATAAAGAGATCAAGAAGGGTTGCAGTGCCTAAGCTGCCAGAGATGAGATGATCTGAGGTCCTCGAACTAGGACCCCACTCAGCACGGAGCAGCCCCTCCCTCCCCTCCATGGGCAGGGTGGGGGAGGGAAAGAAACCTTCCCCCCTCATCTCAAGGGGGCCTTGGGACCCTCCCAACTTCCCCAAGTCTGGTCAGCTCGCCAGGCGCCCCCTCAGCACCCCTCCAGGAGGCTGGGGTCGCGTCTGGGGTGGGGGAGGGGTGCCTCAGGAGGGCGGCCTGTGATGACAGCCCCACCGCGTCCACAAGGGAAGCCCACCTCGGCTCAGGGCAGGGCCTCCTGGCCAGGTCACCTCCCTCCTCCTCCTCAGCTCCAGGGGGGTTGGGGGAGACAGGCTTCAGGTCAGGAGAAGATCAGCCATGTTTCCAGTTCTCCTTCAGGGGCGGCTGAGTGCTGGGGGCCACTCATTTAATTTTCACAACAACTCTAGCAGGGGGTGTTATTGCGATCCCCAGCACACAGATGAGGGAACAGGCAGAGTGGTGAAGTAAGTTGCCAGAATGCATCCCAGGCCATCTGGATCCAGAGTCTGTGCAGGTAGCCCAGGGCCTGGCCTCAGTAGTGCAGCTGCGGAGGGCAGGACAGGGCCTTAACCTGGGGGCTCTCAGCTGGGGGTCAGAAGCAGGAGGCGAGGAAGATCACATCCCCACCCCATCCCCACCCCCACCCCTGCCGCAGTGGGCTGCAGGATAAGGGTGTGTCAAGTAGAGAGAGAGACCAGCAGAGTCAGGCCGGCTCCCTGTAGAACAGGGACCCTCACTGGTCACTGGGCCAGCCCCTCCTGCCCTCTGCCCCGCACCCCTGCCCAGCACCCCACGCCAGGAGGAGCCCCAGGCCCAGAGAGATGGGATCACCTCCAGCACTGTGGTTTCAGCACCTCGGCCAGCAGCGGCAGAGGTACTAATGTGGCTCAAGGGCCCGCCCCTTGGCCCTTTCTTCAAGTCACGTGGGGATGGGCTCAGATAAGGGCAGTGGAGGAGGGGGGCTCCTGGGTGTTGGGTTTTCCATCATTCACTTGCTCATTCATTCACTCAGTTCAATCACCCTGGAGTCATCCTTGACTCCTGCTTGCTCTCGGCGCCCTTGGGTCCTATCCATCAGGATTTCCTGTTCCCTCTCCCTTGACAGAATGCCCAGAGTCAGACTGCTTTTCACAGCCTGCGCTGCCCATGCCCTGTTTTGGCCACCATCATGTTTACTGCAGTGACCCCTAACTGGAGCCTCTGTGGTCACTGCCACCTCCTTGGGTCTGCTCTCAACACAGCAGCCAGGGGTGCCTTCGAGCAGGTGGGTGAGATCACACCACCTCTCTGCGCAGAACTTTTGCTTCCCTTCTCATGCCCTGGGAGCCCCAGCGTCCCACAGTCTCACCGACTCCTTGCTGTTGCTGAGCACGGCCCCTCAGGGGCTCACTCCTGTTTCCTCTGCAGGGGACGCTGTTCCCCAGACAGCCACTGTGCTCTCTCTCTCTTTTCTGGAAGGTCACCTTCCTGGCAAAGCCCTCCTTGCCCACCTTACCTAAAACCCCAAACCCTCCCAATATTCCCCAGCACTCCAATGCTTTCATTTTCCTCCTCAGCACCTACCGTGCGTTACTATGAATGTTTCTTATTTGTCTTGTTTATTGCCCATCATCCCCATTAGAAAATCAGCTGTTTCTCTCGTACCTGACACAGAGTAGATACCCACTGATAGTTGTTGAAGACATAAAGGCATGAGTGATCCCCAGGCATGCTCTTTGTTGCTAATTCCTGTGTGAGGTCCCATTGCAGAGGGGCTCCTGCCCTCCATCCCCTTCCTGGGGGCAGCCCTTCTGGCCCCCCACCTGGATGTCTGCTCTGGCCTCCTCACACTGCTTCCCACCCGATCCAGAGCAAGACTGCAGGGTCACACCCTGACCCTGGGATGACTTGACCAGACCCACCCAGCCCAGCCCTAGGTCAGCGGGTTTGACCAGCCTGAGGACACTTTGTGGCCCAGATGGAAGCATTCCTGATCTGTCTGCGCCTCCCCAGCTCCTGAGAGGAAATGTACGTGGCACTGAGTGGTCCCCAGACCCTGTAATCAGTGGCCGCACCATGACAGGAGCACTCCGGCCCTGCAGCCCAGCCTGCAAGGCTCCCAGCCCCAGTAGAAATTCTGAGCGTTTCTGAGGTGCCCCACGGAGAATGGTGGTCGCTCAGCCAGCCCGCAAGGCACCCAGCCTGGGCCTCCTCCTCTTTGGACTCCGCTCCTTCAACTTCTTTTGTCCTCTTTGCCTGGACTTCCCCCTCATAGCTGACCAACTCCAACTTCAGGGTGCACTCAGATGCCGCCTCTTCCAGGAAGGCTTCCAGCCCTAGGCAGAACTAGTCCCCCAGTCCTGGTACTCCTGCCACACCTGGCATGTTCCTGTGCCCCTCCAGGGCACAGGTGTCACTGATTCCCAGGTGTCAGCGAATGCTTAAGGAAGACAGGAAACCAGTCAGGAAGGTCACCAAGTAGCAGGAGCAGACCCCTCCTCCCCGACTCCCTGGTTGATGGGGTCAGAGGGCAGGAACCAGGACTCTGGGAAGCCAATCCCCTGTGTTCACACAGCCACAGCGGCAATGGGGACACTGCCACTTGTGGCCGGCAGATGGCGCCCCTTGGCCACAGTCTCCGGTGAAAAAGACTGCATCAATATTTAAGAGAGAAACCGTCTGGTTTCCCTCTTGTGCAGATAGGAAAACTGAGGCCCTGAGAGGGGCAGGGGCTTGCTTAGACCCCTGAGAGTGAGAGGTGCCAGCCCTGAGACCTCTTCAGCATCCCCTCCACGTGCCTCCCTGTGTCCCCCCCCCACCCCCACAGGCCTCAGCCCACCCCTGACTCCCTCCTCCTCCCTCACCCCCGTTCTTGTTCCTCTCTCCCTACCCCTCAAAGACCTGGGCTCAACCTCTAGCTCGAGGACAGGCAATGACCAGGGTAGAGGGACACATGGGGGCAGGGGGTGCAAGCTGGGAAGCTCTGGGAAACCCCTAGTGCAGCTGCATCGCTGCCCTGCCAACGTGCCAGAAATGGCCTTGCTGCTTCCCGAGGAGCCCGTCTGGGTGACTGTCCCACACAAACAGCTCCCTACACCTCTCCAGGGCAGGGGCAGAGCCCAGCTCAGCTCTGGATCTGCAGGAACCAGGGCTGGACATGAAGCTGCCCTTGTGAACACAGGTTGGGTGTGTGTGTGTGTGTGTGTGTGTGTGTGTGTAATACAGCTTACACAAGAGTGTACAGCATGATGGGCCACACACACTGAGAATGCAAACAGTATGAGCTGGTATGCTGGATGAATAAAGATGGGGGTGCTGAGGGAGCCACGCCCTCCAGACCCCAGGGTCCAGGCACACCACTGACCATGTCGAGGACAGCTGCATGCCTCATGAACCACCATCCCTCACGCATCCTGGGCATGGCCATGGGGGTTCCTCAAAGAAAGAAGAGAAGATGTTGTATTCCATGAACTTAAGTACAGATGCAATTCAGAGAACAATAAGAGAAGCACTTGGAATATAAAACTGTGATAACAGAAATAAAATTCAAAAGGATGAAAGGTAAAGTCAAGGAAATATCACAGAAAGTAGAAGAAAAAGGAAGAGAAAAATAAGGGGAGGAGGAGAAAGAAAAAAAAATTACAGGATTAGAGTAAGAAGTTCAATATCTGAATAATAGTAGTTGCAGGAAAAAAGAGCAGAAAAAATAAGGGTAAGGAAATAACGAAAAAAAAAAAAATCCTAGAACTAAGGACTGAGGATTTAATGACTTCCACAATAAAAAAAAAAAAAAAAAGAAAGAAAGAAAGACCAACATCTTTGTGAACTCTCAAAACAACACCAAGAACAAACAGAAGATACTAAAAGCTTGCGATGGGGGGAGGAATCCACATGTCAAGCAAGAAGCAGATTGGCCTCCAACTTCTCAACAGTAGCAATGGAAACTAGAAGAGAATAGAGCAGTTTCCAAAACCCTGAGGAAAAATTATTCCCTATCTAGAATTCTATACCCAGCCAAACTATCAACTGAGTAGAAAAGTAGAATAAAGACAAAAACTTGGCCTTTGATCTTTCCCTTTCTCCAAGTTCCTGGCAGATGGGCTCCTCCCAAATAAAGAACTAAACCAAGGAAAAAGAGGACATGTGATCAAGGAAATGGGACTCCAACCCAGGAAAGAGATAAAGGGCATTTCCAGGGTGGTGAACAGAGGTTTACAGGTGTCAGCTGAGTCCTAAGGGTCCAGATTGGAGCAGGCATTCAGAGCACTGTACAGGAAGGCCTTAGAAAGAAGGAAAGAAAGAAGGAAGGAAGGAAGGAAGAGAGGGAGGGAGGAGGGGAGGGAGGAAAGGAGGGAGGGCGGGAGGGAGGGAAGGAAGGATATAGATTACATAACGTATTTGAACACATTTAGAAGGGATATAAACTTCCATCATAACTATGCAAATTAAAAAATGAGGCAATTATTTTTTTTAATTAAAAAGCTGTACGAGAAAGGAATTGTGACATAGTATGCTAACTTGGGGCAGGAATATATAGGGCAGGAAGCTCCTGTTTTTCTTAACAAGTTTTATAATTATTATTTGACTTTTTAAATTATATAAATGCTTAAAGTTCACTTTTAAAAGAAATTATTTGTTTAATTTAGAAATGTAGATGAAAGTGAAAACATACTTCTGAATAACTCTAGAGAAAAATCCCAATGGAAATTACAAAGAAAGCAATTGAGTGCTTTATACCACCACCCACGGTCTGAGACCAAAGTGACTCCAAAGGAAAATTAAATCCTTATCTGAATGTTTTTTAAAAGGAGGAACAAAGACTAAAGAAGCCAGACTTCACAAAATGTATGGCCAAGTGTCGCCTTGCCCATGGCGTGTCGCCTTGGCCTGTGTGCTGGGGCATCTTCCCAAGACACTCTTCAGGCACGCTGGGGACTTGGCCTGGAGATAAAGGAAGGCTGAGTCTTGGAGGGAGGGGGACAAGGTACCTGGAGCGTCCCCTCTGCCGCGACTGAGCTGGGTCTGCCACTTAGAGACCCCCAGGAACCACTTCTGGAGGTGGCCACCTCCACCCACTCCTGCTGAGGCCAGGCCCTCAGGGAAGTTGTGCGTATGTGTGAAGAGTTACACGTGGATTTAGGTTGGCTCTGACGGAGCCTCCATGCCCCAGCACTGAGCCAGTGGAACATCTGAGCCCCCAGGAGAACCCAGCATCAGGGGTGGTAAGCACGAGGAGTCCAGGAGAGGTCTAGCTCCAGAGGAGAGCTGGAGACCCACCTTGTGTGTCTGTAACAACACTGTCGTCCCTTGGGGAAAGCCAGAAACATTTCTGGGAAAGGACCATGGCAGAGAATCAGCAGACCGCTAGTGTTCTTGGGGTAATGGGGCGGGGGAGCTTTTTGAGCCAAGATAGAGCAGCAGGGACCAGATTCACACTGCCACCAGAAATATTCAAAAAGGGACAAAATAGATGAAACAACCGTTCACAGACATAGGCTCTCAGGCAGGACAGGACAGGGACCCCTGAGAGAGGGGAGCAGGTGAGGCAGGGCCTGCGCTGGCCCAGCCCACTGGCCAGGGAGAGCTGACGGGCCTCAGCACATGGAGGGGGCACCAGGAGGAGCTCTCAGGCATCCCCGGGCAGAGGGCACACCGTCGGGACTCTGGGGAAGCCAAGGCTGCGCGAGTCTGCAGGGCAGAGTCTCAGAGAGAAGAGCTGCCAGAGCCACCACAGCTCTGGAGACCGGCAAAGGGGCCCCTTGAGTCTCTAGCCCGGTGCCCGTCAGCACGTGAAGGAAAGGACGTTCCCCAAGGCCAGAGAAGGAGCCATCGGGAGGGAACGGAAGGAAAACTGCCTGCGTTCCAACCACGTGGGAACCAAGACAGATGCGCACACGCCATGTCCGCGGCAGCATCAGTCCCGGCAGCCCAGAGGTGGAGGCAACTCAAGTGTCCGTTGACAGAGGAACAGGTCAGCAAGCTGTGGTCCCTCCACACAGTGGGACACTGCTCTGCGCCTTGAAAAGGCAGGAAACCCTGACACCTGCCACAAGATGGATGAGCCTTGAGGACATTTGCTCAGTGAAATTAGCCAGTCACAGAAGATGGAAATACAGGACAACTCTGCTCATTTGAGGTAACTGTCTTAACTCTTAAAGACAGAAAGTAGAGGGACTTCCCTGGTGGCCCAGTGGTTAAGGCTCCATGCTCCCAATGCAGGGGACCCAGGTTCGATCCCTGGTCGGGGAACTAGATCCCGCATGCTGCAACTAAAGATCCTTTGTGCCACAACAAAGATCCCACGTGCTACCACTAAGACCCAGCGTAGCCAAATAAATTAATAAATTTTTTTTTTTTTTAAAGACAGAAGGTAGAACGGTGGTTCCAAGGGCTGGGAGGAGGGGAACGAGGAACTATTATTTAATGGAGACAGAGTTTCAGTTTCACAAGATGAGAAAAAGTTCTGGAGGTGGATGGTGGCGTTGGTTGCACAGCAATGTGAGTGTACTTAATGCCACAGAACTGTGCATTTAAAAATGGTTAAAAGAATAAATTTTATGTATTGTATATTTTCCCATAATTAAAAAAAATTTTTAAACATGCTGGGAATGGTGTGTGTTCCCACTGACCAGAAGGAATAAGCCTCATCGTTTGCAAGGTGTGGGGTAGAGGACTTGAGGGCTGCCTCATTGTTGGGGCAACAGAATAAAACAGAATAAATGTTGCACAGCTCCTGCTTAACAAAGCTAAAAGCAATCCTCAAAAGGATCAAACTCTCTGCAGGTAGCTCAACCACATCCTGGGACAAGGCTCACAATGTTTGTAAGATACAAAATTATCCAGCACCCAGTAGCGTTTAAAGCCACAATGCTTGGCAGCCAATCAAAAATTACCAGGCACACAAAGAAACAGAAAACCACAAAATGAGGAGAAAAATCAGTCAATAGAAACAGGCCCAGAGAACCCTCCTACACTGTTGGTGGGAATGTAAATTGGTGCAGCCACTATGGAGAACAGTACGGAGGTTCTTTTAAAAACTAAAAATAGAGTTACCATATGATAGAGCAATCCTACTCCCGGGCATATACCCAGAAAAGATGAAAACTCTAATTTGAAAAAATACATGCACCCCATTGTTCATAGCAGCACTATTCACAATAGGCAAGACATGGGAGCAACCTAAGTGTCTATCAACAGATGACCGGATTAAGAAGATTTGAGATATATCTGTGTATATATATATATCAGAATACTACTCAGCCATAAAAAAGAATGAAACAATGTTGTCTGCAGTAACATGGATGGATCTAGAGATTATCATACTAAGTAAGGTAAGTCAGATGGAAATAGCATATGATATCACTTAAATGTGGAATCTAAAAAAATAATACAAATTAACTTACTTACAAAACAGAAACAGACTCACAGACATAGAAAACAAACTTACAGTTATCAAAGTGGAAAAGGGGGATAAATTAGGAGTTTGGGATCAACAAATACACGCTACTATATATAGAATAGATAAACAACAAGGATTTACTGTATAGCACAGGTAACTATATTCAATATCTTGGGGTTTTTTAATTCTGGTTTTTTGGGGGGTTTTTTTGGCTGCATCAGGTCTTAGTTGCGGCATGTGGGATCTTCGCTGAGGCACGCCTGATCTTTCGTTGCGGCACACAGGCTTCTCTCTAGTTGCGGTGTGTGGGTTTTCTCTTCTCTAGTTGCGGCGTGTGGGTTTTCTCTTCTCTAGTTGTGGCGTGAGGGTTCCAGAGCGCGTGGGCTCTGTAGTTTGCGGCACGCGGGCTCTCTCGTTGAGGCTCACGAGCTCAGTAGTTGTGCGCGGGCTTAGTTGCCCTGTGGCATGTGGGATCTTAGGTCCTTGACCAGGCATTGAACCCGCGTCCCCTGCATTAGAAGGTAGATTCTTTACCACTGGACCGCCAGGGAAGTCCCTCAATATCAATATCCCTATAAAGCAAAAGAATCTGAAAAAGAATAGATAGATAGATAGATAGATAGATAGATGTATGTATACACACACACACATAACTGAATCCCTTTGCTGTACACCTGAAACGAACACAATACTGTAAATCAACTATACTTCAATAAATAAATTAATAAATAACACACACACACACACACACACACACACACACAAAGAAACAGACCCAGAAATGATGCAGATGATAAAATCAGTTCACAAGAACATTAAAACTATTTTTGTAACTATTTCACTAAGTTCAAGAAGATCTAGGAATGCTTAAATACATTAAGCAGAGATGACACTATTAAACAGACCCAATCGAACTTCCATAGATGGAAAATATAATGTCCAGGACGACAATTACACTGATGTAATTAATACCAATTAGACACTGCAGAAGAAGCAATTATTTAGCTAGAAATAGAAACTATCCAAAGTGAAACACAGAGAAAACAAAACTGTAAACAGTGAACAGAGGGACTCCCCTGGTGGTCCAGTGGTTAAGACTCCATGCTCCCAATGCAGGGGGCCCGGGTTCCATCCCTGGTCAGGAAACTAGATCCCCGCATGCCGCAACTAGAGATCCCTAACGCAGCAACGAAGATCCCACGTGCCACAACTAAGACCTGGCACAGCCAAATCAATCAATAAATAAATAAATATTAAAAAAAAAACAAAACAATGAACAGAGCTTCAGGGAGCTTTGGGTCAACCTCAAATGGCCTAACAGACACCATCTTAAGAAGCTAGAAAAGCAGAACAAACAAAACCTAAAGTAAATAGAAGAAGGGAAATAACAGATAAAAGAGTGGAAATCAATTAAATAGAAAACAGAAAAATAATAGAGAACATTAATCAAACTCAAAGTGGGTTCTTTCAGATGATCAATAAAAATGATAAACCTCTAGCCAGGCTGAGAAAACACAAAATCATCAATATTAAGAATGGGAGGGGGGACTTCCCTAGTGGTCCAGTGGTAAAGAATCCACCTTACAATGCAGGGGACACAGGTTCGATCCCTGGTCAGGGAACTAAGATCCCACATGCCGTGGGGCAACTAAGCCCGTGCGCCACAACTACTGAGCTTGTGCACCTCAACAAGAGAGCCCACATGCCACAACTACAGAGCCCATGCGCCCTGGAAACTGCACGCCACAGCTAGAGAGAAGCCTGCATGCCACAACAAAAGATCCCTCATGCCTCAGTGAAGATCCTGGTGCCGCAACTAAGACCTGACACAGCCAAAAATAAATAATAAATTTAAAAATCTTAAAAAAAAAAAATCCTCCCTGAAAACCATCAGGGAGTTGGGGTTTATAAAAAAAAAAAAGAAGGGGAGGGGACTTCCCTGGTGGTCCAGCAGTTAAGACTCCAAGTATACGCCACTGCAGGGGGGCACGGGTTCAATCCCTGGTCAGGGAACTAAGATCCCGTATGCTGGACAGATAAATAAATAAATACAATTTTGAAAAAATAAAAGAATATGAGACGGGACATTGTACAGATTCTACAGATGCCAAACGAATAATAATGGAATATCATGAATAACTTTATACCAATAAATCTGACAACTTAGATTAAATAAACAAATTCCTTGAAAGATACAAACTGATAAAACTCCCCTGAGAAGAAATAGATAAACCAAATAGTCCTATATCCATTAAAGATATTGAATGTGCATTTGAAAACCTTCCAAGAAAGAAAACTTCGGGTCAGGGGTGGGGGGGTGTTGCGGAAGGGAGGAAGTAATTGCAAAGGGCCAGATTAACCCTGTTGGGTGGTGGATCTGCTCCTTACCTTGATAATGGAGATGGTTTCATGGATGTATGCATATGGCAAAAGTCATCAGATTGTACACTTGAAACATACATTGTACATTTTACTATATGTTAATTACACCTCGAGACACTGAAAAAATAAAGACAAGGGTGATCTCCATATACAATGGAATACTACTCAGCCATAAAAAGCAACGAAATTGAGTTATTTGTAGTGAGGTGGATGGACCTAGAGACTGTCATACAGAGTGAAGTAAGTCAGAAAGAGAAAAACAAATACCGTACGCTAACACATATATATGGAATCTAAAAAAAAAAAAAAAGTGGTTCTGAAGAACCTAGGGGCAGGACAGGAATAAAGATGCAGATGTAGAGGATGGACTTGAGGACATGGGGAGGGGGAAGGGTAAGCTGGGACGAAGTGAGAGAGTGGCATGGACATATATACACTAACAAAGGTAAAATAGATAGCTAGTGGGAAGCAGCCACATAGCACAGGAAGATCAGCTCGGTGCTTTGTGACCACCTAGAGGGGTGGGATAGGGAGGGTGGAAGGGAGATGCAAGAGGGAGGAGATATGGGGTTATATGTATATGTATAGCTGATTCACTTTGTTATAAAGCAGAAACTAACACACCATTGTAAAGCAATTATACTCCAACAAAGATGTTAAAAAAAAAAAAAGAATATCTGATTAAAGTCATCAACTATGTGTATTCAATAGTATCCACTGCAATTTCAGAGCTATTTTTTTAGATGAGTTATGATTAAAAAATAAAATAAAATAAGACTTCCAAAAAAAAAAAAAAGAGTGATCCCCAACGACTGGAGGGCTTGAGGAAAGCTCTCTCGGACATGTCCCCTCCCATCTGTGTGCCCTGCAGTCTTTAAGAACCACAGCAGATGCTCAGAGAGCCCATCACAGTGGACACTCACAAAGTCACCGAGGGTGTGGAGGAAGTAGGGAACTGTCATCTGTCCCTCCACCTCTATGACGATTCTCAACCTCAGAGGCACTTGGAGTTAGACTCGCTGTAGCCTGGGGGGAGCCCCCAGCAGGTTGCCCGTGCAGTAGGGACTCAGGCAGGGATGCTGGGGACAGAGGGACTGACAGGCAGTGTTTGTTCTGGGCTCTTGCTCCCCTGGGGATTAGAGGCTTGGGACATCTCCACAAGCCGCAGGTTCGGGGGTCTGTCTACCCTCATTCCTCCAATTCTTTTCTCTTGCTGAGATCTACTACTTAAGACAGTGGTTCCCAGCCTCGGGCCTCGATCAGAATCACCTGGGAACCTGGCCAAGGCGCAGGTTCCCTGCCATCCTTCTCCTCTGAGCCTGGGCCTGGCGATCTTCACCAGCCCTCCCGGTGACAGCCACGTGGCAAAGCTGGAGACCACTCGCTCAGAAGACTGGTTTAGCTACTTTAATAGAGACCAAAATAACAGTGGCTTTAAAAAGACAGAAGGTTAATTTCTCTTGTGGAAAAGACAAGCTGGTAAGTGGTCCCAGGAACCAGGGTGGCGGATCCCCCACACTGGTCCAGGGTGGGGTGACCAGCTGTCCCAGTTTGCCCTGGACAAAGACGGTGCCCAGAACATGAGATTTCTAGTGTTAAAACCTGAAAGTCCCAGGCAAACCTTGATGAGTTGGTCAGCCTCATCCAGGGAGGCTCTGCCATGGCCCAGGGTGGCCCTCTGTCTGCAAGGCCAGGGCGGGCTTAGCACCACAGTGGCCTGGTTCCACCCGGAAAGGGGAAAGAGGAAGTAGAGGCAGGCCAGAGCCCCACACTAGCAGCGCAGGGGGCCAAGTGCCCAGTGGACACGAGGGGCTTCCATTGCTAACGAGAATGGGTACTGGGGCCCTGAGTATCATCTGCCAGAGAGAGGGGAGGTGTCGGGGGGCAGGGGCAGGGGGCAATGTATGTCAGGAGAGACAGGGCTTGTCACAGAAAGCCCCAGGGACCGAGGGGGCGTGGGGTGAGGCCCCACCCCATTGCTACCTGGGGTCTTCCCCCCACCGGCCCTCCCCCACGAGGTATTACCGTCCCTGCGATAAGCTCTAGCTCTGCCCCACATCAGCGCTCTGGGAGTGGCCCTGCAGCGAGCCCCGCGAGATGGGCACTACCAGCCCCGCTGCCAGAGGAAGCAATGGGCTCTCTGAGAGGAGGGAATTGCCACGGTCACTTGCTTATGGGCGGCAAGGCTTGTAACCACGACTGACTCTCAGTCCGTGCCAGGATGGGGGAGGGGGCTGGGTACGGCCGAGGAGGGTCCTCCATCACTTCAGCCCCTAAGCCCTCCAACCTTGCCCCTCCCGGTGACCAGAGCCCAGCCAGGCTGGGCACGGTAGCAGCCAGCCAGGCGCCAGTATGGGGTGAGGCTGGAAGCGGGTGGAGCCGCCTGAAACTGGGGCCCCGGGACCAAGCCGTCTCCCCAGCCCGGCTCCTCAAGGCAGCAGCTCAGAACAGAAGGGGGTGGGGAGGGGCCCAGGGGCCTGGGTCAGGGAGGTGGGAGAAGGTTTCAGGAGGTGTCCCTTCCCCAACTAAGAGAAAGCTGGTTGGGGCTTGGGGCTTGCTGGGAGGCCACGGGGCCAGAGGCAAGGCAGAGGCTGGCAGCCAGGCCAGGTGAGGACCTGGCCACCCCCCTACACAACTGTCCTCATTTCTCTTCCTCTGGGGTTGGATGGAAGAAGAAGAGACCACGACGAGGCCTGGGGGAGAAAGGACAGCCAGCCCCAGGACACGATGATGCTTTAGAACATATGTTTATTTTCATCAGTCTGTAATGTATCTATTCACATCGCACAAAACGATTCCAGACCACAGACTAGGTAACACCCCATGACCCCTCACCTGGACCCCAGCAGGGGAGCCCCTGCCTCTGGGCTGCTGGGGGCACAGCAGGTGGCGCAGGAAGAACGCTGTCGAATGACGCTGCCACTGGCGGTCAGGAGACCGCGTCAGCATCCTCGCTGAGACCCTCCGGGCCCCTCAGAGCACCGCGGACCCGGCCTGGCCCTGCTGTGCTCCCGAGAGGCGGCTGCAGCGGCGTTTACTGAGCAAAAGGGGAAAGTGCTGGCTGGAAGGTGGACCCTCACGCCGGGAACACGACCCCTCCCCCAGGCAGCCAGAGGGCCCACAGCCCGGGCTGGGGCCACATCCTTCTGCGGCCACCTCTCTCCCTCCACACCACGGCTCCTGTCCTCACACCCACCCTGTAGGGGCCTGGCATCCGCCCCTCCCACCCCCCGAACCACCACCACCACCGCACTCACGAGCTGGTGACTGGCCCAAAGCCATCCAGCTGGTCCGCGCGCCTCCGGTGGGCCTCAAACCCAGGCCTGTCCGACCCACCATCCAGGCTGCCCTTCGGCTCCCCTACACCCGGGGCCAAGGAGGCAGGGACCTTCCCTCCCCAGAGGGTGGCGCCAGACCCGCGGGCCAGGCAGGCTCCCGGGCAGGTCGGTCTCATCCTCCGGGAGGGACGCCTCGCCCTGGCGGGAGGTGGGAATGGGGTGACACTTTGCTGAGCCCCTCCCGGGGCCAGCCCCTCCCAGAGATACGCGGGCTCCCGCGGCTCCCACGGGACCTATCGGGCGCGTGCTCCCAGGACGCACTGCAGAGGGGACGCCCTGGCCAAGGCGGTCCGGCCCACCGAGTCCGCGGGCCTGTTCCCCTACCCGGGGCGTGGTCTCCCAACTTCCTCCCAACCCACGTTTCTGTCCCTGGGGGTCCTTCATTCATTCCACACGCTCTCACTGGGCCCCTGCAATCGCCCCGCACGCGCCCTCTGCGAAGCGAAGGCTCCAGCTCTCCCCCAGCGAGCCCACGACCCACTCCCGCCCCGGAGGGCGCGGCCGCCGCGTCACCAGGACCGGGAGGCCGGGGGCTAGGAGAGCGCCTTCACCCCGCGCGGCCACCGCCAGGGCCCGGCTGGGAAGCCGACGGAGTTTCAAGGGGCGGGGGGCTGGGGGGTGTGCTCGGGCTGCAGGAGGACAGCAGTGGCGTCTCCGCTCAGGCAGCGCGCCAGGAGCGTGGGTCCGGCGCGCCCGAACCCCAGCCCTTCCCAGGGCTTCCCAGGGCTTCCCAGCGCTTCCCAGGGCTTCCCAGCGCTTCCCAGCCTTTCCCAGGGCTTCCCAGCGCTTCCCAGCGCTTCCCAGCCTTTCCCAGGGCTTCCCAGCCCTTCCCAGCGCTTCCCAGCGCTCGGCGCCATCACGCCCGGCCGCCTTCCGCTGCGCTCGGCCCCAGGCCCGGCCTCGGGGTCTGCCGGGCGAGGTACGGAGGGCCCGGGCCGGCCTGGGGTGCGCGGCGCAGGGTCCGAGGGCTCCTTCCAGGCGCCCCCGCCCCGGCCCTGCTCCCGGGCCGCGCGTGGGCCGCTCCATTACTGTCGCTGCGTGCAGGCCCGCCGGGTCTAGTGGTCCTAAACATTTCACAATTGCGCTACAGAACTGTTGAACTGTTAAGAACCACTGAACCCAGCGCGCGATCCGCGTCCGCCGCGCTGTGGAGAGAAGAGCCCCGCCGCCCGGGACCCCGGCCGCGCGCCCCGACGCCCGGACACGCAGCGGGAGCGCGGCCGCCGGACCCAGCCCCGCCCGCCCGACCGACCGCGCCCGACGAGCCCCCGCGAGCCCAGCCGTCCCGGCGGCGCGTCCCCTCCGCCCACGGCCCCGCGATGCCCGGCGGTGCGTCCGTGCGGCGGCGGCCAGCGCCTCGGCGCCTTTTAAGCGGGTGGCCGCCCTCCCCCGCCGCCGGAATGCGCCCGCGCCGCGCCGGCCCGACCGGTTTTTCCGGGCGGGGCGGCTCCCGGGCCGGCAGGTCGCGCGGCCGGTCGTCCGCGGCCCGGGTACCTGCTCGGCGCGCCCACGCGGGGGTGGCCCTGACTCACCGGCCTCCCGGCCCCGCCCGGCCCGCCGCCCCCGGCGCCCCTGGGGTCCACGCTCCGAGCCCGGGGACCATACCCGCACCGTCCCGCCAGGGACCCGGGGCGCCCGGGCTCACTGCGGGGAGGTGGGGACGGCGGCCGAGTTGGTGCCCAGGTGAGGACCGGAGCCGGCAGAAGCCCGGGACCCGGGTACCGTCCATGGGTGGCGGGAGGGCCGGCTGGACACGCCCATCCGTGTCCCTTCTCACTTCAAAGGGAACTTCATGGGAGAGGGGAGGAGGGGAACAAATGGAAAGTGAAACTAGAGGGAGGGTGAGGAGGCGCCGGCAGGTTTCTGGTTCTCAGACGCTGTCTCCTCCCAGAGGGTAAGGAAGGCAGCCCGGACCCCTCCTCAGAGCCCACGCTGGAAGCCCCATCCTGCGCCCACACTCCCCACCCTGGGCGGCAGGGGAACCAGGGCACGACATTCCTGTCCGCGTCCCCTCCACGCCCGGCAAGAGCCCTGGGCCGGCACCCCGCAGCCCCATGCGCCCCGGCCTGCCCGCTTTAGTCACCTGGACGTGTTGGGGCAGCAGAGCTGCCCACTGGGGGCTAATGGCGGAGTCCAAGCTTTAGGAAAGAGAAAATTTGGAGGGAGGTGACCCCTAAAGTCCTCGGCCCACACCCTGAGCCACTGGTGCGGCCCAGGGGTGGGTGGGCAGCGGGCGGTGGTCACCATCGTTTGGCTAAGTCCGGGGTGGCCACACAAGGCCGTGCCGCCAGCTGCACCCCAGTGTCCTCTGGGCTCGGGAGCCCAGGCTGGTCCCAGGCCGGATGCAGCCACCGAGTTGTGACGGACCCTCTAGACCTTGTCACACGTGCTGTGTGTGGTTTACCTGCACCACCACCCAGTAAAGTGAGTAGCAAAGGTTTCATCGTTTCCATTTGCAGTTGGGGAAACTGAGGCTCAAAGAGAGGCAGTGACTTCTCAGAGGTCACACGGCGCTCCATGGTGGAGCTGGGACTCTACACCCCACGTCTCTGCTGAGTCCACTGGCCTGAGTGGCAGTGTGTGGGGGCAGGAACTGGGGGGAGGGGGCACAGAGGTGTGTGACCAAGACAGTGAGCTTGGGAGCTCCTGCCCCCCGTCACCGCATGGGCGGAAAGACCCCACCTCTCCTGTCCCCTGTTCTCAGCCCTGGTGCAGCCCAGGCCGGGGCAGACCCCTCCCTCCACACTGCCACTGTCGCCGGCGCCAGAGGGGACTGGTAAGAGTGGAGAGGAAGAGGTGACCAGTACCAGCGCCTGGGCCCCCCACTTGCAGCAGGAGGTATTGAGGTGTGACCTGTAGCTGGGGTGAGGGCGGCCCTAACTGAGAAATCTGATCTTAGGACGGAAGACACCGGGTAAACGTGGATAACGGCCTAAATCAGAGATGTTTCCCAGTGATAACCCTGGGATCCCAGCGACAGGAGATGGGCCGTTGGGAGCCGGAGCGCCACCCCAAGTGAGATCACCGGGTGCGAGCCACGCAGCTCCGGCCCCTCCGAGACCCCGAGGGGCTCCGGGCACCTTGCACGTGTACCCCGCCCTCGCCGAGCCTCGCCTCACTCCCGCGTCTCCCACCAGCCCGGCGACCTCTCCCGGTGGCACTACCTTCAAGAGGTGAGGGGGCCGGTGCAGTGCCAGGCGGGCTGGTAGCCCAGCTCTGCCACGTGCCCGCCTGGGACCCTGAGCACAGGCCTGGGCCTTAGTTTCTTCAGCTGTAAAGTGGGAAGGAAGATGGGCCAGTGCCCATTCGGGGGCATCGCGGGATGGAAGCTAGCGCCTGGCAGGTGACCCTTCAACTTTGTTATCCCCGGGGCTACCCCCCTCGCGCGGCGCTGGGGGCGAGGAGGGCGGCCCTTTACTCCCCTGCTGCGACTTGGCCATTCTCTGAGGAATGGCCCTGGGGAACTTTCCAAACAGATGCCTGAGACTTTCCAGAGCTTTCTGGGACGCCTGCCCAGTCCAGGAGCCGCTCATTGTAGGGCTCTGCATCCCCCAAGTGTGTGGAGGGGCCTGAGAACAGGGGGCCTGGAGGGGAGCTCCCCACATCTGCCCCGCTGGCAGAAGCCTCTCCCCTGCCCTCGATGACCCACTTGGGGGAACGCCAGCGCAGCGAGTGCTCTCCCCCAGGGACACCGGGCTCCAGTGGGCACTTCTCCACTGGCAGGCTTTCTGGGAGGGAGGGCCCATGTGGGGTAACTTGAGGCACCGCAGCTCTCACAATCTGGGCTCCGCGGGGCCTGGGAGACGTGCTGAGTGTGGCGTGGCCGTGAGCACAGGCTCTGCCCCATCCCGTCCCCCGTCCCTCGGAAGCAGAGCCAAAGCGGGTGGCTGTGTCTGGTCAGCTGCTGAGTGCCGGGCGCCACGGAGGACGTGGGGATGGGCACCGGCCGTGGGATGCGGAAGGCGCTCTCCAATTGTCCAGGTACTTGTCCAACGGTCCTGCCGCCCCCTGGCCTTCTGAGGGTCCCGGCCCACCGGCAACTGCAGGGCCTCCGGCTCTGGAGCCCCAGGGCCCCTCTTCCCCGCAGGCCCCCCGCTCACTGGGCTGTCGTCAGGGTATGGGGCCCCACCACACTCGTGTGGTGTCACCTGTTTGTGCAAGGCCCAGGCACACCCGTGTCTGGGCAAGATCTGGAAGGCTGCCAGCCCGGGCCTGGGAACCGGGCTGAGAAGCCTGGGGGTGCGGGCGGAGCCGCCCCCGACCCAGCGCCTCTGGGAGAGGCTGCATGGTGGGTGCAAGGGAGAGCTCTGTGGGGTCACCCTTGCCCTCAGGCTGGGCCCAGTGGCTTCCTGAGCCCCCAGCCCAGGGGCCAGATGGACAGATTGAAGGCAGTCCTTCTGGGGGCAGTTAGAGAGGGGCCAAGGTGGTGGGGGACCTGGAGCGGGGAGGCTCCTCATGGCCAGCAGGGCGGGGGGCGGGGCGGGGGGGAGGGAGGCCTCGGGCCAGCCCAGGCCCAAGGGCATGCCCTTGTCGCCACACGGACTGCTTCCGGTTCAGGCCGTGGGTCCAAACACCTGATTTCAGCTCCAGCGGGGCCTCTGGTAAGGCACTGACACTGGCCTCAGAGAGCCACACCCACCAGGCCTGGGCCTGCCCTGCCCATCCCACACCTGCGCACAGCAGGGCGCTTCCACCCACCCAGGCTCCCCAGGATGGGCCTGGCTCATAAGAGGTAGCAGGTCCGGCGCTACCAGCAGATCAGGGGCTGCAATGAACGGGGCCAAGGGGCCAGCAGACTGCAGAGGCCCCTGTGAAGACCGGATGAGGGAGACTGGGAGGACTAGAGAGATGGTCTCCGCGAGGAGAGTTAAGCAGAAGCAGATGTGGGTGGGGGCTGCCTGGAGGAGGTGACTCCAAGCCTCAGGAGGAGGACTGGGAGGAGAGGAGATGGGGCAGAGGTTGTCTGGGGGAGGGAACAGCCTGAACAGCAGGCAGGGAGGTGGGAAAGTAGGGGAGGGGAACAGCCTGCCCACCCGCCCAGGGGGCCCACACTCACACTCACTCCTGGTGCCTTGGGAAGGATTGGCGGAGCGTCCCTCACCCCCAGGGTGCTGAAGACACCACCCTTTGACCCAGAGCCTGGGGCCTCACACCCCACACACATACCCATGGTCCTGGGACCCAGACAGACCCACTGGAGCCGGGCTTTGGGGATCTAGGGAGGGAATGGCCCTCAGAGAGATTTTATTGCCCCTCTACCCAACAAAGACCTTTAGGCTGCGTCCTGGAAACAGAATGGGAAGCAGCTCCAGCAGCGAGGAGGGGGGCAGGGGAAGGGGGCGCACAGCACAGTCAGAGCCGCGGGGGTGGGTCTGCTGCCATCCTTCCAGCAGGCCTCAACAGGAAGGAATGGCTTACGCTGCAGCAGGACAGCCTCAGGTCAGACACCAGGCAGCACTTCCTGACAATGGGAGGTCTCTAGAGGAGGAGTGGAGGCCCAGGTACTGTATGGGGGCAGGGCAGACAGACAAGCCCGGGCACCTGTCAGCGGGAAGCAGCCTTTCACAGGGGAGGGACCCAAGGACCTGAGCAAACCCAACCAGCCTGGAGAGTCTTCCGGAAGGCCAGCTGATGGGGTGGGGGTAGGAGTCAGCTGGAACCTGGCCCACCCAGCCCAGTGGGTGCTGGTCCTGGTGGGGCGGGGCAGGGCGGGCAGGCCCCCTCCAGGCTCGGGGAGCTTCTTGGCCATGGCTGGGGCCTCCAGTGCCGCGGCAGGGTGCACTATGGGGCGGCCTGACAGGACGGAAGCAGGGGTTCTGGGGTTGGTCCAGAGCCCCAGTTTGCAGCTCCCCACAGAGGGTGCGCCCCACCACAGGAGGGGCTCTGCAGGCCCCACTGAGTTAGACCGGCTCTGTCCCCAGGACACAGTCCCCACCAGGTCCAACCCCACAGGGGGTTGGGGGACTTACTGGGCCCAGGGCCTGGTCACCAACCCCACCCTGAAGGCTCTGCAGAAGGGCCACCACTTCCAGGTTCCCAGCTGCCTCTGCCTGCGGTGGGGGGCGGGGGGGGGCGGTGAGGGAGAACGCGGGAGGGGCTGCCTCAGGGACTCGGACCAGCAACCTGGCCCTGAACCCCGCCTCCCACCTCCAGCGGCCCACCAGGCTGCCCTCCCACCCATGCACCAAGGACCCCATGACTCCTCCGTTGCCCTTGTCCCCACAGGTCTGGGCCCTGGGAGGGAACCTGGGACAGGAAAAGGGACGGCCCTCCCTCCCCTGTGGTTCCCGCATATGAAGTGCATCCACCCGGAGAGCAGGAGTTGGGCATTTGGGAAGGGGGAGCCAATGGAGTTGTCAGGGAGGCCTTCCTGGAGGAGGTGGCCTCAGAGGGCACTAGTGGTACTCACGACATGCAGGGCGCTGCGCCCATCATAGCCCGGCTGCTTCAGGTCGGCCCCCGCCTGCCACCATGCCCGCAGGCCTTCACAGTCTGCCCTGGATGCCAGCCTGGGAGGGGGAGCGGAGAAGGGGGAGCCGTCAGAGAGCGCTGGGCACCTGTCCATCTGCCCACCGGCACTTTTGCAAAGCCAGCCCCAAACAGCTGACCCAGCAGTGCCCGAGCCCTGGGGCAGGAGTGCAGGAGTCGCTGCGGGCCAGCTGACGGCCTGGAGTCTGGTTTCACCCAGCAAGGGTGACTGGGACTCAGGTCAAGGGTGCACACACGAACGCACACGCATGAGGATGCACGCACACGCGTGCACGTGCACACACACCCCACCGGCTGAGTGCCGCCCGCCAGTTTCATATTTCACAAGACAGCTCTCCCTGGCGGGGCCCACAGAGGCAGGAGGAAAGTCTGAGGAGGCGGGGGATGGCCCTGGACCCAGCAGGCCGCATGGGGGGTCCTGGCTAGGAGGGGGCCTGGGCCTGCCTGCCCTAGGGAGGTGGCGGGGGACTCGTAGAGCACCTCCCAGGCCCTCGTGGGGTCGTCCGCATCCTCCCTTTGCTCTCAGACGAGGCCACTCCCCACCCTGGGACCAGGCAGGGAAGGGGTCCAAGCCAGGTGTGCTGGCCAGGGCAGCCGGGCAGGAAGGGCCATCCCCCCAGGGGGCCCTAGGGACTCCCTCTGGGTCAGGAAACAGCAGCAGCAGCCCCCAAAGCGGCGCTGGGTCATTCCTGAGGTGAATCATGCTGATGGCGCCACCACCCGCCCCGCCCCCAGATCTGCCCCCAGGCCTCTCGCGCTGGTTCCCACACACCCTCGCCTCCTGGAAGAGCCGGCCAAGGGACCCCCGCAAATCCAGCCAAGCAGCTCAGGTCGGATGACCCACTCCCGTGGGAGCTGGCTGTCACTTCCCCCCTCTGCCTCTTTCCCCATCTGTCAACGGAGCCATCGAGGCCCACCTGGGGTGCAGCTCTGAACCAAGTCACCCCAGAAGTCCCTTCAGAGCCAAGACCCTCCCCGCCTGGGCCCCGCCACCATCCCACACACCTGAGACCCCCCCGCCCCCCTTAGCCCTGTCGGTGCTGAGAAGTGGCAGGTCAGCCAGCAGGATCCGTCCCCCCAGGGACGCTGCACTCCAGGGAGGGAGGGGCTGAGGCTGGGGCCAGTGGGCTCTCTCCACCCCACTGTGTCTAGGACGGGGGCCTCCAAGGCTGGGGGTGGGGGGATGCTGGCCGGTGGGGACGAGGGGGCCAGAGCTTCAGGTCCTCTTCCTGGAGAGCAGGCAGCACCCGTCCTCACACCACAGCAGCCGCGGTCTGAGACACCGCCCTTGTCACCCAGCCCACGCCTGGGGGCTCTGACTTCCAAGGCGCTTCCAGCCCCCCAGCCTGCCCCCCCCCCGGTCCCCCCTCCTCGAGGCCTCAGACCCGCCCACGGCAGCCCAGGCTGGACACAGGAGGGGCTGGCGGGCGGGGCACATCAGCAGCGCCACGGGGAGGGGCCCAGGGGATGGAGGAAGGAGCGGAGGCCGGCAGCCCTGGGCCTGCCCCCTGCCCAGCCTACCATCACCCCTCCCGGGGCCGCAGCCCCCCCAGGCCTGCTTGGTGGTCACTCAGAGCGGCTGAGGTCAGAGTCCTGCTGGCAGCTGGCAGCCGAGCGCCGACCAGGGCAGGGCAGCTCCTGGGCCTGCGGTGTGTTCCCCACGACGGGGACGAGGACCCGCCGCATGGGGCCACGCTGAGCTCACCCCACGGGGGAGCGCGGCCGCGCGTGAGAGCTGCCGACTGCCCTGCCCCCACCCCGTCCCCCCAACCTCCCCAAACGCAACCCAGGCTCCCCCCAGCCCACACCCAGGCCCCCTTCCAGCCGACCCCTCCACGGCCCTCCTCGAGCCCACACACACGCACACCCTCACCCGCGCCCCCTTGCTGGACTGCTCCCTCCGCTAGGAGCGAAGCCCACCCTCAAGTGCTCCAAGGGCCCAGCTGGTGCACAGTGGGCTCTCCCCGCTCTGAAGCCCGCGTCCTGGGAAGCACAGGTACGCCTGCGACCCTCACCTGCATAGCTCTGTCCCCGAGTCCTCCAGCTCCTGGGGGGACAGGCAGGCCCCAGCTGCCCGCAGCAGCCCAATGACACCCTGATGCCTGCCGTGAGAAAGAGCGTGGTGACCGCCTGGACGCCAGCAGGGCCTTGTCCTGTGCCCAAGACCAGGAACCCACCCTCCCCAGACTAGGGCCACCCCACCTCGGTCCCCAGCACCCAGACCCACGCCCGGGGTGAGGGGGGTCAGTCAGCCCTGGCTGAGTGGCAACCCCGCCCGCAGCCCCCCACCCAGGCCCCGAGGCACTGCTCTGGGCACCTGCGTATGGCCCACCCTGGAGGAGCCTCCCTGCCGAGCTCACACCCGCCAGGGCCGAGTCTGGGAAAACAGAATCCCTTGGGCCGGTAGTCTGCCCTTGGGGATGGGGTGGGCATGAGACACTGACGGAAGAACGTGGGCGTCAGGCTGGCCCGGAGCAGGGCCCAGAGGTCTGTGGGTGTCGAGGCACCTGTTCCGAGCCCAGGGAACAGAGAGCACAGAGCCCCGAGGCTGCCCCCTTCCCCAGTTTGGGGGTGTACCATCAACTGCATGGTCACCCCACTTTTAGGGAGCTGGAGAGGAGAGTGGGGTCCCCCCCAGAGCCCTCCAGGGTGAGGCCAGCCCCTCCAGGGCACAGCAGGGCCCGCTTGGGGGTGAGCCGGGAGACCGGTTCGGGAGGTGCCGTGACAGCCAGCTGGGGACGAGCGGGTGGGACCAGGATGGGGTGAGCTCACCATGCTACCACCCACACCCAAGCATGAGCAGCAGAGTCTCCAGCCAGATCACCGGGCCTGGGCGCCACGGGCACACCCCACGCGCAGCCCTCCCCCTCTGTCCCCCGCCTGTGCTGAGAACCCTTTGATGCTCCCAGGAGGCAGGGAGGGAGGGGCTACCCCACTGCCCACTGCCCCAAGGGTGAGGCGCCCCAGCCCAGGACTGAGCCGAGAGGTCTGGTGGCCTGGGCTCTCCATGAGACTCATGAAACCCCCGGAAATAACCCAGGGTCCTGCAGGCCGAGAGCCCCCTGGGGAGGGCCCGGGGCCTGTGGCAGACGCTAAACCGAGACCAGCTCTGCATTCGGAAACAGCAAGACTACAAGAGATGGAAAGCAAGGGCTGTGATCCCCATGTCCCAGACACACACTCACACCCGCGTTCACCAGTGCGCTCACGCTCACATACACACACACACACACACACTCACACACACTCACACACACATATGTATGTGACGCCCCTCCCGGCTGCCGGGCAGGGCACGGGGAAACAGGTGGGAGAGGGGTCCCGCCCCTGCCCCTAGGTCTTCCCAGAAAGCTCCAGGCCTCGGAGCAACGTGAGCCCCTAGAACACGGGGCCAAGCGGCTACCAGGCCCCACCCGTGCCCATCCGCCGTGACTTCCAACTGTCCGTCAGAGCAGGAGAGACCTGCCCCTCAGAGAGATGCCAGGCGGGCCTGGGAGGGCAAGGAGATGCCTGCCCCAGCAGAGGACACGGGTACAGGTGTTCACCAGCCCCGATGCCTGCTCCTCCGGCCTCGCGCTGGCTGGCTGCCCGCCCGCCAGGCCCAACCCCAGGGGAAGGGGTCAGAGCCTGTGACCCCGGCTCCCGGGTGGTGACCACCAGCTCGTGCGTTTTCCTTCACATCGATCCTCACACAACCCGCCCTGCAAGGTGCCGCTGCCCCAGCCTGCAGTGCACGTCACAGGTGAGCACACAGGGTGACCCCTCCAGGGGGCCCCAGCCTCTGGCCTTGGCTGCAGGGCAGGGGGCCTCTGCTCCTCCTTAGAAGGAACCAGACAGGCTTCCCTGGTGGCGCAGCGGTTGAGAATCTGCCTGCCAATGCAGGGGACACGGGTTCGAGCCCTGGTCTGGGAGGATCACACATGCCGCAGAGCAACTGGGCCCGTGAGCCACAACTACTGAGCCTGCGCGTCTGGAGCCTGTGCTCCGCAACAAGAGAGGCCGCGACGGTGAGAGGCCCGCGCACCGCGATGAAGAGTGGCCCCCGCTCGCCGCAACTGGAGAAAGTCCTCACACAGAAACGAAGACCCAACACAGCTAAAAATGAATAAATAAATAAATTTATAAAATTTTAAAAAAAAACCTACAAAAACAAAACAAAACTTCCATTAGAAGGAACCAGATGTCAGGTACCCACACTGACTGACCGGGGCCCTGGGGCCTCAGCAAGAGCTCAGCTCTGCAAGTCTCCACTTGGGCGGGGGCCCCAAAAAAACCCAGGCTGGGGCCCTGCCTTAAAAAGCCAGGGTTTGTTGGATGGGGCCAGCTTGGGGGACCCCCCCACTAGCATGCATGCTGCGCCTGCCCCCTTGGGGACCTGTGCTCACCCAGCCCAACGTCTGCCACTATGTCACCTGCTCTGTACGTGCTCCATCCCAGTGCTGGGCTGGGGGTTTCTCCCCTTGCCCCACCCCCAGCCCCTCAGGTGGAGGATGGAGGGAACACACATGAGACCCCTTGTGCTCTGTAAGTGTTTTTCTTGTCTAGAAATTCCGTGCCAGGGTCTTGCCAGGCCTGCCTGGCTCAGCTTGGAGGTCACCTCCAGGAAGCCCTCCCTGACCACCGTGCCCAGAGTCAGTCCTCCCAGTCTGGGTCCTGTTCACACCTGGCAAGGTCACCGCTAATGCCTAGGGCCCAGCTGGAGGTGGGCGAGGCTCCAGGAAGCAGGCGTCCTTGGTCCCACCTGGCTTTGCCTGGGGATGCTGTGTGACCACGGGCACACTGAGGGCCCCCTCTGAGGCATCCCGGTCCAGGCCCTGCCCCACACGGCACCCCTGCCCGCACATCCGCCACAGTGCCCGCCCCCCCGCAGCCCAGTACCTGCCCCTCACGGCCAGCAGCAGCGGGCTGAGGCCATCCTTGTCCCGTGCGTTCACGTCCAGCCCTCTCTGCAGCAGCATGGTGACCACCCCAGCCTGGCCCCCTCGGGCGGCCGACTGCAGCGGAGTTTGACCACCAAAGTCCTCCCGGCTCAGGTCACTGCCCTGGGGCGATGCATGGGATCGTCACCCACTGAGGGAAGGCCGGGCAGGGCCAGGTAGGCCACAGGGAAGGGACAGGGTCGGGGTGCACCCAAGGGGGCCTGACACAGCCACGTGCCCCCCTCAGCTGCAGGGAGGTGAGCAAGCCCCGGGACAGGCAGTCCTGCCCACATCTGGGCAGCGCCCCAGCCCCCTGGGCCTGGTGCAGCTGGAGCTGGTCCCCGAGGGCGGGCAGGGGTCTCACCAGCTCGGCGAGCGCCTGCAGGGCCTCCAGGTCGCCGGCGTGGGCCGCGGCGCAGGCCAGGCTGGGTGCCAGGGCATCCCGCACGCCATCAGCCTCCTGGGGTGAGGGGGGCCGCAGCACCTTGGGACCCCTGCCGCTTCCTGGGGTCCTCAGCACCCCCAGGAGTGGGCAGGGCCAGGAGCAGGGGAACAGGTGGGCCGAGGTGGAGCGCAGGGCCCGTGGGAACCCTGCTGGCCCGCACACCGCGCCAGCAGTGAGTCCCAGGATGGGGTCCAGCGCCCCCTCAAGTCTCAACATGGTAAAAGAAAGGGGCTGGGCACCACATCTGAGGCCTACTCGGGACCCCCACCCCTGGGAGCAAAGTCCAGGCAGGACACAGGCCACCACCTGGCTCTGTCCCATCAGCTGTGTGACCGGGGCCTGCCACCCGCCCGCTGAGACCCACGTCCTCGCCTGCCTCCCCTGTGGGCCAGGAGGCAGGGGTAACTCATAGGGAACCTGCCTGGGGGAGGGTGGGAAGGGGTGCCTGGCCCTCCCCAGAAGGAAGGGTCGCCTGGCCCCGGTGCTGGGAATTCCATGGGTCGCCTAACAGCTCCCCAAGGCGCCAGAAGGCTGGGGGTCCCGTCAGAGGCCCCCGTAGGCATCCCCGCACCAGGCACCACGGCAGGGCCTGATCCCTCGAGTCATTTCGGCCCGAGGCATCCACTGTAACGACAGGCCGCACACGTCTGGCTACTGCCCATCCCTGGCAAGCAGGTTAAGCTGCTGCCACTCTCCACTCTCCCACCCTCACTCTGCAGAGGGGAAACTGAGGCACGTGGTGTGACCCGGGTCAGCAACGGGACACAGTGCCCGTCTCCTGCCAGGCGCACCAGGTCTGGACACTTCGCCCAGAGGCCGGTGCCGGGGGTGGTGGTGAGGTGGGGCATCAGGAGGCCGCAGTCACCCCCGTGAGCCTGGCCCAGCTTGAATCTCAGATCCCAGGCCCTAAAGCAAGTCCTCGGTCCCTTCCTGGGCCTGGGCACCCTGGCTGGGAAGTAAAGGAGCTCCAAGCCTGGCCCCTCTTCCCTGGGAGACCCAGAGCAGACACCTCTCTCCTGCCAGCAGCAGGACGGACGGAGCGCCCATGGTGCCTGAGAGCGCCCCCCTCACGAGGCAGCCCTGCACCAGGGCCAGTAGGCCCGGCCCGGCTGCCCCCCGGGTGAGCGGCCACGTTCTGAGTACCGTGTGCACGCTGCAAGGGCCCCTCTCCACTGCCTGGCCCCTTCCCACACACTGGCCCACGAGTCCCTGCAAACCCTCCCCGCTGTAGCCCGGAGCCCAGAACCAGTTCGTGCCTGGTGGTTTTCTGCTCCTGGCACCAAAATGCCAGGGCGCAGGAGCCCATCCCTCAGGGACCCTCCACCCAGACCCCCTCGCCCACGCAGGACAGTACCTGGCTCAGACCGAGGAGCTGGGCGACCCCGCGGCCCAGCGTGCTGCTCCGCAGAGAGGGCCGGAGCTCGTCCACGGCAGGCGGCGTCATCTCCCCACGCAGGTCCCTGGCCAGCAGCTGCCGGGGGAGCGCACGGAGAGCCGGGCCAGCTGCATCAGGGCCCGGACCCAGCAGCCCAGACCAACCTCGCAGGCCAGGCACCCCAGGCCCCGGGAGAGGGCTGCCCCGGGCCTGAAACTCCTCCCTCGGGCTCCATGCCTGAGGCCGGAGCCTAACCCCAGCCAGATCCCCACACCAGGCCAGCCCCACCCTCCAGCCCTCCAGCTCAGGGTCTCCCGGGGCCCCTGTGGCCTCTGCCCAGCCCCAGGGCCCGGGGACAGCTGTGTCTGAGGCCAGCCTGAAAAGCAAGAGGGAGGGGATACCCTGGGAGCAGTTTGGGGATCCTCGGCCCAAGCCAGACCTGGGGCTCCTCGAGGTGAGGACAGGCAGTGCCCGGGCTTGGGGTTGGCAACCGATCGGGGGAGCCCCCCGTCCCCGCCCCCCTTCCAAACCCAGGCACACACCCCCCGGACTGGGCCCCACCGCCCACCGGTGCGGGCCCGGGTCCCCAGCCGGAGGGCCATGCACCTCCTTCCTGCCATCCAGGCTCAGCCCCGGCAGGCCAAGCACATACGACAGCTTGGCCAGGGCCGCCTCCGATGTCATGTCGGAGCCTGAGATGGTGCCGGCTCCCGCCAAGGCCTGCAGGAACGGAGGCGCAGGCGGATGATGGGGCATGGGGTCACAGCCGGACTTGCCCCTGCCCTCCTTCCCAAGGCCTCGGTGTCCCCACCCCACCGTGCCAGCGCCATAGTCCGAGGTGACGGCACCCTGAAGGCAGTGGGTACAGTTGACGATGAGTAGGCCTCGCTCAGCTGCCGCCCGCAGCTCCTGAAGCAGGTCGGGCTTGGTGGGCCCGTTTCCCGAGCCGAAGGTTTCCATGACCACGCCCTTTAGAGGGGGCTGCAGGAAGACCCGGACCTGCGGGGGCCGGGAGGCGAGAGTCAGGGGCCTTGCTTCCTGCTCCAGCGATGGGGACCAACAGGCTGGCCCTGCACCCTCGGTGCCTGCCACGCTCCCCAACACATCCCCCAAAGGGACCCTTGTCCCCTTCTAAGTGTAAGGCCACAAACACCGTGGAAATGGGTCAGAGGTCACAAGGAGCCAGCTGGAGATGAGAAAGGGCCATCAGAGGTCTCACGGAGTGAAGGGCCCCCCATCCCAGCTGGGCCACCACACTGCCCCTCCCGGCCCCTGGCCCCTCCATCCGGCCCAAAGCTCTGCCCCGTCTGACACACAACAGGTGATGCTCCCAGCAAGCCAGTGTGTGGGGAAAGGGCCCTGCAGCTAACACACGTGCAGGGTTCTGCTTAAGCCAGGGTGCTGCGCGCACATCCCACGAGGCTGCAAGGCTCCACTCGGAAGACAGAGGCTGGGGGCTTCCCTGGTGGCGCAGAGGTTAAGAGTTCACCTGCCACTGCAGGGCACATGGGTTCAAGCCCTGGTCCGGGAAGATCCCACATGCTGCGGAGCAACTAAGCCCGTGCGCCACAACTACTGAGCCCGCGTGCCACAGCTACTGAAGCCCGCGCTCCTAGAACCCATGCTCTGCAACAAGAGAAGCCACCACAATGAGAAGCCCGCACACAGCAATGAAGACCCAACGCAGCCAAAAATAAAAAAATAAAAAAAATAAAAAAATAGAAGAGGACGGGGCCTGGGGTTTACCTCGAACAAGGATGGTCCCCTCAGAGGCCACCCTGCGGGGACACCTGTTGCCCAGCTCAGCCATGCCCTGTGTCAGCACAGGTGGGCACAGCCCAGAGGCCCCAGGGCTGAGCACTGTCTGTCCCTGAACCTGCTGCACAGGGGGAGCCCAGGGGCCAAGCTGCTGGCCTGTGCAGCAGGCATCCAGCCCTCTGGCTGTGCCCCCATCAGAGCCTTTCAGAACTGCCATCGGCTCCCTCTGCTTCTCCAGGTAGAGGCCAAAGGTGAAAGCAGACCTGTTCCTGGCAGATACCCGGGAACGGGGAGACTGGAGACCAGGACCCGCTGCCGGACAACGCTCACCACCAGCGGGCCCCGCCCCGACGGCCCGGAAGTCCCCGTCGAGTCCCCTGGGGGTCCCGTCCCCCTGCCTGTGCCTGGCCCAGCTTATGGCTCTGCACTCCCCCAGCTACAGCATGTTCTAGAAAGACTTCACGGGCCAGCATGTTTTCCCAGAAAGAGCCTGTGCGGCTCAGCCCCACTTAAGACGGCAGCCTCGTGCAGTGACCTCTGGCTACCACACGACGTGAGACCCGTGCATGGGCTCCGGCCACCAGCCCCTGGGACGACCCTCATCTTCGGGGGCAGCCCTCACTGGAGCGCGCCTCCAGCAAACCCCTTCTGGTCCCATCGCGGCTCTGCCCCGTCCGTCCCCAGCGCCCTGGGAGGAGAGCAGCCGCCAGTGCACAGACTGCGGCCCAGAGGCTAAGGGCAGCCTGGTGCCGGCCCACCCCGGGTAGAGGGACACACCTGGGAAGCCTCGCGTGCCGGGTAGAAGAGGGGGCTGCAGTGCCCCGCCGGTCACAGCGCTGAAGCAAGCGTGTTCTGAGCCCCCTGCAGCCCCGCGCTCGGCGCCAGCGCTGCCCAGAGACGCTTTTACCCGAGACCCTCCATCCAACTGACAGCCCAGCGTCTGGGCCTGGCTCACTGCGCAGGACGGAGGCAGGCGCCGTGTCCGCCCCAGGGACAGCTGGTGGCCAAGGGGTGGACGGCAAGGACCACCAGAGCAGCCACAAGAAAGCAGAGTCCAGGGCCACACTCCATCAGCCTCAGAGGAGCCCCCGGAACCCGGCGCTGCGACGTCCGCGGGGACAAGCCCAGTTCACAAATAAGGTGAACGGGCTGAGAAGGCAGCAGAGGGGGTGCAGGTCCCAGTGACACGAAGGTGGGGAGGGGAGGGGGTACAGGAGGCAGGCACCGCGGGGGCTGAGCCGGGGTCCCTACCAGGGAGGCGGGGATCCCAGGGTAGAGGCGCAGCAGGCCCACGTCGCGCTCCATGCTGCTGTGCACCACCAGCCGGCCCTGCCCACGGACCCTCCGCACCAGCTCCCGGTTGACTGTGAGGACAGAGGGACCGAATGCACACCTTCCGGCCATCTGCAGGCCACGGCCCCGGCCCAGCCTCCCCGGACCCCCCGGCCTCCGTCTGGTGCCTCCGGAGTCCCGTCTCCTGCCCCCTCTCCCAGCTCGCTCAGGCGAGGGGCGCAGCTCCAGCCTGAGCCAGCCCCCGTGGCGGGTGTGGGGTCCAGGGGGAGAAGAGGACCCTGCAGGGACGGAGGCCTCCAGAGCCCAGCAGGAGAGGGGAGAGGGCAGGTGGAGGAAGGGCCTTCCAGGCAGAGGGCACGGTACGTGCAACGGCGAGAAGCACAGCAGACGGGGCAGAGCCGGGGGATCACCAGGAGTCTGCCATCCTGGGTCCCAGGAGCAGTCGGGGCAGCGTCCTGTGACCAGCCAGCCTCACGTGCCCCCCACTGGGCACCGACCTGGCCCACGGCCCAGCAAGTCAATGAATGAATGAATGAATGAGTCTTCCGGATCCCTAATCTTTGGGGAAAGAAAACCTCCATCTCACTCACCCCAAAGTCTCAGAGGCCTAACGTGAGCCCAGCCTGCTCTCCACGCCCAGGGTGGCTCCTGAGCCCCGTGGAGAGTGAAGGGGGCAGTTACGTGGGGTCAGTGCCCGCCATGCAGAGAACTCCCCAGAGGATCAGGCTCCCCGTGGGTCTGAAGGCTGCTGCTCTGCGGGGACAAAGCCACCAGCGGCCTCCCAGCCCTCCTGCTCCACCCATGGGCAGGGGACAGGGGGCAGGGGTCTGGGCAGCAGGCCTGGCCTTTGACCCTCAGGAGCCCAGCACTGAGCCCAGGGTCCCATTCTCTCGGCCCCTCACACGTGGCAGCCTTGAGCAGGCAGAGGCCGGGCTGAGGGAGCAGGTACCAAGGAGACCCCGTTGTCCAGCCCAGGGAAACTGAGGCCCAGGGAGGGAAAGGGCCTTGCCCAAGGCTGCCCAGAGTCAGGTGCAGAGCCCGGAGGGGAATGGGGGCTCCAGGACCCCCGCCCAAGGCTCCTCCACCACCCCGGTCCCGTGGAGGGGGGTGCAAGCCTGCGGGCCTCCTGCTGTTTCCACCAGAGCAATTCTCATATGATAATAAACTGAGGAACGTTCCAGACACGTGCTGCCCTTTCACGGGGAGCTGGGAGGGTGGGAGACGCGGGGGCTCTGGGGGACGGGCTTGGGGGGAGGGCGGCCGCAGCATCTGTCAGCAGCGAGAGGTGTCCTTCAATTTCGGGCCCCGGCCCCAGCTGGGCGAGCAGATAAGACGGTGGCGGGTGGGAGTGAGGCCACCAGCCAGGAGTTATGGCTGCAGAGGGGGGTTTACGGAGACAGAGAGGGCCCGCGCCCCGCCGCCCGGCCAGCCCATCCCCCTCAGAGCCCATGGGACCCCAAGTCCTTCCACCTGGGCCTACTGGACACCAGGGGACTGCTGTCCCCATGCGCAGAGGGGCCGAGAGGAGGGAAGGTGGTGTGAGGACCGTCCCTGCTCGGTCCTAACAGTGCCACCGCAGGGCCACGCAGCGGAGCCCGCGTGCACAGGGGACACTGAGTCCCGCGTCCCCTTCAGCTACTGGGACCCCGCTGGCCCGAGCCTGTCGGCCTGACTCCCCCTCCCTGGGGCCAGGCCTTCCGCACAGCGAGGACCTGGGGCTCCTGGAGGCCCAGTGTGACCGCACGTGCCTCACCTACTCGGGGAAGGGCGGGGCCAGCACCCACCCCCCACCTCCCACCGTGCACCCCTCCTCACGCGGCACAGCTCCCGCTCCTGAGCCCCTCACCCCTCGTCTGTAACGGCCTCACAGAGGGGAGGGAAAACGCAACAAAAAGCAGTGAGAGGGCGCCAGCCGCCCCAGTGCTGGTGTCGGCCCCCAGCTCCCCGCCTCCCCAGGGGCCCCGCCGGGCACACCCCGGGCAGAGGCTGGTGTTTCTCAGCGCCAGGTGCCGGGACCAGCCCGGGGCCCTCACACACCACACGGGCACCCCGGCTGGGGGGACACAATCCTCCTGGGATCACGGGCTTGGGGGTCCAAGGGCGGCCTCTCCTCTCGGGGCCAGCCTCAGCCCCACGCCTGTCCAGCCGCCCGGCCCAGCCCACACCAGCGTGCCCTGCACCTCAAGGCCAGCCCGGGCTCGGCATGGCACAGGTAGGGGCCTGGGGATCCAGAAGAACTCCGCACCTGCCAGTGGGCTGCGTCCTGGGAGCTCCCCTCTGAGCCCCAGAGAAGGTGTGACTCAGCCCCCACGGGGGACGCAGGCTTGCACAGCGGCCGCCCCCTCCTTCCCGCCCACTCCTCCTTCCTCAGCTGGCTGGCACCAGGGCAGGAGGGGCTGAGTGCCACTGCCCACCACAGCAAGGAAGCGATCCATCTGCCAGCACCAGCACGTGGGCCACCTCCTCCGGGAAGCCTTCCTGACTCTGGCCCTCAGCAAGCACAGGGACCCCCGCCTGGCCCCCAGAACCCGGGCGTGCTATACACACCTTAGACGCACTGACCGTTCTGGGCCTTACCAACCCCCGGGGCGCTCCAGCAAGCAGGGTGGGTGGGCAGGGGGAGGGAAATGCAGGGTAAGACCCCCAGAATGAAGTCCGGGCTCGGGGCCGCAATGCCTCCCTGCGTGGTCCTTCCCTCCTCCTGCTGTAGCCCCACAACCGCCTGGCAGAGGTCCTGCCCGCCACCACGCCCGGATGCCCGCGTCTCAAGGCACAGGGCTGGGGCGGGGCTCTCGCGTTATAGGACCAGCCCCCCAACCCCAGAGAGGGCCTGCTCCTCCGGCTGCTCTCCAAGGACAGCTTGCGGCACCCCCCAGGGCCTCTCCAGGCTCTCAGTCCTCATCACCTTCCTAGGAAAGCCCCTGCGGGTCCCTGCCTGGCTCGGGACATTCCAGGAAGCCCTGCCCCTAGGAGGTCAAGGCCCCGGCTGCCCACAGCCCGCCCGCCCCAGGGCTTGATCTGCGCTTCCTTTCGGGATGGGAAGGGGCCTGCTACGCCAGAAGGCCTCTCATGCTGGCCTTCTGGAACTGCCCCCTCCAGGCTCCCACGGGTCCTGCCCGCATGGGCGAGGCCACGGCGCCCTCCTGAGGGGCCGGGACGACGCAGGCAGGCAGTCCAGGGAGAAGGGCTGCCTCGGTCCTGCCCTCTGTGTGGCGAGCCCGGCCCCGAGCAAGGCTTCGAGGGCCCTACATTCCCCCAAAGGAAGACGGGCTCTGCCAGGCCCTGGAGGCCCCCAGAAGGGTCCCGGGGCAGGATCCCACCGCTGGAGGGGTGCGGACAGGCGTCCAGGCCCAACACCTGCCCCAGGACCCCCCGGCTTGGTCAGGAGGAGACACGGGGGGCGAGGGGGCAGCATGTAGACGGCAGGGGCTGGGCGGACAGCAAGGCCACTGGAGCGAAGCCGTCACGCCGCCTCGCGGAGGGGCAGCCCGGTGCCGGGCGGGAGTCGGAGGGGTTGGCCACGCCCACGGCGGACCCGGAGCGGGGCCGGGGGGCCCCGGAGACACACAGGAGAGCGGACATCCCGGGTGGAGAGAGTCTCCACGGCCATGAGGGCGGCTGAGCCGGGTGAGGCCTGAGCGCCAACCCAGCAGCGCTCGCCGAGGACTGGGCCGGAGACGGCTTCTCAGCAGGGCCAGCGTTGGCGGTTCCCCGGGGTGGGGGGCTCAGGGTCCACCACCCACGGGAGGCGTCGGGCAGCCCCATGACGGGGGCTGGGCGGCCTGCCAGGCCCAGGGCACGGAAACGCCCCTGAAAGTCCCCAGGACGAGGTCGCACTACCAGAACCACGTCCCCGAGAGGCTGAGGTGAGTGGCAGAGCCACTGACCGTCACTGAGGGACTCCTGGGCCACGTGGCCGGGGAAAGGCACAGGAGGCTGATAGCCCGAACGCGGCCCCGCTTGGGACGGCCCCCCGGTTCAGAGCCGGGGTTACCTGCGGGGGCCTCCCCACCTCTGAGCAGCGCCCCCCCGCCGCCCCCCGGCTTCTCCGCAGCCCAGGGCAGAGCCCCAGCCGTGCTCTCCCACCCAGGAGCCCCGCGCAGTCCCCGCTGCAGCTCCCTGCTCGCTCACTTGTGACGTCAGCGCCCACGGTGGCCAGAGGCGGCAGGTGGGGGGAGCAGAAGGCCGCGAACCTGCGCGTGTCCACCTTGGTCGCCCGGTTGCCCCGGAACAGCTGGTTCTGGAAGAACAGGCAGACCTGCCGGGGGCGGGGTGCAGCTCAGCGCTGGGCAGCCCCTGCCCTGCTCAGGAGCTGTCCCCGTGGGGCGCGCTGGGCGCCTCGGCGCGAGACAGGCCCCTACGGCATTCCGTGAAGCCCCTCCCCAGGGCGGGCGACCCCCTCCCAGGGCTCCTCTCCCCGTCCCCTGAGCTGTGAGGGGGGATCTTGTAAATGTCTCCCTGCGTCACCACGTGACCAGGAAAGACGAGGAAAAAGAGCCGCTCCACAACCACGCCCATACGACCTACTGATGGAAACGTACACACGCATGTATGTATGTAGTGTAAATAAACATATACCATATCATAGTTGTGAGACAACTTAAATATACGTAAACCACATATATACATATATATATATATATATGACCCGGAGAAAATCCACCACGCTGCCAGCAGCAGACGTCTCGGGGGCTGAGAGGCAGTG
This sequence comes from Balaenoptera ricei, assembly GCF_028023285.1. Taxonomy (NCBI): domain Eukaryota; kingdom Metazoa; phylum Chordata; class Mammalia; order Artiodactyla; family Balaenopteridae; genus Balaenoptera; species Balaenoptera ricei. The sequence continues at coordinate 186,705,049 of NC_082640.1, read as the reverse complement.
ACTGTTTCCTGCTGCCTTCTCTGTTTTCCCATGTTCTCTACGGTGACGGTGTACCTCATGTTCAAGGGGAAAGACAGATCTTTAAAGCCTGCCAGACGCCCCCGCGTGTGTCCCCCTGAGCACCACACCCCGAGCCCCGGGCCTGGGTCCCCAGGAGCACGCAGGCAGGAGGGAGGAGGCGGTACCTCGGGGATCACGTACTGGCCGGCCAGCAGCAGGGCACCCAGCAGGTTCTCACGGCCGTCGTTCCACAGGGCATGGATGGGCACCTGGGGGAGAGGCCACGAAGAGGAGAGGGGCTGAGGCTCCGGCAGCGTAGGAGGGACTCAGTGCGGAGCCCGGGCAGGGTCCAGGAGAGGCGGCAGGCAGGCTCGGGGCGGTGGGGACCGCTGCTCGGGGAGCTGCCCCTGCTGGCCATGCCAGTCTGGCCCGCACCCCAGCGCCCTCTGCTCCCCGCAGGCCCCAGTGCCCGCTGCCGGAGGCCGGCCGATGGGCTCCTGCCCAGGGACCCGCCACTGCCCAGCCCAGCTCCCTGGCCCCGGGGCACAGAGGCCCTGCTCCCTCACTGCCCCGGCCAGTTCTGGACCGGGTGGGCAGAGGGTGGCCAAGAGCTGACCGTGGGTGGACGCGATGGCCAGAAGCCTCACGCGGGGCCTCCGAGCACCGGGTCCCAGACCTGCTCCCGTGTCTACGTGGTGACCAATGTCCCCAGGGCTGACTCTGACCCGTACCCAGATCCCCACCACTCCTGCCCTGGAAGGCAACAAAGGGCTGGACTGCTGCGGGGTGTGCAGACGGGCCGGCTGGGCAGGCGTGGGCCCAGGGCCTCCAGAGGAAGAGCCCTGGCCTGGGGCCACAGTCCTGGGTCCTCATAAGGGGTGTGGCAGCGGACCAGCAGCCCCGGGCCTTGAGCCTCAGTCTCCCCTGAGTTATAACAGGGACGCTCCGTCCGGGCCAGCGCGGGGGTTACAAGAGCACAAGCGCGATCCTTCCCGGGGCCAGCAGTGCTCATAATCCTGCCCTTCATCCCTTGGGGGAGGCCTGATGGCGACCTACACCCAGGGGCTCAGGAGGGTCTGGGAAGAGCCAGGGTCAGCCTGCACCCCATCCCTCCACTCGAGCTCCGAGTGGGACGTGCTCGGCAGCAGTGGGGTGTGTGCGGTGCGGCCCTGGGCCTCCCCTGAGTGGGGCCGCCCCACTGTGACACCCGCAGGGACCGTGGACAGAGCAGGGCAGGCAGCTGGGTCGGCACCTGGCCACGGGATTTCCTGACCTCTGACCCGGGTAAGGCTCTCCAGGGCCTTGGGGAGGGCTGGCCCGATGGCGCCACCGCAGGCAGCCTCTGACGCAGGCCCTGATGGGGGTCCAGGCTTCCCCCACCACTCCCCTTCAAATCCAGCAGTTTTCTAGAATATTCCACCTGTTGGCTTTGGGGGTTGTGCTGGGTCAGGGTGAGAGAGGAGGGGGTAGTATGTGCCCAGGTGCCCAGGGATGGCATCAGTGGGAACCACAGTGGGAAGAGGAGGACAGCGACAAAGGGAGGGCAGCTGGACAAGGCTGGCAGCAGGCTGTGGACCCACCCCCGGGGTGGCAGGGCTGGCACCAGGCAGGACCAGGGCATTGACCAGCGCCGGCCGGCTCAGGCAGCGCAGGAACCAGCCCGGGGAGCTGCCGGACCGAGCAAGGAGCCCGGGGACCCGCCTGGGCCCCCAGCAGCGCTGAACTGCCCTGTGGCCTCAGGAAGGCCCTGACCTTATGCCCACTGGGCAGCCCGGGGTGTTACCTGGGCACCAGTGAGGATGACAGTTTTCTGCAGGTTTTCCAGCATGAAGGAGAGCACGGAGGCGGCGAAGGCCATGGTGTCGGTGCCATGGATGACCACAAAGGCGTGGTACTGCCCGTAGTGTCTCTGCAGGAGGGGCGGCGAGCTCAGGCAGGCCTGGCCTCCGGGGCCACCAGGAAAAGGAAGGTAAGGGCCCCACGTGCAGCTGGAGGGACCCGGGTCACCGCTGGCCGGGGAAGCCCACTGGAAGTGGAGCTTCTGCCTGGAGTCCCGGCGCCCGTGCTCTCCTCGCACCCAGGACAGTCTTCTCCCGTCCCCTCGGGCCTCCCCGCGACACCCCCCGCCCACGAGAGAACTCAGGTCGGGGTCTCTGAACACTCTTATCTGAGGATGGGAAGGTCCCCCCCGTGCAATGCCCGGTCTGGGCTCCCGAGCGCACTGGTCAGCTCGGTGTTCCTGGAGGGCCCCTTGCTCCGTGACCACTGCCCCTGGGGCAGCAGGGGCTGCGGGGTGAGCAAGCCCACCAGCCTCTTGGTCCAGTGGGAGGGCCAGGCGCGGACACAAGCGATGGGCACAAGGCACAGCCAGTGCTGGGAGCTGGATGTGACATGGGAGGTGGGAAGGATGCCGCCTCCAGGCACACAGGCCACCTCTGCAGGGATGCACCCCCGGCCACCGCCTCCTAGCGGGCAGCCACGGCTGGGCCTCAGTGGGCAGCTGGCCCGGGTTGTGGTTGCGAGGGGCACGGTCCCGGGAGACAAGGGGGCGTCAGGGGACCATCCCTCGTGGCCCATTGAGAGACCAAGCCAGGCTGGGCCCGTAGCTGCAGGTGAGCCGAGCCACGTGGCGGGCTGGGGCGCCCTCTGCTGGCCACACAGTGAATCTGCGCGCGGCTGGCTTCTGCAGCCAGGACAGCAGTCCTAGGCGTTCAGAGAAGCGGTCAGGCCCCAACCGTAGGATGCTGCGGGCCACAGAGCAGGGAGACTGCCCCAGATCACGGCTACGGACATTCAGAGACACAAGGGCCGGGCCCAGGGCCTCACGCGGCCCCAGGCGCTCACCGTGAGAGGGGTGAGGCCCCGGAAGCCGCTCTGCCCCAGCAGAACGAGCCAAGTGTGGAACTGGGGCCAGCGCCCAGCTGCCAGGAAGGGGCAGGCTGTGTGACAAGCCTCTCTGCGGGCAGCGGGCTTTCTTAAGGGAGGAGGGTGAGAAATGGGCCTGGCGGGGGCCAGGCTTGGGCAGGAATGGGGGCTGGCGCTGGTGGCCTGGGGAGGACGGGGAAGAAAGCTGATGGCGGGCGGCTCGGGCTGCAGGTAAGGCGTCCACACTGTGTGTAAACCACGAGGCCCGTGCAGGCTCCGTGCCCTTCTGTGGGCCCGAAATCCACGAAGACTATACGGTCTAGGGTGGGCGTGGGCACGGGGTGGACAGAGCAGGCGTGGGCCAGGCATGAAGTCTGCAGGGAAGCGCTGCACGTCTCGGCCCAGGACACCAACTGGGACAAACTGACGGAACAAATCGAGACGGCCACCCAGGCCACTTCCTCGCCGGGAAAGCGGACGTGGCCCTCGATGCCCACCCTCACGGGTGCAGGTAAAAGGGCCTCGGGAGCCTTGCAGCTGAGGTGCAACCCACTTGGCTCCTGGCCCCAGCCCCGCCCACACTCCCCCGTCACCTCACCTCGATGATCTGGGCGATCTGAACCCACTCGGTGATGGTCATGTCACTGGAGTCGAAGAGAGGCTGGCACTCCAGCACCGTGTACATGACCCTCTGGTCGGGGCAGGCGGGGCTGGCGGGCCTGCAGGAGGTGGAAAGCAGGCTCGCACTCTGCGCCCGCTCGCGCGGCGGCCCCGCTCCCTTCTGCCCAGCCAGGCCCCCGCACCCAGGGCCGTGGCCGCGGGCTCTGCATCCCCACCGGCTCCCTTCCACTCGAGGCCCCAGGAGCAAGGACCGTGGTCCCCGGGAGGGGCCGAGGACAGGCCAGGCCAGGTTGCTCCAGAGCAGTGTCCCCTCCCCTCGGTGAGCCAGGACGACCCTGGGAGGAGGGCTGCTGGCAGGAGGGAGGTCAGCGACCGCGAGGGCAACTCCCCGCTCAGCCGGCCAGCAGTGAAGAGCACCGGGCAGCCCGGGCCACGAACTGGGAAACAGAGGGACCTTCACGAGGAGGGGGCACCTGGGGCCAGCGCTTGCCTCTCCTGACGGGCTTGAGTCCCCACGGGTCTCCCTTGAAAGGGGGCTGTAGTCAGTTCTAGAGCCATCAAAGCGGGAGCCCGCGGGGCCGGCATCCTCTAGCAGCTCACCATGGACACACCAAGAAGCCACAGCCTGGCAGGGGCCAGTCTCAGGGTGCCCCCCACCCCATGACAGCTGGCCACGGTCCCCGGCCGGGACCCCAGAGGAGCCGACACTCACGGCAGCACTAAGGTGTCCTCGGGGAGCCCACAGGCCCGGGCGTGGCCCTCGTCGTGGAGCATGGGCAGCGTCCTCAGAACCGCGGCCAGGCCCCTCCCAGGGACGAGCACTGCAGGCGGAGTGGCGCGGGGAGGCGGGGTCAGAGGCGGGTGGCCACACCCCCAGCACCGCCCCCCTCCCTCCTCACTGGGGGCCAGGCCCCGCAGGGGTGGGGGGCTGGGAGCTGGCTGGGTGAGCTCTGGCCCGCAGGGAAGTCAGAGGCTGGGCAGACGGGCCTGCAGCTGCCCCGGGCCCTGGCAAGGATGGGCAGCTGCCCCGTGTCGGGACTGCTACTCTCACCCAGACAGCCCCGGGGCTCTGCCACCGAGGCTCAGGGGGCCCTGGCCCTCTCACAACTCGGACACACGTGCCCACTCTTCTTTCCCCCCTTCCCAGAACGTCCACACTGCTCTGCCCATGGACACGCTGTTGGCTCTGCCTGGAAGTCCTCTGCTCCTTTCCGCTTCTCACCCGGCAGGTGCTTCATCCCAGCTCAGGATACCACTTCCAGGAAGCCCTCCTTGATGTCCAGATGCTGGTGCCACTCCCACACGCTCCCCGTTACCCTTTCTCCCTACCTGGACTGTGTGTGACACCTTCAGGGTCCAGCCCAGGCCCTCTGCCTGCAGCCTCCATGTCCAGAAACCTGCATCTAAGGAGGCACTGGGCAGAAATGGTGTGTGTTCTAAGAAAACCCTAAGAAGTCACAACTGTTTCCTGGAAACAAACAACTCCTCAGCAAAGGCTCCCAGAAGAACCTTTGCACTGGGGCCCTGGCTTTTTGTCCCACCCTGTTCCCTGCAAGCTCCGTGACCTTGGGCAAGTCGGCTAAACTTCTCCGGGCATATGCACCCCTCACTGAGGTTCTGTTGGGCATCTCCCACGTGCCTGGCTGTCGAACACCTGGACACAGGCGAGAACAGCAGGGTCCCCCCTCGAGAAGCACCCTTGGCTGAAACATGTAAGACCTTCAGGACCAGGGTCAGTGGTCACCCTGGGCGACGATATTGCTCCCAGCCTTCACCCTCTGCCCGGTGTATCAGTCTCCCGCTGCTGCGTAATAAACTGCCCCAAGTAAATCCCAGGCCCAGCTCGTGCCAACCCCCAGTGAACACAGTTGCATTGGCCCAAGGATGTTCGTGGTACCGTCTCCCCAGCCAGAGAAGGAGACCCAAGGGGGAGCACCTTGAACAGCCCCCCCACCCAGGAAGCACCCTTTAGGGGCTCCATATGCTTTGCTGCAGGAGTGACAGGGCTCAGTAGACAGAGGGGACATCCGTATGTGACTGCCAGCCCGGCCACCCTCCCGAGATGCCTGAAGTGTGACCAGGCACACACCTGCCTCCACAAAGGTCTGGACTCGCCAGCCCTGACGGCAAGGAGGCCCGAACTCCAGACCCTGGGCGTTGAGGGAGGCTCAGGGCCGCCCACCCTTCTGCGGCAGGCCCCCAAAGGTGTGCCCTCCTGACCCCCAGGACCTGAAATGCGAAGTCTTTGCAGCCGTGACTGAGTTAGGGTCCTGGGATGATGAGATGATGCTGGCTTATGCGGGTGGGTGCTGAGTGCCACCACACGCATCCTTATAAGACAGAGGCAGAAGAGAGCTGACACCCAGACAAGGCCGTGTAAGGACAGAGCAGAGACACGAACACAGCGGCCTGCAGGATGGAGCACCTCCCGAGAGATGCTTCTGCTGCTCTAGGCCCCCGTTTGTGGCCATGGGTCAGGGCGGCCGCAGGAAGCCCGCACGCCACTCTTCACTCCAGCTGCCCTCCCAGTGGGTGGCACTGGGGTGTCCATGTAAACCTGGGGATCCACTGACGGGGCAGGTGATGTGCACGGTCACCTCCACCCAGAGCGAGGCTATTGCTAGTGGACGGTGGGGCACTGGCTTCCGGAGACACTCCACGCCTCGGGGCGGCAGGAAGGTGCAGGGCCAGCGAGCCCCACACAGCCCAGACCCTGGTGTCCCCGCCTGGGGAGCGTGTGGGTGGGCAGGCAAAACCAGCCCAAGAAAAGGCTAAACCCTCCTTCTGTTCTATTCGCTCTGTGCAAAATTCTGCCAACACATCATCACACGAAGCAGCCAAAAGTGTGGGGAAAACAGCCTTGAGGGAGGGTCAGGAAGTCAACGAACAAAAAATATTTTTCTGGGATTTGTAATGTTCTTGGCTTTTAAGAACTAGCAGTTTGTTGTGATTTCCTTCGTCATTCTAAATAAACACCTGTCCCCCCAAAAAAACAAAAAAAGGGGACTTCCCTGGCAATCCAGGGGTTAAGGCTTCCACTGCAGGGAGCGTGGGTTCGATCCCTGGTCAGGGAACTAAGATCCCACGTGCTGCGTGCTGCGTGCTGCAGCCAAAAAAAGTAACAACGAAACAAACAAACAAATAAATAAACACCTGCTTTATCATCTAATTCTGATTTTGTAAATTGTATTCTCTCTCTTAGCACGGGCCGCCAAGCTTCAGGCCCTACAAAAGCAGAAGCCACCCTGCCGGGGCCCTGTCCCCAGGCCGTGCAGGCAGGGAGCTGACTCACTGGCAGCGGCCCCACCAGACACACTCATCTGTAAGGGCCGTCCCAGGACAGCCGTCCCCGGACAGCTCAGGCTATAAAACGGTGAACTTGAGAGCGTGTGGCAACGTGCTCAGGAAGGGGGTCTAGGCCAAGGGCACAAGAAGCCATGGACGTCACCCCTGCGGATGAGGCTTGGCTGCCAGGCCCTCCGGTGGCCTCCTGGGATGTCCTGGCACCTTCAGCTGCCAGGCTCCGAGGCGCTACTCACCCTGCCACCCCCGCCAGGAGCCAGGCCCACGAGGCACGCCCAGGGCGTCAGGGCCCCTCAGCCGTCATGCTGCTCGGCCTTGGGCTTGGGGTTATCGGCTCATGTGGGATTCACGATGTCCCTTGACCAGTGACATCGTCCCCGAACTCAGAGAGGGGATGGGTGAGGGGCGTCCCTAGCTGCCACGGCCTCTGCCCTCCCCTCGCCGTCCTGACCTTTGGCAGGGCTCACGTGTGGGGCGTCGAGTGCCCTGCAGGCCACTGTTTACCAGCAGGCGCAGAAAGGCTCCCAACGGCGACAATCCAAACAGCTTTGCTGTGGCCGCCCCTCGCCGCCCCTCACCGCCCCCGCCTGGGCCGGAGCCCACATCAGCAGTGCCAGGCGAGTTAATCATTGACGCCCTCCGGATCAGAATTCCCGGGCAGGAAGGGCCTGGAGTGTCTGCGTCCCCCCAGCCCCCAGCCGGGCTCAGAGAGGACAGAGGCCAGCAGAGCGCGGCGGCCCAGCGGGCCCAGGCCTGGTTCCTCCATCCATGTGGCTCCTTCCCCAGCCTGGGGTGCTGTCCTGAGGTCTCTTGGATGGCTCCTGCCTGTCTGGAAGGCGCTCCCACCGTACCCCATCTTTCTAGAGTCAGTCTCCAGGTCACCTTCCAGACGTGGGAGTTTACATCCTCCCTGGAAAATGCAGCGCCTGGGAGAGTGAGCCTAAGGGGCCCCGGGGAGCTGGGGGGGCTGTGAGGGGACACGACGCAGTGCAGGTGGGATCCAGGTCAGAGCCTGCAGCCTGGACCCTGGAGAACAATGAGTCGAGCTAGTGGAATCTCAGCAATCACAGTTGGCCAGGTGCCAAGCCTGGAGGGGCAGCGACAGGGGTGGGACGGGGCCCCAGACAGTCCAGGGATGCAGACAGGGCCGGCCACTCCCCTCTCTCTGCCCCAGGCCTGGGGCAGCCCGGGAGGAGCAGCTGGGGGGAAGGGGGTGAGGGGGTGTGGAAACCACGCTCCGCACCCCTGAGCCCCTCCAGGACAGGGCTCTACGGGGGTCTGAGTCCTGGAGCCCAGCACGGAGTGGGCCTCAAGAGACGTCTGTGAATTGGCAGCCGGGGTCGGGGGGTGGCACGAACAGGCCCCGAGGACCCAGAAGCAGTTGCTGGAGCGAGAAAGTGCTAGTGGCATCTGGGTAGCTGCTTCAGTGGAAACGGTGGCCAGGAGGAGAGGGCTGGGGAAGTGGCCCCAGGACCAAGGGCAAAGGCGAACGTCCTGTTAGCACGGGGGGCGGCGGGGCGGAGGCGGGGCAGCTCTGGCAAGGCCCCCGCTATGGGGCTGGCAGAGGATCTGAGTAGGGGGACACTCCAGGGCCAGGTGTGAGGTTGCCCTGGGTGTGAGGACAGCCCGGACAGGCACCTGGGGCCAAGGAGGGAGCCCAGGGGGGCCTGTGTGGAGGGCACAGACAGTGTCCGCTCTCCCGGGAGTGCTGGAACATTCTGGAGGTGTGTGCAGTCCTCTTCCCACCCCTGCAGGGCCCCAGGCTCCCCAAACCCGGTCCCTGCCCGAAGGTGCTCTGCCCGGCCTGGGGGCACCCCTGCCCCAGCGGCCCGCAGAGCTCAGCGCCCGGCCCAGCAGTCACCTCCTCGCGGACCGACTCAGGCCAATGTCACAGGGGCAGAGAAACGAAACGCCCAACCTGCCCGGACTCCTCGTGCACGTGAACACTTCCCAAAGGTGTCTGGTGCCCGCTGCCCGGCCGAGCCCGGGCTGGGAACAGCGGGGAACGGCTGGGGTCGCCTTGCAGCCGCTCGGTGGTCCCGAGTGAGGGGCCTCGGCAGACTCTGAACACCTGCCCACCGGCTTGTCTGTGCGGGGAAGGGCGCTCAGACAGACGCCACGGTGGTCGAGGCTCGGCCCCGGGAGGAGCCGGCGACAGTGCGGGGGAGAGGCTGTGCCCCCGGGGGGGCTGACCGCCCACCGGGAGCGGCGGGGTCAGGTGCGCGGCACCGCGGGGCCTGGCGACCCCCGACAGGTCAGAGGGTGCGCGGACGACCCCCACCCCAGCCCCGGTGCCCGGACGCCGGCACCCACTCACCGCCGCGCTCGCTCCGCATGCCGATGGTGCCGCCGGTGTAGATGGCCAGGAGCCGCCGCTCGGGCCCCGTCGCGCGCGCCATGCCCGTGAGCCAGGGGACCGGGGACCGGGGGGACTGACGGAGGCGGCGGGGCGCGCAGAGGGCAGCCGGGGGGAGGGGCGGAGCCTGCCAGGGGCGGGGCGGGGGAGGGCGGGACCTGCGGGGGGTGTGGAGGGACCTGCCTGGGGGCGGATACTCGCCGGAGGGTTGGGGCCTGTCCCAGGATGGGGGGAGGGGGGAGGGGGGAGGGGCGGGGCGGGTCCGGCCCCGGGTTGGGGGATCGGGGACAGGTCCCGACCCATCTCAGGCGATCCGATTTCAGTGCAGCGGGCCGGGGCGTTTCGAGTAGCTGTGAATTGTGGCTCAAAGGCCAGGTGCCTCACGGACGGCGGTGCCAGAGGACCCCCCATGCGGAGCGGGGTCGCCCTCCCCTCCCAGGCAGTCCCCCCAGGCCCCGGCGCTCCAGCAGATCCAGCACTGTTGACCATGCCCTCGGTGTCCAGTGTCTGGGATGGTGGGGGCAGGCAGAGACCCCAGCCGGCCCACTCACACCGTCCAGAAGGGCCCGAGGGGACCCCCTCCAGGGCTAGATAGAGCCCACCACCTTCAGTCCCAGGAGAGCCTACGGAGGGAAGGGAAGGGGGATGCAGGGTACCGGGAGGAACAAGCTGCAGGCTTCATCTCAGATGCACTGAGTCCGTGTTTCCCTCCCTGGGTGCCAGCACAGCAAGGCCCTGTACCCTGACTGGCGGCGGTGGCGGGCTGAGGGAACGACAGGGACCACGACGTGGTTTGCTGGAAAACTGATTCCTCTCCAGAGAGAGCCCTTCCCGTACTTGATTTTGATTCCATGGAAGTGATGAAATAAAATTCCTATTTTCTGGGCTTCCCTGGTGGCGCAGCGGTTGAGAGTCTGCCTGCCAATGCAGGGGACACAGGTTCGAGCCCTGGTCTGGGAAGATCCCACATGCCGCGGAGCAACTGGGCCCGTGAGCCACAACTACTGAGCCTGCACGTCTGGAGCCTGTGCTCCGCAACAAAAGAGGCCGCGATAGTGAGAGGCCCGTGCACCACGATGAAGAGTGGCCCCCGCTCGCCGCAACTAGAGAAAGCCCTCGCACAGAAACGAAGACCCAACACAGCCAATAATTAATTAATTAATTAATTAATTAATTTTTTAAAAAAATGTCTCAAAAGGGTCTCCATACTCAAAATGTGGGGAGCCTGTCCCACTGGAGGGAGATGTCCTCTGCGACCCTCACCTCCCTAAAAAAAAAAAAAAATTCCTATTTTCTGGCAAGACAAGGGTAAAAATAATTCTGGCCTTAAGGGAACAAAATCTTCCTAAGAGGAACTTGCTTTTCTCCTATGCCTTTCAGATGTAAGTGTTCTACCTGGTCCTCTCTGGGAACTCTTATCCAGGCCGTCTTCTAAAAATGCAAATTTCAGGACGGTAACTCTTAACCTAAGAAAAAACAAGAGGGAGGGGAGGGATAGGTAATTTGGAACTTGACTTGTCAAGGACAGATACAAATGTCTTCTCCCTGTATATTAGTAAAAAGGGTTTAGCCATCTAAACAGGTGACCTTGATTTGTTCCATCTGCCAGAAACCCAATTTGAAGCCAACCCCTTTTGTAACTGATGAGATTTTTTGCGGGGGTAACTTTACCTTTTATTATTATTTTTTTTATTGCAGTATAGTTGATGTAGATACTTACTATATGTTATAGGTGTACAATATAGTGATTCACAGTTTTTAAAAGTTATGCTCTATTTATAGTTATGTGAAACAAAATTCATATTTTATGGCAAGACAAGAAAAATTTGAACATAAAACCTCTTCTCTGCCCTTTGGCCTCCTCACTCCCCGCACCGTGCATTGTGTGTCTGCATTAGGCACCGACCAGACCTCCCCCTCCCCCATCAGCAGGAATACCTGCTCAACCATAAAGAGGAACTTTCTCCCAGCATCGACAAGACAACTCCTCAAATGGTAACATTGCTTCTTGATCTTGTAAGGGGTCACATGACTCACCAGGATGACGCTTAGATCTGGATTATGTAAATTGTCAATAATACGTCATTTGATGTATAGCCTCCTGTCTCAAAAAATTTATACAACTGTGCCTTGACTTCTAATGGGCAGAAGAGTTCTCAGAGCTTTCTGAGATGCTCTTCCCAGGTTAGAGTCCTCAAATTTGGCTCAAATAAAATTTTCCATTTCTTTCTTAGATCAACTGATTGCTTTTTCATTGACAGTTATTATAAAATATTGGCTATATTCCCTGTGTTGTATGTAACTGATGGATTTTGTACTATTGTACCTGATTCATGGATGAACTTTTGGAATGGGAACTATGGGGTCTCTGTGTCTGTTTGCGTGTTGTATCTATATATATATGTGTGTGTGTGTTGTAGATGTGTGGTGTTGCCAAATTTAACTAGTAAAACAGCTCTATTTAACTGGCTTAAAGGGCATTAAGCGGTTCTATAAACACTCAAAAATATAAAATAAACTAACCCAAATGAATTTCAGGATCACGTTATCCAGATTAATTTTTAATGAATGAAAACAAGCTCAAGTTTGTTGGTTTAATTAATATAGACATGTCTTTTAGGGTCATCAACATTAAGTATAATACTTTTATTATACCCAGGTTTACTAAAAGTCAAATAAGATCTTATTCCTGTTGGGACTTCCCTGGTGGCATAGTGGTTAAGAATCCGCCTGCCAATGCTGGGGACACGGGTTCAAGCCCTGATCCGGGAAGATCCCACACGCCGCGGAGCGACTAAGCCCTTGTGTCACAACTACTGAGCCTGCACTCTAGAGACCGCGAGCCACAACTACTGAGCCTGCGTGCCACAACTACTGAAGCACGCGCACCTAGAGCCTGTGCTCCGCAACAAGAGAAGCCACCGCAGTGAGAAGCCCGTGCACCGCAACGAAGACTAGCCCCCACTCGCCACAACTAGAGAAGGCCCGCTCGCAGCAACAAAGACCCAATGCAGCCAAAAATAAATAAATTTTTTTAAAAAATTTAGTTCCTTTAAAAACAAAAATCTTATTCCTGTTGCAAAATTTGTCAGCAAGAAAAATAACTTGATATGATGAAACTTTTAAGTAAATTAAATGTAAATAAGAGTTTCTAGGTGAATTCTTTAGGAATAAGTATGTCTTAGGACTGTCTACTTAAAAATAGTTTCTCCAGATTTTTGGTAACTTGAAACTGCTAAATTTGATGGGAATTCATTGAATATCCATATCATTTCCAAATAAGATACTGAAACATTCATTGCTAAACAAGTCTAAGTTTACCTACTTTTGTCTTTTTTTTTTAATTTATTTATTTTATTTTTGGCTGCATTAGGTCTTCATTGCTGCACATGGGCTTTCTCTAGTTGAGGCGAGCAGAGGCTACTCTTCATTGCGGTGGGTGGGCTTCTCATTGCAGTGGCTTCTCTTGTTGCGGAGCACAGGCTCTAGGCGCACGGGCTTCAGTAGTCGTGGCTCGTGGGCTCTAGAACGCAGGCTCAGTAGTTGTGGCGCATGGGCTTAGTTGCTCCGCGGCATGTGGGATCTTTCTGGACCAGGGCTCGAACCCGTGTCCTCTGAATTGGCAGGTGGATTCTTAACACTTGCACCACCAGGAAAGTCCTTACTTTTGTCTTCTTATTAGAGAAAAACTAAAGATGTTTTGTTCATTGGACAGGTCTTGTATCCCACTGAGGAAAGAAATTAGTTTCTAGACTATGTTCTTAAATTTGCCAATCAGGAAATGCTGGTATGATAAATATTTCATAATTAACTTCTTCTTGGTTTTCACTAAGGTTTTTTAAGGTTTTAAAACTAAGGTTAAAATTGTAATTAAAATATGTAATTAAAAATTAATAAGGAAAGCACTACTGTATGCAAGGCAGAAGAAGGTAAAAGAAATGGAAATGTGTTTTTGTAAGGGAAAAGAAAGTAATTTTGTCCTAAAGCTGGTTATTTCTAAATGGTAAAGAAAATAAAGCACAAATTAATATGGATATAGAAAGTTGTAGAAGGTTTGCGGGGGGAAAAAAAGATCTTTAGAAGGGAATTCTAGGGACTTCCTTGGTGGTCCAGTGGTTAAGAATCCACCTTCCAATGCAGGGGACGCAGGTTCGATCGCTGATCAGAGAACTAAGATCCCACATGCCGCAGAGCAAGTAAGCCCACGTGCCACAACTACTGAGCCCGTGTGCTCTGGAGCCCCAGTGCCACAACTAGAGAGGAGCCCACGCACCACAACGAAGAACCCACGCACCGCAATGAAAGATCCTGCATGCCGCAACAAAGATCCCGTGTACCACAACTAAGACCAGATGCAGCCAAATAAATAATTAATTAATTAATTTTTAAAAATAAAAAAAATAAAGGAATTCTACAGTGGTCAGGACTAAGATTAGATTGAATTTGAGTAAATGAATTTTGTTATTAAAAATAAGCTGGTGGAAAAAAAAAAAAAATAAGCTGGTGGGAATTCCCTGGTGGTTCAGTGGTTAGGACGTGGCACTCTCACTGCTGGGGCCGTGGGTTCAATCCCCGCTTGGGGAACTAAGACCCGCAAGCTGTGCGGCGAGAAAAAGAAGAAAAAAAAAAGGCTGGCGCAAAAATGGAGTATGATTTTCTCTTTGTTAAGAGAACGAAGTTTTCTTAGAATATCAATCTGCTTTTGATAACAGATTGTAAAGTTCCTTTACCTTTTAATTAATCTATTGTACCTTTATGTATATGCCTTTGAAATCTTTTATTGTCACTTGGTTAAGTGAATAAGTATTGTTTCACAGAGACCTATGATCCTATTTGACCAAGGGTTTTTAAAGACTTTTTGATATTTTTGACAAAGATCAAATTCTAATTGAAGTTTGTCTGACCTCTGACTAACTTTGAGGTTTCCCAAGGGCCCCCAGAACACCTCAAGAGAATTGTTTGCTCTTCTTATCAAAGAAGCGTATTAAACTAATTAGGCTTATTTGGTATGTTAAATAACAAGGGAAGCATCATCAAATGAGTGATAAACCTTCTTAGGTTATATTGTTTGCGTAAATTTTATTAAAACAGATAGTCTAGAAATTATACGGGGATGTCCCTGGTGGTGCAGGGGTTAAGAATCCGCCTGCCAATGCAGGGGACACAGGTTCAAGCCCTGGTCCGGGAAGATCCCACATGCTGCGGAGCAACTAAGCCCGTGCGCCACAACTACTGAGCCTGTACTCTAGAACCCACGAGCCACAACTACTGAGACCACGTGCCACAAGTACTGAAGCCCGCACACTTAGAGCCTGTGCTCCTAAACAAAGACAAGCCAACCCAATGAGAAGCCCGCACACTGCAACGAAGAGTAGCCCCTGCTCACCGCAACTAGAGAGAGCCCACGTGCAGCAACGAAGACCCAACGCAGCCAAAATATAAATAAATAATAAATATTTATTTTAAAAAAAGAAATTATATGGAACTCCTAAAAATTGGGTATATCCTGATAAAATGTTATCAGTTATAATTCTAGTTAACATCTTAAAATGTTGTAAGTCACAACAGTAACCAGGTTTGTCAATTGCATTGTAATCAGATCTTTAACCATGCCTTTTAAAGTCTTTTGTCATTTATAGATAGTTATTGTTTTACTCAGATGCTTTTGCAAAAATGCTCCATCTTCAAGAAGATTCATATAAAGGACTTTTGGACAAGTACAGGTTTCTGATCCTTTTCAGGTCATACTGCTGAGCTGGGTAAGAAATTAAAGAATTCTTTAACCTGGTGACTTCATAAAGCTGTTAAAAGAAGATTAAGGATTAGTCACATAGACTGAGCAACCTGATGAGTATGGTTATAATTTTTTGGGTTTTTGTCTGGAATATTACTGGTTTTTAATCTGTGTTTTCCAGATATAAGGAAACCCTTCCCCTTAAGCTACTTATGACTTAAATTTGGTAAATTATACCTTTGTAATTAGAACTGAAACATTTATCTTTTCTCTCTACCTGATCCCTCCAGAAACTGGAAACTCTTAAGTTCCCAGCAGCCTTTCCAGGTGAACAAGGAAGGCCACCTCCTGACAGGTGCAAGAATCTCAAGATATTTGTGGGACCTCTAGAAGAAAGGAATCCACCCAAATCTATAGCTATTACAGGCAGAATCTGATGACAAGACCTTGGCATGGCTTTCCTGGCCTTGAGAGGTCTTTTAAAAGTTCAATTTGAGATTCTTTATAAAAAGTTCCAGCACAGCCATATTGTAAGAACCCGTATGATCAATTACACTTATGGAAATAATCAGGCCAAGTTTATGGAAACCAGACTTATTTTGCAAATTAATTAGTCTTAATTTGGTTATATCTGGTAGAAATGAAGGTAACTTTAGAAAGAAAAATATTACATTTCAGTGAACATTAAGTTCTAGTGTTGTTGTCTTTAAGGGTGTTTTTGTTTTTGTTTTGTATTTACTACATAAGAATCACTTCGCAGATGGCTCCTTGTTGCTATGTTACATTAACGTAAAGTTTAACTGAATTATATTAAAAGGACATTCTAAGTTTGTTTCTGAATCTTATCACAATAATCTATCTTTGGATGAAGATCGGATGCCCCATGAACTTCGATCAGGAGATTACGCATACTGGAAAAGGCATCAGATAAAGGATTCTTTACAGCCAGGTTGGAAGGGACCCATCAGTGCTCCTCTCTTGAATGGACTGCAGCTCCTGTTTCTGACACGCTACTTCAACTAACTAAGACCAGCACTACCAGACCAGCATGAGAAGACAACAAACATCTGAAGTAGACGCCTGACCCAAGATGGTATGCAAGACCAGGCTTGTATACCAATTACTTTGATAATTGTTCACACTTTTGCTTATGAACCCAATGTACTTCTCCCTTGGGCTCAAGGTCACCTATGGGTAGTTTTGGAGACAGTCCCTGCTGATCTGCCTGTAATGTGAGCACAACAGGTTTGATCAATTTTCCAATGGTATGACCATTTGGTGGCAATATTTGTTCCTTCACTTGGAATAGAATATAACATTAACCACAGATGCTTTAACAAAATTTACTCAGCAAGCTTTGAATGGTAGTAATCAAGCCATTAGCTTGCTTGATTCAGAAGTCTTCATGATGAGAAAATCAGTCCTGCAGAATCATATAGCCCTAAATATTCTCTAACTGCTTTCCAAGAGGGAACTTGTGTTATGACACATACTGAATATTGGGTTTTTATACCTGATGAGTCTTCTAACATAACTCATCTTAAGATACATATGAAGAATCAAATTTCAGCTCTGAAGAATCCTCTTCCCAATTTAGGGGAGATACTAGGAAAATGGTATGGTTTAGCAGAATCTTTGCTTAAACCTTTACTAATGACATTGTTACTGTTATTGTCAATTTTGATTACAGTTTGTATAACATAGAAAGTGATAGTTTCTTGGGACTTCCCTGGTGGTCCAGTAGCTAAGACTCAGGGCTCCCAATGCAAGGGGCCTGGGTTTGATCCCTGGTCAGGGAACTAGATCCCGCATGCATGCCGCAACTGAGAGTTTGCATGCTGCAACTAAGAAGTCTGCATGCCGCAACTAAGACCTGGAGCAGGCTAAATAAATAAATAAATAAATATTTTTAAAAAATAAAGTGATAGGGCTCCCCTGGTGGCGCAGTGGTTGAGAATCTGCCTGCCAATGCAGGGCACACGGGTTCGAGCCCTGGTCCGGGAAGATCCCACATGCCGCGGAGCAACTGGGCCCGTGAGCCACAAATACTGAGCCTGCGCATCTGGAGCCTGTGCTCCGCAACAAGAGAGGCCACGATAGTGAGAGGCCCGCGCACCGCGATGAAGAGTGGCCCCCACTTGCCGCAACCAGCGAAAGCCCTCGCACAGAAACGAAGACCCAACACAGCCAAAAATAAATCAATTAATCAATAAATTAAAAAACCCCCAAAAACAAAAAAATAAAAATAAAAAAAATAAAGTGATAGTTTCTTGTCTTTCGGTCTGTGTATCACCTACTTCTATTAAGATGATATCTAAACAACTTGAAACTATTGCTCACACCTATAGTTCTTTATAAATTAATGAACATGCACAATGCACATGCAAGGTAAAATTGGCATAAGTCCTATTGGACAAATTGGAGTTCACCATTAGTCCTTGCCAAATATCTTACTAGTGCAACCCCTAAAGGGAAAGAAAGAACTGGGTTTACTAAGACCCAACGTTGAGGGACATGATGGACTCAGGGCAGGTAAGCAGCCGCCCTGATATTGAGGGACCAAACATTTGACCACCTAATGCTTTCTATCAAAAGATTAATGATCAAAAGGGGGAAATT
Organism: Balaenoptera ricei; assembly: GCF_028023285.1. NCBI lineage: Eukaryota > Metazoa > Chordata > Mammalia > Artiodactyla > Balaenopteridae > Balaenoptera > Balaenoptera ricei. The sequence goes on along the minus strand of NC_082640.1, from coordinate 186,687,551 downwards.
GATGAAATAAAATTCATATTTTATGGCAAGACAAGAAAAATTTAAACATAAAAATTTTCTCTGCCTGTTTGGGTTTCCTCCCTCCCCCATAGTGTGCATTGTGCATCTGCATTAACCAGACCTCCTTAGTATCCTTAGTAGATAACATTCCTTCTTAATCTTGTAAAGGTCAAAATGACCCACCACATTCTTAACTTCTTAGGAGATAAGCTTCCGTCTTAATCCTGTAAGGGGTCATGATGACCCACTACTCACTTTGAACATGCAGATCTGAATTGTGTAAACTGTCAATATGTCCTTTGACATATAACCTTTTTTCTCAAAAAAACTTACATAACTGTGTTTTGACCTCTAACAGACAGAACAGTCCTCAGAGCTTTATGAAAGATTGTCTCCCAGGTTATAATCCTCAGGTTGGTTCAAATAAAATTTTCCACCTGTTTCTTAGATTGATTGTTGATTAATTTTTTTCATTGACAGAAGTTATTTTTGATAACTGACAACAATGCAAAAGTAATTCTTGTCTACACACAAGCAAATGAACCTGTCCAGTGAGTGTTTGTGTTAATCTGCTCAGGCTGTCACAACAAAGTACCACAGACTGGGTGGTTTAAACAACAGAAGTTTATTTTCTCACAGCTCCGGAGGCTGGAAGTTCCAGGTCAAGCTGAGCAGGGTGGGTTTCTTCTGAGGCCTCTCCTTGGTGAGTGGATGGCTCTCTGCACACACATCTGTCTCTTTGAGTGAAAAAATTTCCTCTTCTTAAAAGAACACCAGTCAGATTGGATTAGGACCCACCCTAATGGCCACATTTTTAAAATTTTCACCTAATCATCTCTTTCAAGGTCCTGTCTCCAAATACAGCCAGTCACATTCTGAGATGCTGAAGAGTCAGGGCTTCACTGTGTTAATACAGGGGGAGACACAGTTCAGCCCCTCCACCCAGAAAGCCCAGTTTTGCATCTGTTTGCACATTCACATCACCGTTCCTGCTTTATATGTGTGTCTGTCATTGGGCTTCTCCCCGGAGCGGGTCCTAACACCTGCCTGGGCCCCTGCCTGTGGGGTAAGTAGACTCTTTCATACGTGCTCCTCTGTCTGTATGAGCCACAATTCACCTTGGGAAGCTGTTCCTTTACAACCCACTGGTTAACCGTAAGTCCCAGGAAACCAAGTTTGTATGTCGGGCAGGGCTTTTCTGGTGATATCCTAACAATGGCTTCTCTTCCAGGGTGTGTGACTGAATGTCATTTGCAGACACCGTCTTTAGGCAGCTCAGCTCCTCTGCCAGCCTTCTTCACTGTTCTGCTTTGATTGTATTTTTGCTTATGGTTACCTATGTCTAAACATTCTCTTACTTAACTGTTTATGTGACACGTATGTGGGTGCCTGCTGTGTGCCAGGTGCTTCTCTAGGCCCTGGGGACTCAGCCCCTGTCCGCCTGGAGCACACCTTCTAGTGGGGAGGGGCAGCAACAGACGACCCTCCCCCAGTGTCAGGTGATGACAAGTGTTGTGAGGAACAGCAGGGGGCAGAGTGACAGATGGTCCTGTTCCCAACAGGGTGGCAAGGGACAGTCTCTCTGAAGGCTGATGTTTGAGCAGAGCCTAAGCAGAGAGCAAGCATGCCAGGCCGAAAGAGGCAGGTGCCAGGGCCCCAGGCAGGCACAAGCCTGGGAGTCTGAACAATGCCCAGGAGGTCAGATGCTGGCTGAGCAGTCGTGGGGCCAGGTAAGGACCCTGGGTTTAACCCTAAATGTGACTGTCAGCCCCCAGAGGGCTGGCTGGTGCGTCTTAAGCTCTGCTGTGTGGACAGAGGCAGACAGGAGGGGTCAGGAGAGCCGCTGAGGGCTGTGCGGTCAGGGTCCTGCAGAAGGGTGACAGTGGCCGGGGAGGAAATGAGACGTGGTCATCCCGGGAGCATGTTTTGAAGCTTGGGGTGTGAAGCAAAGACAAGACTCAGGGACAACTCATGCTCGCTCTGGCAGCACATATACAAAGACTGAAACAATACAAAGAAGATTACCGTGGTCTCTGCACAAAGATGACACGCAAATTCACGAAGTGTTCCATATATTTGGGGGAATATAGCCAATATTTTGTAATAACTGTAAATGGAAAGTGACCTTTAAAATTGTATAAAAGGGACTTCCCTGGTGGCGCAGTGGTTGGGAGTCCACCTGCCAATGCAGAGGACACGGGTTCGAGCCCTGGTCCAGGAAGATCCCACATGCCGCGGAGCAGCTAGGCCTGTGCACCACAGATGCTGAGGCCCACGCGCCTAGAGTCCGTGCTCCGCAGCAAGAGAAGCTACCGCAGTGAGAGGCCTGCGCACCGCGGTGAGGAGTGGCCCCCGCTCGCCGCAGCTGGAGAGGGCTCGTGCACAGCAGTGAAGACCCAACGCAGCCAAAAATAAATAAATAAATAAATTTATTTAAAAATACAATAAAATAAAATTGTATAAAAATAAAAATCACTATAAAATTTTTTTAAAAACACACCACTGGACAATGGATTAATGCGAAAGTGGAAAACAGTGACCCATGGACCAAATCTGACCCACCACTTGGGCCAGTTCCAATAAAGTTTTTTTTTTAGTAAATTTATTTACTTATTTATTTATTTATATTTGGCTGCACTGGGTCTTTGTTGCTGCGCGTGGGCTTTCTCTAGTTGTGGCGAGTGGGGACTACTCATTGCGGTGCTCGGGCTTCTCATTGTGGTGGCTTCTCTTGTTGCGGAGCACAGGCTCTAGGCGCGTGGGCTTCAGTAGTTGTGGTGCACGGGCTTTGTTGCTCCGCGGCACATAGGATCTTCCCAGACCAGAGCCCGAACCTGTGTCCCCTGCATTGGCAGGCGGATTCTTAACCAGTGCGCCACCAGGGGAGTCCCCCAATAAAGTTTTTTTTTTTTTAACATTTTTATTGGAGGATAATTGCTTTACAATGGTGTGTTAGTTTCTGCTTTACAACAAAGTGAATCAGTTATACATATACATATATCCCCATCCCCAATAAAGTTTTATTGGAACACTAAAAAAAAACACAGGGAGGACTCAGGTTTGGACCAGAGCAGCCCCTCTGATGGAGATGTTCTTTCCCAAGTCCAGAAAGCCTGGGGCAGGAACTGGGGCCATACTGGGTGCCTTATGTTTGAGATGCCACCTGGAAAGCCCAGAGGAAACAACAGCTGTATGTTCTAGACTCAAGAGCACAGGGATGACATTTAAAGTCATGGCAACAAGGTGTCTCGGAGTGGAAGCAGGGAGACCGAGGCCCAGCCTGAGCTTGGCATTGCAGCTGTGAAGCCAGGAAAAGGGGAGAAGCCAGGAGAGTCAGGGGTGAAGGTGGGGTCCACATGCCAACACCAGGGCTTGAGTGTGTGTGTGGTGGGGGTGCCCAGACCCTGAGCAAGATGAAGGCCCTGGGCAACCTGACCCCCAGTCGTGGAGCAGAGGGGACAAACGACCCCTGGAGGGCTGCTTCAGTGCCCATCGTGCCCCTGCCGGCCGATCTGGCTCCTCCCACAGGGATTGGGCTCCCCGACTCTGTGGTTGGGGGGATGACATGTGCAGCCCTCTCCCTGGAGCGGGAGCTGTCCCCAGTCCTCTCTCTCCCCCTGGGGGCAGGGAGCTGTCCCAGACCCTCTCCCTGGAGTAAAGAGCTTCCAGGATCCTCCAAGGCTCCTCCGCTGGTCAAGCCTTGCCAGTGGTGCCCAGACTGGGAGGGGGGTTTGGAGGACCTGGGCAGGGCCATCAGTTCTCCTCAAGGTCACCCCAACCCCTGCCTTTATCTGTTTTACTTCTCAAGTTGTTCAGAGGAACTTGTTTCTTGGACCCCCAGGGATCCCTCATACCCTCTTTTCTCTCTCTCTTCCCATCCACACCCTTGCTAGAGCCAGTCCCTGCACCCGGCGCAGGGGTGCTCGTGGTCAGAACCCCTCCCGGGGCATTTATAAAATATGAGGCCCGGCCCCAGCCCAGACAGCGGGATCACGGTGGGCGAGGCGTGTCTGGGGCTTGGAAGCTCCAGGCTGGTCCCGATGCACCCACAGCCCCATCTACTTGCTCCCTGCCCACCCGGCACTCGTACCCGTCTTCCGGAGCAGGGCTCTCAAAGCGCAGCCCTGGTCTAGAGCCTCACCTGGAACTTGGAAACGCACACTTGCCAGACGGCCTGACTCAGAAACCCGGGGGTGGACCCCGACAATCTATGCTCCGATGCCCCCGCGGGGGGACAACGACGCAAGCACAAGTCTGAGAACCACAGGCCTAGACCAGGGGCCGCAAACCATGACTCAGGGGCCAAATGTGGCCCAGCTGTCCCCCCAAATGAAGCGTTACGGGGACAGTCACGTCCACACACTCATGTGCGGTGTGGGGAGCGGCCGGCGGAGAACCGGTGGCCACGTGGTAGCTGGCCTTCCGGTGGCAGATGGGGACCCCCCTCCACTCAGCCCGCCCACTGCGGCAGGCTTTCGTCCCTGGTCGTCGCCTCCGCCCTCACGGGTCTCGAGCAGCGGTCTGAGGGCCCGGCCTCTGCAGACAGACACGTGGGGACTCCATGGGGGCAGAGCAGCTGCGGGTCCTGAAGGTACGGTGGGCGCCGGGGAGGCAGCCCCCCACCAGCCCTCTGGGAAAGCACGCCCCCCTCTCGCCTGAGGCCCTGGCAGACACCGGGGGGCCACAGGCTCCCTCAGCTTCGCCCCCTTTAACAAGCCCACCCGAGGGGCCAGGCACTGCGGGACACCCTCACGAACACGACTCCTTCGGCCTGGGACGCCCCTGTGTGTCAGGTGAGAGCCCTGAGGCTCCGAGAGGCTCCCGTGGCCAGTGGGCAGCGGGCGGGCCCGTGGACAGCACGTGGGGCGGCAGCCCCTGTACGGGGGCCGCGGGCACCGGCTCAAATGGCTCAGTGCAGACTGAGGGCCGCCAGGCGGGAATGATGACATAAGGTGATTTTTAAGGCAAGAAAAGAAAAGAAAAATAAGATTTCTCTGCCGTTGGCCCCCTTCCGCGCGCCCTGGGCGTCTGCATCACACACTAACTAGACACCCCCCCACCCCACCCCACGAGACACAGGAATGCCCGCTCGCCAAAAAGGCCGTTTCCCCTGGCGCCAGCAAGGTCACTCCTTAGGAGATAACATTCCTTTCTCAATCCCGCAAGGGGTCACGATGACCCACCACTCCCCTTGCTGGACTCTGTAAAGTGTCCACACGTTACCTTGACGTGTAACCCTTTGTCTCAAAAACATATACAACTGTGCTTTGACCTCTACGGGGAGGGACAGTCCTCAGAGCTTCTGAAAGTCTGTCCCCCGCGTTAGAATCCTCAGGTTGGCTCGAATAAAATTTTCCATTTTTTCTTAGGTTGACTATGGATGAATGTTTTTGTCAACAGGAGGCTGGAGAACAGAGCAGGGAGAAGAGCCGCACCTGGGACACGGGGAGAGGCGCGGGGAGGGAGAGGCGCCGAAGAAGCCCTCCCGGTGGGGATGGGGACCGAGGAGAAGAGCGGGGCGCATCCTCGGCTAAGCCCAAATGGCCCCCCGAGCTCAGAGACCCAGCTCGGGCCTTCCTCCCCGGACGCCGCGGCTCCACACGCCCACCGTGGACACGCTCCTGCCTGGGCCCGGTCACTGCGGGGAGCGGCTGCTTCCCCCCTGGGACTCAGCCCCGGGAGGGTGGCAGCAGGCCACCCGGCATGCCCGCCAGGCCGCTGGTAACTGCACGCCAGACCCAGGCCTTGCCTCTCACGGCCTCGGGCCACTCTGAGCTGTCACAGGGCAGGCCACTGCTCCGGGGATAAAGGGCGGTGTGGAGGACGAGGGACGGGGTAGAAGGGACCCAGGGTGACCCGGGCGCCAGGCTGAGCCTTTCTGAGCCGTGCAGGGGGTGGTGTCGGGCGGCAGGGCAGGTCCCTGCGGGGATGCGGGTGTGGCTTGCAGAGAGATGCGACTCTTCCTTTCACTTGAACTCTTAGGGGCCTTTGTAGGGGGATTAATTGGCCTGATTTCGTGCTGTCATGCGGCAGGGGATGGGGAGGCCCTGGGGGGAGAAGCGGGGGAAGGGGGGGACGGCCGGTGGGCGGAGCAGTCAGAACACAGGCACATGCATCCACCAAGGTTGCCGGCTGACGTGGGTGCAGTTCAAGGCGCCCCAAAACAATGACAACGTAACTTCAGAGATCACAGGTCACCATAACAAATACGGTAATAATAATAAAGTTTGTGATACTGAGAGAATTACCAAAACGTGACATAGAGACACAAAGTGAGCAAATGCTGCTGGGAAAACAGTGCCAATGGACGTGCGCGACGCAAGGTCACCACAAAGCTTCAGCTTGTAAAAGCACACGGTATCTGCAAAGGGCAACAACGCGGCGGCGGCCTGCAGTGTCCGCCCGGGCGCTGCACTGACGTGAGTGGTCCGTGATGAGGGCGCCGCCTCTGGCCGCCTGACCCCGTTTTAGTGAGGTTTCCCTCCATGAATTTTCACACCCCTTTTGGACTAATCTGGTAACCTAGGACGCACCATGTTTCCCTGAGTTCTGTGAGCCGCTTTAGCAAATTAATTGAACCTGAGGAGGGGGTCACGGACACTCTGATCTACAGATGGTCGGTCAGAAGCCCAGGTGACAACCGAGCCTTGTGACTGGGGTCTGACGTGTGTGTGTGTGAGGTGGGGGGACCATCCTGCAGGGCTGGTCCCTGGACGTGAGGGCTGACGGGACGTCCCAGGCACCTGCTGGGGCCCAGGGATTGCTTGCTGGAGGTGAGGGGGACACACCCCGACTGGACCTGGGACAAGGAACCAGAAGGGACCAAATGGATGCTTGCACGCGAAGACGGTGCCACGCGTGTGACCAGGGGCTCTGGGACGCGTAGGCCGCTGCTGCCCTCCCTCTCCCCGGAGGGTCCGGGCGCCCTGCAGGAGCCCCACCCCTGCCCCCAGTCGAGGAGGTGTGGGGCGTGGCCGGGCCCCGGGGGAGGCTGACTGGGGGGGATCTTGGGACGCAGCCCTGCAGGGGAGGGAGGTCCAGCCCCAGGGAGACCCTGGCCAGCCCAGGGCCTCGGGGCCGGCCTGCACAGCTGTCTGGAGTCGGAGGGAAGGTGCTTTCAAGCCCTGGATGGATCGGTCACTGGCCGCACACTTCCTCTGGAGGAAAGTGTGATCTTGGGGAGCAGGGGAGGGCAGGGCTTCTTCAGCAAAAAACGTCCCCAGAGAGAACTGCCAGCCGAGGGCCCCTGCCAGCCGGAGGAGAACACCTGTCACCTTGAGGGGAAGCCCGTGGAGCATGGCGGCATCTCCTGCAGCATCCAACAGGCTGGGGAGGTCTGCTGCAGTAGAGCCTCCGAGGGAAAAATATCCTCCGCCCCGATCTCACCCCACACAGGAGTTAATCTGACATGCGTCACAAACCCAAATACAAATGCTAAAACTGTAACATTTCTAGAAGAGAACACAGAAGAATTTCTCTGTGACTTGGGGTTAGACAAAGATTTCTTAGGAAACTCAGAGGAACTAATCATAAAATAAAAATTTTAAATTAATAGAATAAACATCAAAATCCCAAACTACTGTTCATCTGAAGACACTGTTAAAAATTGAATAGACCACATATAATAAATAACTCAAAATGGCTAAGAGACCTAAACGTAAGACCTAAAACTATAAAACTCCTAGAAGAAAACATGGGGGAAAGCTTCATGACACTGGACTTGGCAATAATTTCTTGGATGTGACACCAAAAGCACAGGCAACAAAAGAAAAAACAGACAAATGGGACTAGATTAAACTTTAAAACGTTTGTGCATCAAAGGACACAATAAACAAAGTGAAAAGCAACCTACAGAATCAAAGAAAATATTCGCAAATCATGTACCTGGTAAGGGGTTAATAGAATATATAAAGGATTCCTACAAATCAACAAAAATCAAATAACTCACTTTAAAAATGAGCAAAGGACTTGGATAGACATTTCTCTAGATTATATACAAATGACCAGTAAGCGCCTGAAAAGATGCTCAACGTGACTAATCATCAGAGAAATGCAAATAAAACCACAATGAGATATCACCTTATACCCAACAGTGTGGCTACTTTAAAAACAACAACAGGGGGCTTCCCTGGTGGCGCAGTGGTTGAGAATCTGCCTGCCAATGCAGGAGACACGGGTTCGAGTCCTGGTCTGGGAAGATCCCACATGCCGCGGAGCAACTAGGCCCGTGAGCCACAATTACTGAGCCTGCGCGTCTGGAGCCTGTGCTCCGCAACAAGAGAGGCCGCGATAGTGAGAGGCCCGCGCACCGTGATGAAGAGTGGCCCCCGCTTGCCACAACTAGAGAAAGCCCTCACACAGAAACGAAGACCCAACACAGCCATAAATAAATAAAATAAATAAAGATACATGAAATTGCTAAAAATTAAAAAAAAAAAAAAAAAAAAAAAAAAAAACAACAACAACAGAAAACAACAAATATTGGTGAGAAGGTAGAGAAATTGGAAGCTTTGTGCACTGCTGGCAGGATATTAAAATGGTGCAGGCACTATGGAAAACAGTACGGAGGGTTCTCAAAAAATTAAAACTAGAACTACCATATGATCCATCAATCCCACTTCTGGGTATTCATCCAAAAGAATTAAAAGCAGTGTCTTGAGGACATCTCTGCACACCCATGCTCATAGCAGCGCTATTCACAATAGCCAAGAGGTGCGGGCCACCCAGTGTCCATCGATGGATGAACGGAAAAGCCTAATGTCCATCCACACAACGGACTATTACTCAGCCTTCAAAAGAAGGAAGTTCTGGCACAGGCTGCAACACAGGTGAGTCTTGAGAACATTACACTAAATGGAATAAGCCAGTCACAAAAAGACAAATACTGCATGAACCTACTTACGTGAGGTAAGACAGAAAGGAGAGTGGTGGGCGCCGGGAGCTGAAGGAGGAGTGGGGGGTGCTCTTCAGGGGGGACAGAGTTTCAGATTCACAAGACGAAAAAGCCCTGGAGACGGGTTTCACAGCAATGTAAATATATTTAACATTTTGTAACGGTAACTGTTTTGTGTTTTTACTACAATAAAATGAATAGGCAAGGATAGACTAGGATAAAAATCTCGCAAAACATATACCTGACACAGCACTAATATCCTGAATAAAGAACTCCTACAACTCAGGAATAAAAACACCAACCCCCAAAATGAGGCATAAGACTTGAGCAAATACTTCACTAAGGAAGATACAGGTAAAATTTAATACAAAGAACAATTAATAAGAGGGAATTAACTACTTTAGTTTAGTGGGGTAGACAGAATTCTCAAGACTACAGGAAGAGAAGGCTCAAAGCAACCACCACTTCGGAAAGTTTGGTCATTCCTTGTAAAGTCAAACCACCATCTGCTCTATGACCCAGTAATCCCACCACTCCTAGGTATTTATCCGAGAGACATGAAAACATGTATCTATAAGGACTTGTTATATGTCCTTGTCTTTTTTTTTTGATGTGGACCATTTTTTTTAAAATTTTATTTATTTATTTTTTTAATTTATGGCTGTGTTGGGTCTTCGTTTCTGTGCAAGGGCTTTCTCTAGTTGTGGCAAGCGGGGGGCCACTCACTATCGCGGCCTCTCTTGTTGCAGAGCACAGGCTCCAGACGCGCAGGCTCAGTAATTGTGGCTCACAGGCCCAGTTGCTCCGCGGCATGTGGGATCTTCCCAGACCAGGGCTCGAACCCGTGTCGTCTGCATTGGCAGGCAGATTCTCAACCACTGCGCCACCAGGGAAGCCCCTGTCCTTGTCTTACAAAGGACAGCAGCTTTATTCATAATAGGCCCAAAGTGAAAACAATCCACATGCCCATCAGTAGGAGAATGGATGAATAAACTGGTGTTTTCGTACAATGGATAATAAAAGAACAAATTATTGATTTATACAACAACATGAATGAACCTCAAAAATATTATGTTGAGCAAAAAGCAGCCTGACCCAAAGAGTACATTCCGCTGTAGGATTGCACTTACATGAACTTCCACCACAGTCAAGACTGCAGTGAAGGAGGTCAGAACGGTGCTTGCTGTGCACGTGGAAGCTTCAGCGCTGATGGAAACACCCTGTCCTCTTAGTAGAGGTGCGGCTGCATGAATTCATCAGCATTCGCTGAACTATGACTCAGATCCACACACTCCCTGTGTGTAAACTATGCCTCAGTTTTTAAAAAAGGCAAAGATAACCGCTGATTTAGAGCTATATGAAAAAAGGAGAGAACATAAAAAGACCGGGCAATATCTTTTTTTGTTTTATGCTCTCCCAAATCAAGTTACTTTGTAATAAGCCCAAGCCACCAATAATATACAAACAATAAAACTTATATAACGCTCCATATTGTTTATAAAAATGTTTCCACAAAGTTGGAAGAAGTTCTGCTTTCTGGTCATGATTTCTCAACAGTACTTCCAATTTTTTTTTCATCTATGAGGTAGTCCCTACCATTACCAGTTTGCAAGCTAACATTCAGAAAACCTTCAAAAGCATTGCCTATGAAGAGGGACAGCTGCTGAGGCAAAACCTGCAGTTCTAGGAGACAGCAGCCAGAGGGCAGTGCTGCTATTCTGATGTTTCTCGACTTACGAGGAAAAAAATGTTCCCCACACTGGAATTGGCTTCCTGAAACCCAAGTATAAGTAGCTCATTATGAAATGTAATTTAAGCAAGAAAATATTATTTAAGAGATAACACGCCTCTCTCTAATTGCAGGTCTTCAAAAGCACAGTCTAATTTAAGATTCCTCTGAAGTCTTTGCCTATCATCTTTCAACATTATACTACTTCTCTGAGGTTATAATGCAATTTTTCTCTTTCGTTTAAAAGAAAAATCTTTTCCAGTTAATGTTCTAAAACTACTGTTCCAATTCAAACGCAAATCCAGGGAATAATCCATAACATGTCAGAAAGCGGAGCACTGTATTCTGCAGCACTTCCTCACGTGGTATTTAATTGCACTCTCTCAGCCATTGTTCTCTAGTTTCTAGGGAGTCTTAACTTGCCATCAGGGACTGGATCAGATCCATCTTTTGCATTCCTTAATGTACAGAGTAACTTCATGGTGGAGAGAGAAGATGCTTAGTAGAAGATGCTTTACTCACTTGGATTCTGGCAATTTGGATACTGTCTATGCTTCTAAAAGGAAGCCTGGACTTTTCAGAGTGGGAAGCAGGTGGTCAAGAGTTACTTTGAATTCAGCCAAGTCAGAATGTATAGCCTGGAAGCAAACATCCATGACTGCACTGAATCTAGACGATATCCATTTGCCTTGGTCTCTTCTTGTGATTTTTAATACTCCTCCTGTAACTGAGCACTTTGTTGATTGAACGTGTATTCTTTTACTTTTTACGTTTTTTTTTTTCAGTATATATTGTATCAAACAGGAACTATGTTCGGCTGCTTGTAACACAGACCAAAAATAACAGAGAGTTTAAAAAGTTAATTTCCCTCTCACATAAAAGGAGTCTAGAGGTAGGCAGTCCAGGGCTAGTGGGATGGCTGTGGTTGACAGGAACCCAGATTCTGCCATTGTATATGGGTGGTTTCCACTATCAAGGTCATCTCAAGGTTGAAGATGGCTGCTGAAGCACCAGCCATCAGGTCTGTGTTCCAGGAGAGCAGCACGAAGAAATCTAAAAGGGCCCGTCCTAGCCCAGATGACAGAGGTCATTATCTAGAATGTATCCTTCCACATTTTTCTCTGTGCTCTTAGTCCCTTCCAGACAAGCATAAGCACAAATACACACATGTGTACGTGTAACATGGTTACTTATTTTTGGAATGAGATAATATGCACATTTCCACACCTCTCTGTTCCCACTTGCCCTTCCTTGTGGAATCCCTTCAGGGAGCAGCTCTAAGTCTCAGCTCACTCTTCATACGGCTGCAACTATTCCCTAACGGTGGCGGCCGGATCTTTTTAAAAGTGCTGTATCATTTTAAAAGTTGCTGATGTGGAGGTGGAAGGGAAAATATATATATATTGCTGGTAAAATATGAAGTGTTTTAGCTTCTTTGGAAATCAGTCTGGCAACATCTGTGAACATTGAAAACAGGCCTCTCCTTTAACTTTGATATGTCAGGACAGCTGTACAGTGTAAGGCAGAAGAGAAGTGGTGACTACCCGACAACGTCAGGGAAGAGTTGCAGCTGTATGATACAGCGCTTTAAAACATCTTGCCCACCAGTCTGTGGGTATAAAGCTCGCTGGTTTCTATTTCCCTTACTCCTAAGGATTTTGAGCATTTTCATGTTTCTGGCCATTAAGATTTGCTCTTCTCTAGACCTTCTATTCATATAATTGTTGTTTTTCTGTTTGATTGTTGCTCTTTCCTGATGGGTTTTTTTTAAGGTTTTTGTATAGTATATATTAGCCCTTTGTCATCCACATCACAAATATTTTCCATTCTACCCGTTGATGGGTTATGGTGTCTTTTGCCATACAACGTTTTTCAGCGTTAATCAAATGTGTTTGTATCTCCTTTTATAGCTTCTGGTTTTCCCATCTAGGTTAATAAGGGGCTCCCCATACCTCAAGCAGGATTCTATCCTTGGGCATTTACTCATCCACATACATTTTAAGATATTTTCATCCAAATCCAGAAAGATACCTCATTGGGATTCTTGCTGGAATCGTACTATATTTGCATATTAACGACATCTTTCATGATGTAAAATCTTCCCAAGTATGCTTTTTCATCTGTTCAGATTTTGTTTCTGTCTTTCAATACGATCTCAGTTTTCTTCGTGAGGTTATAGATCCTCCACCTTTATTCTGAAGCATGTTTTTTCAGGATGTACATGGAAGGCATTCTAGGCTCTCATCGCCACGGAAGCTAATGACTTTTGTATCCCTAGCGTGCATGTAGAAGCCTTACCAAAGGATCTTCTTGTTGCAGAGCTCACACAGCAGGCACGATACTGGACTCCTGGAAAGGCCTGCTCGCAGGGCTGGCCTTTGCCTGGCATCTGGGAGCTTAGATTTCAGGAGGGTTCCCGCCGTTCTCTAACTGATAAGGGTGCCTCACTGAGCCTAAACCCTTTGCATAAACGCTGAGGTTTATGCTGAACTGGGAGACTGGCACCGCAGCACATGCGGGGCAGAGGGGGCCTAGGTGACCAGCCTCCAAGACGACCGACCCCTGGGCCCTGAGGCTCTGAGCAGCTTCCTGGTGGGCAACACTTCACACAAGCTGTCACAGCTCGTTGCTGGGCAGGTTAATGTGTGTGGCTTCCCTGGGAGAGCACTCTTGGAAGTTTGCACCTGGTGTTTTCATGGACTCTGCCCACGTGCCTACTTCCTTTCCTGATTTTACTTCGTATCCTTTTGCTGTCGTAACTCTTAGCTGTGAGTCCTGCTAGTGAATCACCAAAACTGGAGGAGGTCTTAGGGACCCCAACACATAGATTATACATCATATCAGCAAAAAAGAGCTTTATCTATGTCTAATGTTGTATCAGTTATTCCATCTTTCTAGGTTTACTGCATTTGCTAGAACCTTCAAGTCATTTTTTAATTAATTTTTTATAAATTTATTTATTTGTTTTTATTTTTGGCTGTGTTGGGTCTTTCTTGCTGCACGTGGGCTTTCTCTAGTTGCGGCGAGCCGGGGCTACTCTTTGTTGCGGTGCGCGGGCTTCTCATTGTGGTGGCTTCTCTTGTTGCGGAGCATGGGCTGTAGGCGCGCGGGCTTCAGCAGTCGTGGCGCACGGGCTTAGTTGCTCCGCAGCATGTGGGATCTTCCCGGACCAGGGCACGAGCCCATGTCTCCTGCATTGGCAGGCGGATTCTTAACCACTGTGCCATCAGGGAAGCCCCTTCAAGTCGTTTTAAACAATAGCGACAGGAGACATCCCCGTCCAGTTCCTAATTTTAACTGAATGGTCTGAATGCTTTGTCACTGAAGAGAACACTTACTGTGGATTTTGGGCTTTCATTCCTTTTCAGGAGCACCAGCCTCCCAACAACTCGGTTTAGACCCCAGTCCCTGCAGCGTGGTGACAGTGAGCAACTGCACCCAGGACGAGCCGGGCGCGCGCTGAGCTCCTCCGTCCACAGGCACGCGAGGAACAGGTGCGCAGCGCGAGCGGGGACCACTCACGGCGTTTCTCCCGAAGTCCGCCGGTCCCTGATCACCGAGTGTGTTATTTCACTCACACACAAACTGCAAAGTCTGTAGGGACGTCGCCTCCTTGCCTCACCAGAGACAAACTCACACGATGTCTTACAAAAACGGACACTTGAAAGAGGAAATCGGCCAATAAAGGTGAAAGTGAAGCAAAGATACGAAAAGCGCTGATAACACTGGCAGTGAAATCGGAGTGGACCCTAACGGCCCTAGAAGAGAGGCTGCCGGGGGGACGCGGGCCCTGCGGCTGCTCTGGGGCTGGAGGTGCGCGGCCCGGGACCTGGGGCATCGGGGAGGAGGACGCCGAGGGAGCGGGGCCAGCTTCCCGGCAAGAAGGCGGTGCTGGAGGCTCGTCCCGACCTAGGAAGGGCTGTGACAGTTCACACCGCGGAGAAGAGGTTCCGCACCAAAAGTTACACGAGGAAAAGAGGGAAGTGCTGTTCAAACCACTGTTTTTTCACTTTAATTCTCAAGTGTTTCTAATCTTAAATTAGAGTGTACGACATGCACTAGATTGACTATTCTTTTCATTATTCTCTGTATTTGAAGCAGACAGTGTTCCACTGTTCTGACCAAGCATCTCACAGGACAGCTTCGCAGACTCAGTCTGCATTTTCGCCGCCCCGCCTGCTGTGCAAGCAAGAACTGCCTGCAACTCTCTCCTGTTTCTACTTTACTTCACTTTTTTCTTTTGACTTAGAAGTGGATGCTAAATTTCATGAAATGCCTTTTCAGCATCCATTGAATAGAACCACACACTTTTCCTCCTGTATTTATGTGGGACTTGACTGATGGTTCTTGACATGAAACTTCTCTTATGTTCCTGGAATAGGCCTTGCTTGGTCAGTTATTTTTTTTTAACGTCACTGGATTCCATTTGGTGATAATTTAGTTTTTTCTGTCTGTATTCCTAAGTGGGCTCTGTGTGTAGTGACATTAAAGTCACACGCCACCTTCTTCAGATGAACTGAAGGTGGCTTGAGAGAGATTAGTCAGCATTTGGGTCATCTGTTCTCTGCAGGCTGCGAGCCAAGCTGATGCCAGACCCTTTTTTAGTGGTGGAATTTTACTTCATTTAGCCTGTTTTGCTCCCGTTCTTATTTTTTCTCTTAGTCAGACTTGTGAAGGGCTTATCTCTTTTTATGAAATCAGCTTTTGGATTTATTTATCCTGATTAATTTCTATTTCCTGATTTTATATCTTTACTATATTTCTCTTCCGAGCAATTTAAAAAAAAATTTTTTTTAATATTTTATTTATCTTGGCTGCGACGGGTCTTCATTGTGGCATGCAGGATCTTTAGTTGCGGCATGCGAACTCTTAGGTGCGGCATGTGGAATCTAGTTCCCCGATCAGGGATCAAACCTAGGCCCCCTGCACTGGGAGCACAGAGTCTTACCCACTGGAGCACCAGGGAAGTCCCAGCAATTGCTTTTCTTTGTCTAATTTCTTAAGAATACTTAGTTCCTTTTTCTTTTAGCCTGAGAATTGTACACATTTCAGTATAGAGCATCTTTTCATTGCATTCTTGGCAGTTTGTAATTTTTCTTTTAATTTATTCTTTTGATCCAAGAGTTATATAGGGGCATCTTCTTTTTCTAATTTCCAAGCAGTTAAAATTTGGAAAGGAGGGAGACACCTTTTTATTATTTATGTCCAACTTTAATGGATTATAACCAAAAACATGTGGCCTTTAAATTCTCTGATTTAAAAAAAAATTGTTTCTTTGTGGTCACATACACGATCTATTTTTGTAAACATTTCACAAACCTAAGGGAAAGGATACTTTAAATGTGAGGGATGCTGGATTCTACATACATATTATATCAGCTTTATTGACTGTATGATTTAATTTCTATATCTTAATTGGTCAATTAGAATGCTCAGGAGTGAACCCAGGTGTGCCAAGATCACCCATTAGCACTGTATTTGTATGAAACTCTCCCAGCATTTCCAGAAACTTTCTGTTCACACTATTCATCACTATGCTGCTTGGTGCACACGTGTTCCTAACACACCATTAATTGTGCCTTTGACATTACATAACATTCCTCTTAATTCCACACACTTGACCCTAAACATCACCTCGTCTGATGGTAACTGCACATTCTGCTTTTTGTTCTCATTTATCTGGTATCTTTGCCCTCGTCTTTATTTTCAACTTTCACCACTTTAAGTGTGTTCTCTTGAAACACTTAAAGCTGTGTTAGCTGTGTAGCGTAGAGCTGGGTTTTATTTCTCAGCTCTACATAGGCGCTTCTCCTTTGGTGGGAAAATTCAGTCCACGTAATAACTAACATACTTGATTCTGTTCCCTTCACCTTCACGTTTATTACTCATCACGAAGGGACCGCCTCTGACCACTCCCTCCCCAGTTTCCTGGTCTGCCCAGGTTGCAGCCACTGCATCTCTCCCCTTGCTTGTTTGGAAGTCCCCATTCAGGGCTCCCTCCCTTCCACGGCCCTTGTGACCATGGCCACCACGTGAAGACTAGTGTCCAAGTACTTCCCACGCCAAGATGTTTTCTTCCCCCATTTCCCCAACGCACTAACCATGGCCCAGGAGGTCTGTGGAACACTGACGTTTATGATCGGATCCCTACTTCTAAAAGGAAGAATGGGCAGAAGGGGAGGAGAAACAGCAGCCACGGAGAGACTGGGTGAGGAAGTTACTAGATCAGAGATGCTGGTGGCCACCAAGATGGTTGACACATGATGGAATTGCAGATGTGTTTTGGAAATTAAATTCTAAGAGAAAACATAAAATAGTTCAGTGACCACCTATAAATTGCTCCATCCAAGACCCTTCCCTCCACCCAGATGCCTCTCCTGACCTCCAGACGCCTCACGGCTTCTTATACATCTTTGCTCAACTACCCACGGGTGCTTCAAGCTCAAATCCATAATCTTCCCCATTCCACCAAATCTGTTCTTTATTTTCCTGGCAAAAGATGTCACCATTCACCCAATTATCTAAATTAAACCCTAAAGGTCACCCCAGAAGACTGTTCATCACTCACTTATACATCAAGCCTACCTCCTTCAGGGGTCTGAAAATCCATTCTTCTCTCTCTCCCCAGCTCCACTGCCTGCCTCGGTCCTGGAAGGTCCCCTCCTCCTGCCCGAGCAGCTGTTCTCCCAGTCTTTGGTCTCACCATTTTCTGCTCCTATTCATTCCATCTATCCATCACCCTGAAGCCGGAATTATCTAAAGTTCAGACGTTATCATGCCACTGCTCTGCTTAACACCCCTCGCTGGCAAGCACTGCCTTCATTATAAAGCCCCACACTCCACCGTCTGCTGGCATTCTCTCAGACAAAACCCCAACCTGAACCAGCCTACCTGTCAAGCAGAGTTTATTATTAGACTTCTGGACGGTGTCATGGAACCCAGGGGCAGGACTGAGGCCAGAACAAAGGACTCATATGTCCTTCAAGCTCCCCTGCCCCTCCCATCCCTGCTTCTCTGGACATGATGGCTTCAGCCATCACTCAGGCAGCAGGCTGGCCTTCTCCCCACAGAAGAGAACTCCAGAGCTTCAGGCCTTCTCGTTTCAGCCACTCGAGAGTGGCCTGATGCCCTGATCGCCAATTTAAAAACCTGACGGGCACAGTGGTCCAGTGAGGGCAGGTGCCCACTTCTGGATCAACATGGGGCCCACCACACAGATGGCGTGGGAGGAGAAGCAATACTCAGAAGGGGTGTCCAGTGTCAGGAGTTCTCAGAACAGGGTTGGGGAGGTACTGCAGGGCAGACAGAACAACAGCTGCTCTCCGCCCCTTCAGTCTCCCCTCGGGCTAGTTTCCCTGCCTTCGATCCTACACCTGAGCCTTCCGGAACCTTCCAGAACCGCTCAGCCTCCAGACCGTGCAGGCGTTCCAGCGTCTTCACACAGCTGCCCCTCCGTGCCCCAACCACTTTCCTCATCAGACTCTCCACCTGCCCTCAAAGCTCAGCAGAAACGCCGAGTTCAGGGAGACTCCCCCCACGCCCACCTGCACCAGGCTAAGGCCCGCCCTCGACAAGAGCCCCCTGCGGCCCCGGCTGCCCCGTGACAACACAGACTGCGCCCCTCCTGAACGCTGTCTCCTCACTGAACCACGAGCTCTTGCGGGCAGGAAGCCTCCTTTACTTCTATGTGTAGCGCCCTGGGCCTGGTGCCAGCAGGCATTCACCTGTTCAGAAAGCTGCCTCTTCCTAAAACTATTTACGTTGATAATCTCCTTCTGCACTTCTAAGTCAGAACTGCTGTGATTCACTAATCCACTTCACATTTAGCAAGTCGCTCCTACATCTGAACACAGCACTTTGATGTCTCCATGGCAATAAGCCCTGTGACAGGAGGTGGCTTTGCCAGCTGCCTCGAGACACATGCACTGGCCAGCGCCATCAGGTTTCCCTGCCAGAGAAGCCTGGTCAGGGAGGAGCACCGTCTTGGTGTGTGCCCGTGGCTCTCACCCCCGCCCGTGGCCCTCCTGCTCCCCTAAACACAGGGCCACCCCTCAGCCCCTCCCCTCCTGACAGTGTGCCGATGCCCCCCTCCCTCCCCAGACTGTGGCGGGTTCTATTCAAACCGTATTTGAATACCAAGTAGGTGTCAGGTATTTCAGATTCAGAAATTAATAAAGATTCTACCCTTAAGAGACATATAATGTGAAACCCCTCTCTTAGCATTTACTAAGGGGCGGGGTCATTTAACCCTAACCCCCCAAAAGGCAATCCAAAAATGCTTGAGGAATAAATGAACTACTTAATTCTGGTAGCGTAAGCAGATGCTTGGACCACCCAGGAAACGGGATACTTAATTCTGTCCAGAGACTTACAGACAGCTTTGCGGTACAAGGGGCACCGCTGGGGGTGTACAGAGGAAGAGGAGGAATTCACCAGGGGCAAGCAGGGACAGAAATCAGTCCAAGCGGAAGGAACACTGTGTGCACGGAGAGAATGTCCAAGTACATGCAATGCTCAGGAAATGATGAGAAATAGCCCCGTGGCACTGGGACCCGGGCTGCAAGGTTGTGTGGTGACACGACAGCCAAAGGCGCGCCCAGGCTGGACCAGAGGCATCTGAGCGCTGAGGTGACGTGCATGCCACAGGGTGGAGGATGGGAGGAGGGGCAGCAACTAGACATCAGGCAGGAAGCTTCAGCTACAAGGCATTCGCCTGCCATTCTGACACCATTCTGACAAAGTGTTTGTGAATCTAAAACACATTAATTAGCATTACATCAACGATGAAAATTTTCACTGAAAGAAGTATTTTCTGGAATGAATTCCACTAAATCTGTACAATTCCCTGCTCAATTTTCTAAACAGAGAACGTTTGGGGAGGTGTGTTCTATCTACAGTTGTATTAGTCAGAGCTTCTGTCACTGTGGGATTTCTTTGGAGCCATTTTTTCCATGACGGTTGTGTCCATTTTTTAGCTTTCTGTGGCTGCTGTAACACACTGGGGGGCTTGACACGACAGAAGTGGATTCTCTACAGCTCTGGAGGCCAGGGGTCTGAGAGCAAGGGGCCAGCAGGGCCCCACCCTTCCCACAGCTCTAGGGGAGGCTCCCGCTGCCTCTTCCAGCCTCTGGTGGCTCCGGGCGGTCCTTGCCTCGTGACCACATCGCTCCAACCTCCGCCTCCATCTTCACGTGGCCTCTTCCCTCTGGGTCCTCTATGTGTCTTTTACAAGGATGCTGGTTAACGGCATTAGGGCCTACCCTAAATCCAGGGTGATCTTCTCATCTCAAGATCCTTAACTTACCTAATCAGATCCTTTCTCCAAGTAAGATCACATTTACAGAGAGTCCCAGGGGTCAAGATGTGGACACAGATTTGAGGAGAAGTTCAGCCCACTACACTGGTGTCCCGAGAACATTCTTCCTCTGATTTTTCGAATCCAACCCTCCTCCCTCGTGTCCCTTCCCCTCTGGAACACACCCCAGTCCGGCCACCTGCTCTCAGCACCAGTGTCTCTCCCTGGGCCTTACCTGCGGTGGTCTCAACCCTGTGCCCCAAGAAGCAGCCAGGATGGTCTTTCTCAGAAAATCAGTTGAGGCACGATACTATGCTCAAGCCCCTCTGTAAGCCCGCCACCTCACTCAGAATAAAAGCTGGACTCTGCCCCACGGTCCCAGACCTGGCTTCTGTCTAATGTCCCCTCCTAACCATCCTTGCCCCAGCCTCCTGGCTGGCTGTCCAAATACACCAAGCATGTGCTCCCTCCACAGGGCCTGGGCACACTTTCCTCTGCCCAGAACACCTTTTTCCCAGATATCCCCAGATGGGATCTCTACTTGCTGTCCCCTCGTCACAAAGGCTTTCCCTGACCGCTGTCTACAGGACAGTGTCACTGCCCTGCACCTGCCCCTGCCCTCTACTACAGGGTCAGCAAACCACAACCATGGTCTGACACTTGTTTTTATAAATAAAGCTTTTCTGGAATGCAGCCTCACTCATTTGTTTAAGTATCACCTATGACAACTTCTGAGCTATGACCGCAGAGCTGACGAGCAGCACAGACACCACGTGGCCCACAGAGCCTAGGACGTTTACCACCGGGCCCTTTACAGACAGCAGGCACCTTCTGCCCCATCCCTTCGGTCCCTTCAACTGACTTTGCAGCTCTTACCACTGCCTGCCTGGTTGCCCGTCCTTTGCCTATACCCACTCTGAGGTCAGCACCGTGAGGGTGTCAGTGTCCGTCAGCACCTGCCCCGGTGCCTGGGGCACAGTATGTGCTCAATAAACACCCGCTGAAGGACTGTGCAAATGAAGAAACCACAGCCGCCTCAGAGGAGAGCTCGGTGCTGGTGGGATGGGAAGACAGACTTTTCCTACCTGCCCTTTAAAATCTTTTCATTTCACATCATGGATATGTATTACTTACTAAGTAACTTTTTAAATAAAGTTACTTACTTAGCAAGTAATACATAACATTTTAAAAATAAACAACTGTTTAAAAATATGTGACTAGAGAATTATGCACGTGAAAAGCAAGGCGATTACCCTCTAAAGTGATGTGAAAGGAGATGCCATCAAATACACTACCTGGTTTTGCAGAAAATAATATTTACAAAGTTAATGTTATAAAGACTGATGACTGATTTAACCAGCAATATTGACGTGACTGTATGGGGGATGTGGAAAATAAGGTACAGAATGATGGAAAGAGCTCAATCTTCATCTATTATAGCAGCAATTAATTAATGACTAAAGCAGAAATCATGAAAAAGCATAATTTACTTAATAAAGTACTTATCAAGATGGAGGCAATTCCAAAAAAAACAGGTTAAGAGTTAGAATGGTTTTCTTTGAGGGTGAGAACCAGAGTAATCAAAAAACTGGATTTCTTTTTTTTCTTTTTAAACAAGCCTTTTGGTACTATTTAATTTTTTAACCATTCACAGAACTTTTCTTCAAAAGCTAACAAGCAGAACGGGTGCTTGACGGCTCAGGTCCGTCCTCCTGCACTGCTAACCCCACGGTGAGCTCACTCTGCAGACACGGGCTAACCACTCCCACCCGGCAAAGCAAAGCGCAAACAGCAGGGTCAAAATATCCTACTTCTTTTCACAGGGCAGGTGAACTCTTAGCCTTAAAGTTGAACAAAGGACGGTGTGTTGCTAGCTTGGTAGCACCACCTCCGGCGTAAGGTGGGAAGCACGTTCCCCAGAAACCCCCCACTGGAATGCTTCTGCTCTGAGCTGCCTCAGAAGCAGCTGAGCAAGACTGGGGCACAGGTGAAGTGGGGGCCGTGTGCTCAGAAGGTCGTGTCGGGCGGCGCAGCCGCTGCTGCCGGCACACTCAGCATCCAGCGGGCTTCCTGGCTGCCGGCCCAGCACAGCACTTGGCCGGGCCCCCAGTTTACAGAAGCTCCCTTAGACGGGGTAGTTTTCGAGTTCTCTACATGAGCTCCTGGTCATGATCCCACGTTGCTGACCAAATATGTGTGCTCTCACAAGCCTCAAACTGTCCGCCTGTAAGCAGCCGGCTCAGGTGGACCATTTCTCCGATCCGCCCACTGGCCCTTCCAGACCTTCACTCCAGCTTCTGTCACGCTCGTGTAAGAGCTAACTCAGATCTCATTTACTGCTGCATTTACAGTGGCTCTGCTTTTCTGGTGAAACCCTGCCTGACAAAAGTTGACTTTTAAAAAGAAGTCTATATTCCTTTATCAGTTTTAGAAATTTAGATTTTTTTCAGAATGAAATACCTTTTAATCTCCTCTGACTAATAACTGTCAGAAACAAACTTAGTCTAATGCTTTTATTGTTTTAACATAGATATACTAGTGACCAGGTAATCTCTCTAATTTCCAAAATGTGGACTACGAATTTAACTTAAGTAGAAACCTAAAATATACAAAACTGAAGTAGTTTTACCAAAATTAGGTATTTTCCCTCATGGAAAAAAAATTAGAAAATGCCATGTGGCTTTGGAAAAAACACACAGCTTTCTCCTTGTGGTAAACTGGGAGCCCTGGTTTCTCCTGTGCCCCAGGTTTAAATCACTGTAACAAAATAGAACATACAAGCATGTTCTGGAACCTCACATGAAAGATTAGCTACTTATATTTACCTTAGTAAATTGAAAGCAAAATACAGCTCTTTTTCCAAATGAAGTCTTCTTTCAAAATAATTTTTCCCAAAATGTTTATTAATACAGTGATCTTCTGTTTCTAGAAAAGACAAGACTTTTCCCAATCTTCCACTTACTTTTCCCAATCTTCCACTTGAACAGAAATACCACTCTCCAGCCACCACCCGAAGAGGAAAGGAACCGGGACTGAGAAGGCCTTTCAGACCGAGTGGACAGAGGGAGGCAGCCCGCGGGTGGAGCCTTTAACAGGCCTCCGTGGCCCCCAGGAGGGCTGGGTACAGCCTGCGTCCCGTCTAGGAACTGAGGACAATCAGTTTGTGCAGCTGGTACAGAAAGGCGTTCTTCCCTCTGCTGCTCTCCCGGTCCGCCTGCTCCATCACCAGCTTCAGATCAACCTATCGGGGCAAAAGGACCAGTCAGGCTCTGCAATGGGACTTTTCTAGACATAAAGTAAAACAAATAAAACTATACACACACATATACATAGACACGTAAGATGGCAGAAACTACTCTTTTAATTTTCCAAAAATATTTACAGAATGCTTCTCTATTCTCACAACAATAAATACTATATATCTGCTATTTCATCTTTAAATTCATCCTAATAATATGGCAATCTTTACCCAGAAATCTCCCATACATTCCTTCCTATGTAATTGTGAACAGTGAACGTGAACAGAGGCATTAAAGCATGTAAGTTTTCTAAACCACATCAACCTCAGAATGAAATTCTGCTTTCAAATTAAGCCCTGCTATTAGCTTCAAACACCCCATGGAGGCTCTAGGAGAGGGGGCTGGGGCACAGCTCTGTGCACATGACGGAGCTGGCTCCAGGGACTGGTCCTCAGGGCTCTAACGGGGAAACCAGTCATGGAGCACATGGAGAGAAGGAACATTCTGCAGCAGAAGTAACTTCCAGACTCAGAGTGGGAAAACACCATCTCCAGGGGTGGTAGCCTACTTCCACTGCCAAAGGGATGAGGAACTAGTGCCCCAGCTGGTGTATTTATAAAGACATCCTTGGCTCTAGGATTAAAGCTTCAAATTCCTCCCTGAGTTCCTTTCCTGAAATCACATTTTACTCTAAATCTTACAGATAGGAAATGTCAAGGTGCCCAATATGGGCCGTGCTCTACTTCACAACTGCTATGGACTGAATTGTATCTTCCAAATCCCCAATGTGATGATATTTGGAGATGAGGCCTTTGCAGAGGTTATTCAGGTTAGATGAGGTCATGAGGGTGGGGCTCCCATGATGGGATTAGGATGGGATTAGTACCCGTATAAGAAGAGACACAAGAGAGACACCACTCTCTCTGCCATGTGAGGGCACAGTGAGAAGGTGGACGTCTCCAAGCCACTCCAACAACCACCGATGTACCCTAAAAGCTAATCCAGACATTCATACCTGTTTTATCCAAAATTAAAGGATAATTAGCCTGAGGTCTAATTTTTCACCAAGACATTACATAGAGTATACCATCCAGAAACAGCCTGTGTGGTCTGTGACCCTGCCCCGTTAACCGAAGAACCACGCGCTTCGCCGCCAGGCTTCCTCTGCTCCCCGGGCACCCTCCACCAACCCTGCTGGAGCCCCTGAACCCATCAAGAGTTCTGTTCCCATCAATCCTGGTGGCAGGCTGCTCACATGGCCACCTATTTCTCACTCACCTGATTCCACTCATATGGCTTTTCATGCCACTTTGGAACAATCTTCTCTCTTGGTTTCAATGGACAGAACAAACTAAAATTTAAAAAAAGAGAGTTTAAGTCACCTTAATTATATGTTAGTAATTGAAAACACTACTGTGATTTTCAAAAAGAGATTTAAATCCTATGTACTTTCCCTCAGAATTGTAACTCCAATAAGTTTCTTAAAGGTCAAAATTTATGTAATTATGATCAGAGAATATTTTAACCCCCTATACATTCAAAAACAAAAAAAAATGGAGCAACGTGGGTCTATAAGACTGACCCTTGTTTTCTGTGTTCCCCTAGTAACCAGCGGAGGCTGCTCCGTTACCACACATCACCTGGGTTACTGAGTCAAGTTCTAGGAAATGTAAGAGGATCTTTTATACCATTTATTCTTAAGCAGCCATGACAAGTTGGAAATGTCATCAGCTTAAAAAGGCAGAGACAGAGAATTCTAGCAATAATGTAAAGAAGTCTGCAAATCTTCTTGCACCCCCCCCCCCAAACAACTATAAAACTAGACAAAATCGTCCAAAAAACATGCCTGAAGACTCTGGATATTAACCAAACGCAAATAAGTTCAGAAGCATTCATTCACAAAAAACTGCTGAACTCCAGGTAACAAGAGTGGAGTCTGTGGAATTCGTGCCTGGGGCTACTCCCACCCACCACTCACGCCCACCCCACCAGCTCAACCTGGCACCCTAGTGTTCCCAGGGTGAAAACAGGCATCTTCACTGCCAGACTGAATTCACTTGATTTGGAGCAGAGGGTAAAAACCCTCATGCCTGGCAGCACTGTCAGTAAAAATGGCAACCTCAGTAGGAAATAAATGGAGAAAGCCCACAGCTCTGGCAGCCTTCGGCCCTGGTCCTGCTTGGGGCCAGCAGCAGACCAGCTGACAATCCAGAAATGCAAGAGGGAGACCCTGGAAACAGGTGCCGCAGAGGCTAGCCGGGCTCACCACACATTCCCTAGCTGACGGAGAAGCGGCACACACACGTGCAGCGGAGACCTACGGAGGCCCCTGGCCTGCCACACAGCCCTGGCCGACTGGAAGGTGGCATGCACGCACACGAAAGCCCTGGCTAGAAATAAAAGCCAGATTTCAAAACTGCCTGAACTTTGGATGTACTACCTGACCCACACAGAGACCCACCGGCAGAGGGCAGAAACCTTAACGACTTAGGTATTTAAGCACAACTTCTCACTAATCATTGGCTGAGCACTAAGCAATGCAGACACAAGGATGACCCCTAACAAGCCAGGCTGAAAAATAAAAAGGAGAATTAAAAAAACAGGCACTGGGGCTTCCCTGGTGGCGCAGTGGTTGAGAATCTGCCTGCCAATGCAGGGGACACGGGTTTGAGCCCTGGTCTGGGAAGATCCCACATGCCGCGGAGCAACTGGGCCCGTGAGCCACAATTACTGAGCCTGCGCATCTGGAGCCTGTGCTCCGCAACAAGAGAGGCCGCGATAGTGAGAGGCCTGCACACCACGATGAAGAGTGGCCCCCGCTTGCCGCAACTAGAGAAGGCCCTCGCACGGAAACGAAGACCCAACACAGCCATAAAAATAAATAAATAAATAAAACAGCAATGTACATACCTTAAAAAAAAAAAAAAAACAGGCATTAGTGGCCTTACAACATGGTGGGGAAACTGATTCTGCAGAATTCTGCAGGGAGTATTCAAAATCCTACATTAATATACTACATTATCTAAAATGCCCAATTTTCAGCAAAAATTATGAGATATTTTGTGAAGAAACAGGAATGTGTGACCCATACTCAGGAATAAAAAAAAGAACAGCCAACAGAAGCTGACGGAGTGGACTCAGATGTGGTTTTAGCAGGTAAGACTTTAAAGAAGTCACTGCAAGTATATACAAAGAATTAAAGTAAACTATGTATAAAGAAATAGAGGAAAATATGATGGTAATGACTCAAAGGTAATCTCAATAAAAATTTAAAACTATACACAGAACCAAAGAGAAATTTTAGAGTTGAAAGGTACAATAACTAAAATGGAAAATTCCTTACATAGGAGACCAAAATCTGTAGGTGTGAGATGGACGAATAAAGAATCAGTAAACTTAAGGATAGATCAATAGAAGTTAACTAATCTGAACAACAGAGAGAAAAAGGACTGAAGAAAAATGACCAGAGCCTCAGAGACCAGTGGGACAACATCAACTGTACACAAACACATGTAAAATGGGAGTCCCAAAGGAGAGGAGAGCAGGAATAGGGCAGAAAAATCATTTTTAAAAATTCAAAGATGCAAATAGGTTACAAGTAAAAGGATAGGAAAGGATATGCCATGCAAACAGTAACAAAACCAAGCCAAAGTAGCTATATTAATATCAGACAAAATAGACTTTAAAACAAGAAATATTACTAGAATAAAAAGAGAGATTTCATAATGACAAAAGGGCTAATACATCAGAAAGATACAAAAATTATAAACATAAACGTGTCTAACAGAGCCCCAAAATACATAAAAGAAAAGCTGACAGACTTGAAAAAAGAAATAACTCAATAATTAGTTAGAAATTTTAATATCCCAGTTTCAACATTCATAGAACTAGAGAGAAAACCAGTAAAGACAGTGAGTCCTAGAACACCAACTCAATCCACCCAACATCTACAAAACACCCTACCCAACAACAGACATGCATTCTTCTCAAGTGAACATGGACCATTTTCCAGGAAAGACTGTATGTCAGGCCATAAAACAAGTCTCAATAAATTTTAAAAGAAATTCTGAAAGACTGAAATCATTCAAAGTATGTATAATACCTACACAGAAATAAATTATATATCAACATTTTAAAAACTTGAAAAATCCCAAAATACTTGAAAATTAAACAATATACTTCTAAATAACCCATCAAAGAAGAAATCACAAGGGAAACTAGAGAATATTTTAAAAAGAATAAAAATCAAAATACAACAAATCAAGAAGTATGGGATGCAGCAAAAACAGTAATGGAGAGAAATGTATAGCTTTAAATGTCTGTAACAGAAAAGAAGGTCTCAAAACAATAATTAAGCTTCTAAGTTATGAAACTAGAAAAAGAGCATGCTAAACCCAAGGCAATCAGAAGTAAGGGAATAATAATTATGAGAGTGAACATCAATGAAACAGAAAAAAAGATAAACACTAGGGGGAAAAAAATCAACAAAACCAAAAGTTAGTTCTTTAAAGAGGTCAACAGAATTAATAAACTTTAGCTAAGCTAAACTGACTTAAGAAGAAAGAAAATCTGAATAGACCTAAAACACAAGAAATTTTTTTTTTTTCATTTAAAAATTTTTTTTATAGGTGTATCGTTGATTTACAATGTTGTGTTAGTTTCAGGTGTACAGCAAAGTGAATCAGTTTTACATATACACATATTCACTGTTTTTTAGATTCTTTTCCCATATAGGTCATTACAGAGACTCCAGGCATTTTAAACCCATGTTCTTTCTACCTGTCAATGCTCAGCCCCCAGGATATTTCCAGTCGTGTGTGGGTTTGGGGCATGGAAGAATGATGTATGTAGTGGGGAGGGACATGGATCTAGGGCAGAAAGCACTGGGGAGATCAAGACTTTGAGTCTTTGTGTCAGTTTCTCTGATGACATCAGTATACAATTTCTTCCTGATGGATCAGGGCCAGGCAGCAAGAGTACTCCAGAGCATTCCTCCCTTCACTATCTGTTTTGGCATCATTCTTCGCACTCCTAACCGCTCCACAAGCAGAAAGGAAGGACGTGCACTGGGAACCCTCCTAAAGGCAGCTTGATAAATGGACTTGACACACAGCCTTATTCCCCAGTGCCACACTCCTCACAGCAGGGGGTCAGTGTCAGAGTGTTCTCATCTCACCACGGGACACTGCTAGTTGAACTGCTCTGCCAAAGCTTGGTTTCTTTGCCCACTTGGGTGCAATAAGGCTAGAGCCACAGGGGAGTTGGGCCAAGGATCCTGCCTCCAGCTGGGAAGACCTCAGGTCCTGAGAGTGATGCATAGGTGTCTATTGCTGAGTGTGGTTCTGTTCTGGGGAGTGAGTGCTAAGGTGGGCTAGGATATCTTTCACAGTCTGTGATAGGCTGAATTCCATCATGTTCCATGATGTTTGCCACGTATTTCTACCCCCATGATTATGATAAATTCAGTGACAAAGAGGATTCTGCAAATATAATGAAGTTTACTAATCTTTGGGCCATAGATTCAGGAGATTACTTGTATGGACTTAACATCTGACGTACAGGCTATGAAACACAAGAAATTTAATTAGTAATTTAAAATCTCCCCACAAAGAGAAGTCCAAGCTCAAATGATTTCATTAGTAAATTCTACCAAATATTTGAAGAAATAATATCAATCTTATATAAACTCTTTCAGAAAATAGCAGGAAACACCTCCTAACTCATTCTATGAAGCCAGTACTACTCTGATACCAAATCAAAGATACCACAAGAAAACTACAAACCAATAACCCTCATGAACACAAATGAAAACTTTAGCAAAAACCTATTAAAAACCTTTAACTTGTTTGCTATAAAACAAGTTTATAGGGACTTCCCTCATGGCGCAGTGGTTAAGAATCCGCCTGCCAATGCAGGGGACATGGGTTTGAGCCCTGGTCCAGGAAGATCCCACATGCTGCGGAGCAACTAGGCCCGTGTGCCACAACTACTGAGCCTGCACGCCTAGAGCTCCGCAACAAGAGAAGCCACCGCAGTGAGAAGCCTGCGCACTGCAACGAAGAGTAGCCCCCGCTTGCTGCAACTAGAGAAAGCCCGCGCGCAACAACAAAGACCCAACACAGCCAAAAATAAAAATAAATTAAAAAAATAAAAAATAAAACAAGTTTATAAAAAGAATTACACACTATGTGGAATTCATCCCAGGAATGCAGGCTAGTTTTAACAACCAAAAAGCAATTAATGTAATATACCATACAAATCAAATAAAAGGAAAAAAAAACATGATTATCTCACAGACACAGAAAAGGCATTTGGCAAAATGTGACATCCTTTCCTGATAAAAGCTCTCAGCAAACTAGGAATAGAAAGGAACTCCTTCAACCTGATAAAGAGCCTCTACAAAAACCCTGCAGCTAACATCATACTTAGTAGTGAAAGACGATGCTTTCTCACCAAAACTGGGAACAAGGCAAAGATGTATATTCAGCTCAATACAGAGGGTTCTCGCCAGTATAATAAAACAGGAAAAAGAAATTAAGAGCATACAGATTGGAAAGGAAGAAGTAAAACTGTCTTTATTCATAGATATGATCCTGTATGTAGGAAATCCTAAAGAATCTACAAAAACTACTGGCACTAACAAACAGGTTTAACAAGGTCACAGGATAAAAGATCAATATACAAAAATCAATTGTTCATTTCTAGCAATGAACAATGCAAAAATAAAGAAAACAATTTAAACTCAAAATAGCATCAAAAAGACTAAAATAGAAATAATTTAACAAAATTCTGCACACTTGAAAACCATAAAAAGTGTTAAGAGAAATTAAAGGATATCTAACAGACATTCCAGCTCAGTGCATTGGACAACTCAATACTGTTAAGATGGCAATTCTCCTCAAACTGATCTACAGATTCAATACAATCCCCATCACAACCCCTGCAAGGTTTGTTGTAGAAATGGACAAGCCGATCTTAAATTTTATATGGAAAGGAAAAGGATCTAAAATAGTAAAAAAACAACTTTGAAAAAGAAGAACAGAATATGAGGACTAACGCTACCCAATTTCAAGAATTACTATTAAAGACAGACATAAATCAACAGAACAAAATAGGAAGTTCAAAAATAAACCTTTACATTTATGGCCAGTTGATTTTTGACAGGTGCCAAGGCAATTCAGAGGGGGAAAAGACAGTTCTTCAGCAAATGATGTTATAACAACTGGATGTTCATATGTGAAAAAATGAACTTAAGACTCTCACACGTCACACCATATACAAATATCACCTCAAAATGTATCAAAGACCTCAGTACCATAAGTAAATATAAGAATTAGAGGAAAACAGAGGAGAAAACTTCTGTGACCTTGGGTTTAGCAAAGATTTTTCAGATATAACACCAAAAGCATAAACCATAAAAAAAATTTTAAAAAAGCTAGAGTGGACACCATCAAAATTAAAAACATGTGTTCTTCAGGATATGCCATTAAGAACATAAAAAGACAAGCTATGCGATGGGGAAAATATCTGCAAATTGCATATTTGGAAGAGACTTTCAGCTAGCATTTATAAAGAATTTCTACAACTCAATAAGACGACAATCAAACCAATTAAAAAACAGGGAAAAGATCTGAAGCTACTTCACCAGAAAAGGTGTATGACTGGTTAATAAGGATATAAAAAGATCCTTTATATCATTAGTTATTAAGGAAATGCAAATTAAAACCATAATAAGA
This sequence comes from Balaenoptera ricei, assembly GCF_028023285.1. Taxonomy (NCBI): domain Eukaryota; kingdom Metazoa; phylum Chordata; class Mammalia; order Artiodactyla; family Balaenopteridae; genus Balaenoptera; species Balaenoptera ricei. The sequence goes on along the minus strand of NC_082640.1, from coordinate 186,656,659 downwards.
TACTACCGTAACGCCACTAGATTAAATACAATAAAAAATACACTGACAATGCCAAGTGCAGGCAAGGACGTGAAGAGACTGGAACTGTCATATGTTGCTGGTGGGAATGTATTATGCGAGTCACTCTGGAAAACAGTTTGTCCATTTCTTAAAAAATTAACATAAACTTACTATACAACCTACCAATTCTACTCCTAGATATCTACCCAAGAGAGAAGAAAATATATGTTCACTCAAAGACTTTACATGACTTTCCAGAGTAGCATTATTCGTAACAGCCAAATACTGGAAACAATCCAAACATTTCATCAACTGGGGAATGGATAAAGGAAATGTGGCATACACAAACAGTGGAGTATTATTCAGTCGTTAAAAAGGACACACATGTTACAACACGGATGAACCTTAAACATATTATGCTCAATGAAAGAAGCCAGATTAAAAAAAACAAAACATTATGCCATTTATATAAAATTTTCAGAGAAGGCCAATCTATGGAGACCAAGAGCAGCTCAGTGGCTGCCTGGAGTGGGGGTAGGAACAGGAGTTGCTGACAAACTAAGAACTTGTGTTTCTAAAAACAGCTTTATTGAGGTACGTACCATGAACTAATTAATTTTAAGTACACAATTTAATAATTTTAGTAAATTTATAGATTTGTGTGACTGTTCTAAGGTATTTATAAGTGAACTTTTGGGGATGACAGAACTGTTGTAGAGCTGAGTTGTGGTGATGGTTAGCACAAGTCCGCAAGCTTACTAAAACCACTGAACTGCTACCCTAACCCCCACCTACCCAGAGCACAGCAAGTCAGGACACGGCCACCCTCGTCGGGGGTGGAGAGAGAGAGGGGCGTAGGGAGAATCAAAGGAGCACCAGGTGGCTGGTCCTTCCTGACGAGAAGGCATCCTGTGCTGTCGGGAGCAGAGCTGTGTAAGAACAGGGAGCATCTGCCAACATGGTGACCTGCCGCTCCTTCCCATATGCATCTTGGGTGATTTCTTTTAGCTTTATGAGCACTTCGAATAAACATTCGGTTTCCCTCAGCTGCTGTCACGTGGCACATTCACTGTGTGCAAACACACTGAGATGACCCGTGCACTGTATGTAGTTAAACTTCAACACAAAGTTCACGTAAACATATCTTCAGCCTTTATCGCAATGGCTAAGGCAAGTCTGTTCATCTAACAGCTTTCTGAAAGGTGCCCACTGCTCCCTGTTCTCACGCAGGGCTGGATGTGCTGGGAGCCTTCTGTTTGCTCCTCCCCCGTGACTGTCCTCCCTCCTCGGCCTCCTCTGAGCTGTCCAGGCTGACCTGGGCTCATGGCTGCACCAACGAGGGCCCCTGTCCTAGGGACTCGGGTTGGGTTTGGCCAACGGGGAGCCCAGCAAGTGGCGGAGGGGGAGGGGGAGGCCAGGATGCTTATCCTAGGGGAAGCGTGACAGCAGGGCCCACTCCTGTAAGTTGGTCCTCTCCACACAGCCTCTCAGCCTCCACAGCCCAGGCCCCCTCTTCCCTCCCTTTGCCCGAGGTGCCCACTGTGGTTTCCCTCCGACCTGCCTGTGCTATTTGAAAGAGTCTCTTTATCACATATTCTTAAGCCGCCCCTACTTGCTGCCTGGCTCCTGGCTGACGATCAGGACACAGGTGGCTGGTGCCTCCGTCTGGCACCTCTAGATGCCGCCCCGCGTCAGAGGATCAATCTATCACGTCTCATAAACGATTCAAGGTGTTCACAATCTAGACAGCTAAGAAAGAAACCTCGTCGTCACACAACTCACCCTAAAAGTTTCTGCCGAGCATTATCCTGCAACTGTGTGATTCTTTCTGGCCCAAGACGCATCGATCCATTTGGTCCATCACACGCTAGCTTGTTTATAGCGGCTCTGAGAATATTAATCTGTAAATAAATGGCAACGTAAATACTCATATGGTTCTTCTATAATTGAATTCCACTCCACATTCAAATAATTCATAAGCATTCAGATTTCATATTTTCATGATTATCATCAGTATGGTTTCTGGAAGAAATTATCAAAACGACACAACACCAATAACCACTATCAATAATTTAAGAAACAATAACAAAAGAAAAAAAACAGCAAGGAAGGTTCAGACTTTTCAGTGTAAGCACACTTTTTAAACTTCTATTCTAAAATTTAATAGTTTAACCCATGGGGTTACAATGTTCAAAATCTACTTGTATCACATACACAGTAAGCCCTCTGTATCTGTGGATTCAACCAACCTTGGATCAAAAACATTCAGGAAAAAAAAAATTCCACGAAGTTCCAAAAATCAAAACCTGAATTTGCCATACACTGGCAACTATCTACATAGGGTTTACATTGTATTAGGTATTATAAGTAATCCAGAAATCATCTAAAGTATATGGGTGGTGTGCACAGGTTATATGCAAATACTACACCATTTTATATAAGGGACTTGAGCTTCTGTGGATTTTGGCATCTGAGGGGGGTCTTGGAACCAATCTCCCACAGATACCGAGAGAGGACCATATGTTCCTCTTAGTGTGTGTCTTTTCTTCCTTTTTTTCTTTTTAATATTTATTTATTTGGCTGCATCAGGTCTTAGTTGAGGCACGTGGGGTCTTTCGCTGCGGCACGGGCTTCTCTCTAGTTGTGGCACACGGGCTCCAGAGCATGTGGGCTCAGTAGTTGTGGCGCGCAGGCTCTAGAGCGCGTGGGCTTAGTTGCCCCGCGGCATGTGGGATCTTAGTTCCCCGACCAGGGATTGAATCCACGTCCCCTGCATTGGAAGGAGGATTCTTAACCACTGGACCACCAGGAAAGTCCCTTGTGTGCGTTTTTTCAATTGAGGTACAATTGGTACATGACAGTATGTTAGTTGCAGGGGTACAACAGAATAATTCGGTGCTTGTATACACCGCACGGTAAGTCCAGTTACCATCGGTCACCATGTACCTGACCCCTTCACCCTTTCAGCCCCTCTCGGCCCCTGCTGTCGCCCTGTTTGCAACGTTCCCACAGAAGCCTGAGGAGTGCCCCCAGAGCAACAACGCGCCATACTTTGTTCCAGCCTGTGCCACAGTGTTTAATGAACTTTCTGCTTTGAGTAATTTGAAATTTAGGAAGAGCAGCAAAGACAGAACAGACGTTCCGTGCACCCCTCTCCGACGCGAGCGCCTTCCACCCGCGGTCCATCTGTCACTACTGAGAGGCTGACCTGGGCACGTCACTATTAACTAGAGTCCAGGCTCCATGTGGATTTGACCACCTTTTCCACTCACGTCCTCTTTCTGTCCCCGGACCCAATCCAGGGCACCACACTGCACGTCTTGTCACATCTCCCCGGTCTCCTTTGGTCCAGGGCAGTTTCTTAGCCTTTTCTTGTTTTTTGAGACCTTGACAGTTCTGATTTCTGGTCAGGTGTTTTGTGAGATGCCCCTTAGTCTGGGCTTATGTGACGTCTTTCTCATGATTAGGTTGGGGTGGTGAGTTCTGGGGAGAACCCCACAGAGGTGGGGGCCCTTCTCATCCCGTCCCATCAGGATGTGTGTGCCATCGCCAAGACGGATCACCGGTGATGCTGGCCTTGGCCACTTAGACGAGGCAGCGTCTGCCAGGCTCAGTGGAAGCCAGTCACTAAGTCTAGTCCACTCTCAAAGCGGGGAGGAGGGAACAGGAGAGGTTTAAGCTCCATTTCCTGGGTACTGTTGGGAATTCTCCTGAGTGGAAGATTTGTCTCCTCTTCCCCATTTGTTTATTCAATCACTTGTTTACACCCTTTGGACACTGTGAGTTATAACCCAATACCCCATGATTTATTTTGTTGCTCTGTTCCAACCTTGGCCACTGGGATCCCATGTCCCTGTGACAGGCTGCATCCTTTTGTTTCTTGAGTGCTTCTTTACTTCCTGGCTCTACAAGAAGCTCCAGGCTCATCCTGTGTTTCCTCTGCCCATTTCTCCAAGGAGTCCTGGTTCCTTTTATCGGAAAATCCTATCAGAAACCGCAATCTGGGCCCTGGGTTTGTTCATGGCTACTGGGGTGTCATCGTTTCTTGAGCTCAGAGAGCTAGGTTATCGGTGCGTGCGTACGAAATCATGTATACACACGTAACTTACTTGCATGCAGTAAATTAAACATGAATTCCTACTGAACCATGTCTCTCAGTCACCCTGTCCCACAGGGTGTGTTCTAGCCTTCCTTTCTAAGTCCATCTCTAAGTCTAGTAATAAGAAACCTGGCTCCCGCGTTCATTTACTCCGTTGCTCAACCCCAGTAACACGCAGTTTCAGAATTAACTTGCACTCCATGAGAAACAACTTTACCAAGAAGAAGACAGTGTATATGTGCAGTTTCTTTTTGTCTGTAGCCTTACCATTTCCAGTCAAAAGTGTTTTCCAAAGCTCCTTTTCCCCTCACCCCCTTCAATGCAATTATCCCCCAAATCCTAGTCGGTGTTGGGGTGTGTGTGTGTTCGTGTGTGGATTGCATATATCAGAGTTCCACTCTTTCACGGGGCACGGACTATGTTTTGGTTTTTTTTAATATTTATTTATTTTTTCACTTATTTGGTTGCACCAGGTCTTAGCTGCAGCAGGTGGACTCCTTAGTTGCAGCACATGGGCTCCTTAGTTGTGGCAGGCAAACTCTTAGCTGTGGCATGCACGTGGGATCTAGTTCCCTGACCAGGGATCGAACCTGGGCCCCCTGCACTGGGAGCGTGGAGTCTTAACCACTACACCAACAGGGAAGCCCCAGACTACGGGATTTTTTGGGTTTTTTTTTTTTTTTTTTTAACATCTTTATTGGAGTATAATTGCTTTACAATGTTGTGTTAGTTTCTGCTGTATTAACAAAGTGAATCAGCTGTATGTATACATATATCCCCATATCCCCTCCATCTTGCGTCTCCCTCCCACCCTCCCTACCCCACCCCTCTAGGTGGACACAAGGCACCAAGCTGTTCTCCCTGTGCTATGCGGCTGCTTCCCACTAGCGATCTGTTTTCCATTTGGTGGTCAGACCACGGGTTCTGACGAGCACACGGAGCCGTGCACCCACCCCCGCAGCACAGACAGCGCAGCTCCGTCCCTCTCCAGTCCCTGTGGTACCCTTGTGGTCCATCACTCCTCCGCCCCCAGGAACCACGAATCTGTTTTCCGTCCCTATAGTCTGGCCTTTTCCAGAATGTCATATGAATAGAATCATACCATCTGCAGCCCCCGAGTCCTGGCTTCTCTCACTTAATAACATGCATTTAAGATTCACTCACGTTGTTGCATGAATCAACTGCTCACTCCTTTTTATTGCTGAAGAGTACTCCATTGTATGGCTATGCCACAGTTTGTCCATTCCCCTGCTGAAGGACATCTTGACTGCTTCCAGTTTTTAGCTACCATGAATTATGAATGCTGCAATCCATATTCACAAACAGGTCTTATGTGGATGTAAGTTTTCAAATCTCTTTGATAAGTACTTAAAAGTAGGACTCCTGGGTCTTATGGCAGGTGTACGTTTAACTTTTAAGAACCTTCCCTTCCACAAAGCACTGGCTTCACTCCGCATTCCCACCAGCAGTGACAGTGTTCCTGTTGCTCCACGTCCTTGCCAGCACTGGGTATTTTCAGGTTTTTGGATTTTAGCCATTCTAATAGGGCTGCAGAGGTACGTCACTGAGATCTTAACTTGCATTTTCCTAGTGACATATGATGTTGAACACCTTTTCATTGGTTTGTTGCCATCCATATTTAATTTAGTTGCTTATTTTATTGAGTTTTAAGAGTTCATTACACATTATGAACAAAAGTCCTTCCTTAGATACATATTTGCAAATATTTCCTCCTCGTGTGTAGCTTGTCTTTTCATCCTCTTAACAGGGTCTTTTGCAGAGCAGGTTTTAATTTGATAAAGTCCAACTTACCAATTTTTTCTTTCACAGGTTATGCTTCGTTGCATCTACAAACTCACTGCCAAACCCAAGGTCATATAGATTTTCTCCTGTATTTACTTCTAGAAGTTTTACAGCTTCACATTTCACGACTAGGTCTATGATCTAAGGAGTACTTTTAAGCCCCAAAGCCCCTTTACATGAAAGGGCAGTCAAGTTCAATCAACAAAGCCACATGCCCCCTGGAGAAAGGACCAGCCCGCAGGCCTCGCCCAGCGCCCCTCCCTCACCCGCTCCTGCACAGCTACGCCAACCTCAGCGACGCCATGGAACTTCCAGCACTCTGGAGGAGTGCTTCCAAACTAGCTGTCCTGAAAGACCAGCTTTGTTTCTCATTTTGTAAAATGCAAGAGAACTGAGTTACTACAACAATGAAATACAAAACAAAAGCATATAAAACATAAGCCCAAATTTTTCATTATTAAATTCAAAAGCTATAAAATTACTTTTGTCACCCAAGTCTCTAAATGGTCAGCCTTAACTTGTGCACTGATCTGGTCCCAGACCAGCACAGGTACTTCTGCTGCAGAGTCGAGTTTGCACCCAAGGGTCAGCCCAGCAAGCCCCTGACCGTGTGTGTGGGAAGGACCGAGTGGGGCAGGACCTTCCTCAGTTCCCACCAGGAACTGGCGAGGATGTCCAGCTGGTCCTGGCCTGGGGTGCGGCCTGGGTAGACACGCACGGCAGTCCTGCTGCCTGCTGCTCAGTTCTACCGCCCAGGAAGGCTTACTGCGCCGGGAGGGACCTAATGAGAAATTCAGAGAGCACCACCTGCCAGGAAGCTACTTCGCACCAAAAAGTGAAACAGGCAGGTCAAGGGAGAGCGAGCGCCTCCAGGACCAGAGGCGTGCGCCTGCACTGTAAGCACGGTGTCAGACTCAGCTCCTGTTGCTGAACGGCTGTACCAGCACAACGAGAGCGAGAAGTAGCTCCCACCCTATGATGCCCTCAGCGGCCTTACCTCTATGACGTCCTCCACGCTGAACTGCACGTCAAACGCGAGCTCCATGTCATGCTCCGGCAGGACAGGGGCCCCTGTAGTCGGATTCCACCCCAAACCACAGAGGACTCCAGTATAGCATCTGCCATCTCGATCAACTCTAAATGAAAAGTTTTGAGAAAAGTTAATATTTCAAAATTGTTAAGCCACTGGGTTTTTTGTTTTTGTTTTTTTTGAATGGGCAGCCTGAGTTTATTTTATATATATAGATAGTATATACGTATTTATTTATTTATTGAAGTATAGTTGATTTACAATATTGTGTTAGTTTCAGGTGTACAGCACAGCAATTTGGATATATATACACGTATGTATGTGCGTATATCCCTCTTCAGACTCTTTTCCCTTATAGGTTATTAGAAAATATTGAGGGGCTTCCCTGGTGGCGCAGTGGTTAAGAATCCACCTGCCAGTGCAAGGGACACAGGTTCGAGCCCTGGTCCGGGAAGATCCCACATGCCGCGGAGCAACTGGGCCCCATGCGCCACAACTACTGAGCCTGTGCTCTAGAGCCCGCAAGCCACAACAACTGAGCCCGTGTGTCACAACTACTGAAGCCTGTGCTCTAGAGCCCGTGAGCCACAACTACTGAGCCTACATGCCGCAACTACTGAAGCCCGCGCGCCTAGAGCCCGTGCTCCACAACAAGAGAAGCCACCCCAATGAGCAGCCCACGCACTGCAACGAAGAGTAGTCCCCGCTTGCCACAACTAGAGAAAGCCCGCGTGCAGCAACGAAGACCCAATGCAGCCAAAAATAAATAAATTAATTAATTAAAAAAAAAATGCGAGCCCTGCTCACTGACACACTTCTCTTTACTAAAGCCTCTAGGAGTTCCTGTCTGATCTTGGCACGAGAAAGAGCCACAGCTGCAGTCTTACCTCGCGGCACCATCGTGAGTGGGACGGGCACGGTTTCCCACTGATGACCACTGCCAGGAGACTTGGCGCCACATCCACAGCCCGTTAACAACAGAACGTCCATCAGCGTGGTGCTGATGCTGGGCCTCAACTCCACCTCCACTTTGATCCCTTTTGCCCCACTTCAACTCGCGCTCCCGTGTGAGGCTGCGTGTCTGTCAGCTCTGTGAGCTTCTTTCTAAACTAAGTCTCAGTGTAGCTCCGCAAATCACCATAAAGCCTCCCTCAATCACACTGAAGCCGGGGGAGGCGCGGCCGGCCTCCAGACCTGCCAAGGGCACTTTTCTATCAGCGCTTTCTCTCCAAAAGGAAGCAGGGGCCCCGTTTCTCCCACTGGGTTCGCATCTTACCAAAGCCTGGGGACAAGACAAGTGAGCGCCCCATACCTGAGCTCCATGACTGGTGCAAACAGCATGCTGAGGAGCGCAGGAAGGCCGGGGATGTGCGGCATCAGCGAGGTCTCCCGCAGCAGCATGGTGGACCCTGCAGACAGTCACGGCCAAGGGCAGCGCTGGGCGCGTCGTCATGCGTGTGACACCTTCCCGCCCCACAACTCCTCCTTGTCCTCAGGCCTCCCTCCCTGTGTTGAGTCTGTCCCCATAGATGTGCCCCAGCAGACAAGTGCTCCCTGGTGTGGGTCCCCACAGCACCCCAAGAGGAACCCCTAATCCTAAGGCTCAAGCTTTGACCCCGTTTGGGGACCCGTCCTGTCTGGTTACTCCTGCCTTTCCTTTCTCCTCCTCAGGCTACCGGGTTTGCCCCTGGGCCAAGCTCTTGGATTTGCTCTCCTTTGCGGCCAAGCACAGTGGAATGCATGGATGATCAAGGAGTCAATCCACGCACCCCTGCACAGCGGGAAAGGTGACGATGCTCCAGTTCTTAAACCCCCACCAGCCAATGCACTCGGGAAACAGTCTAAAACACGGCACACAGGCGCGAGGCTGCTCACTGATCACAGGACAAACTGTTCCGGAGCCAAGGGGACAAACTGGAGCCAAGGGGAAGAAGAGAAGAGCGACACCGAAGGGACAGCAGGCCTTCACTCACCGGTGGCGTTAACCGAAAGGGAAGCTGCAACCAGCATCCTCTGGTGGAGGTCCTCGGGGCTGTCGCTGATGATGACAGAGTTGATGCTCTCCTTCTCAATCCAAACGCGCCTGAAAGGAGAGCTGTCGGGAGACGGCTGCTCCTCCGCCCGCGAGGCAGTGAGTGATGCCAAACCCGCGAGGAACACATTTCAAAGACAGTCCAACGCGCAAACACAGGCCCAACAAGTGCAATACACCACGGCCCAGTCTGCGCTAGGCCTCCTCACGCGGGAGTCCTGGGGCCGGTCCTCCACCTGCTTCGCTCTTCCGCTCCTCGTGTGATCCCGGGCCACTCCCTGGACCCATGTGCTGACCCTGCCCAAACCTCTACCTCCACCCCAGACCTCTGTCCCGTGGCCCACCCACCCCCTTCCACCTCTCAGCAGAGCCCCAGCAGGGCACCCTCCACTCCTGCTCCTCCCCCATCATCAACTCTCATCAAGCACCGGCCCGTTGGGTCCACACCGAAAGCTCTCACAAAGCTGCCCGTTTCTGCGCCTCCTGTCATGGACTCGGCACGGCCCGCGGTCGTCCTGCTCTGGAGCACAGTGAGAGCAGCCTCAGAGGTCTGCACCTGCCCGAGCACCCTTCACGCTGGGGCTCTGCACACTTTAAAGTGCTCACAGAGCACTTGGACACCTTGTGAAAATGCAGGTTCGAAAGATCTGGGTGGGGCTGAGCCCTGTATCTCTAACAAGCTCTTGGGGACGCATCTGCTGCTGGCCCTGGAGGAGACTTTGAGAAGCCAGGGTCTATCCTGTAGCCGAAGTGACCATTTAAAGTGCACACAGTGAGGCTTCCCACGCGGCTTGTGAGGCTCTGCGGCCCCCGCACTCCCCCTCCACTTCCTCAGAGGTGACCCAAGGCCCACATGCCTGCTGCTGGGACCCTCCCCCCCAGCCCTCGCCCTGCCTGCCCTGACAGCTGGACTTCTCCTGGTCTAACTCCTCTGCAGGCTTCAGGTCTCAGATTTCCCTGGAAAATCTCGATGGCCTTCCGACTGTGGACAGGGGCCCCTCTCAGATGCCTTCGTAATGTTCCATGGCCCCTAACAAGACCCTCATCAACCTATCTTGAACTAAGTGGCTTTCTCTGTCCTACCCTCTGCCTGCTGGACCCGTCACCTAGGGGAGGACACCGACTGTGCCGGTCACGACTGTCCCCCAGCTGCTCCCAGGACACAGGCGGCACGCACAGACCTGCTGAACGTACAACAACTGCAGTAAGCACAGAAAAAACGACGGCTGTGAGGAAAGACACTCCAACATGTCTTATACAGAATGGCTTTCATGTAAGAGAGAACAGGAACCGCAGATTTGGAGCTAGTGGAGAAGCTGGAAGGAGTTAGAAAAAGTACCACATTCCTACAGGTTAGGTATAAAAAAGGTTAGTTTCTGATGAGCTCTGTAAAAAGAGGACCAGAGAAAAAAAACTTCATGGGAAACTTAAGTTAATCATACCTGAACTTGGATATTCTGGTCAGACTATGACACTTCAGTTCATAAGGGTTAAAAGGCCCATGAAGTATTGCCTGTACACGTAAAATATACAAGATGTTACCAGTAAGTAAAATGTCACTTCACATACATTTTAAAAATCCAAAAGCCAGCTCATAGTTTAAAAAAAGAAAAAAGCTACACCTTCGTCAGTCATTAACATCTTCGAGATTTAATGGGAGGAAAATGCCTTAAAGGAGGTATTTTTCTGGGATGCAACTGATTCCATGGTTTCGCTAACCTTCCTCTCTCTCTCTATATATAAATACATACACATACTTTGGTCAAAAAAAGGAAGGAAACACTGCCAAATACTTCAGTAAAAGTGTTCTTTTCATGGCAGCAGACTATTCCAGTTAAATAAGCAGGTCTACGACCACACAGCCAAAGGCTGGGGCAGTAGAAGAGTGAGTCCCTGTCAGCCCTCCTCCAAACGGGCCGAGCGACTGGAGCACCTCCACGGGACGAAGCTAAGCCTTGACGCTGGTTCCCAAAAGCCCACACACTGTGCTTCCCCTCGTTCTGATGGGCAAGCACTGGTCGCCGTGACTGGAGAATGCTGCCTGCCATCCGACTGCCTAGTTCTTGTTGCAAAATTCCTGTACCTCCTGGCTCCTTCTTCACCTCCTCGGAGCAGAGTCCCTCAGAGCTACCTGAGAGGCTGCCTCCTGGGCTTCAAGTCCTCAGAAAGTCTGCCGAATAAAACATAATCCTCAACTTTCAGGCTGGGCATTTTTTTCACTCGACATCGCCTTTGGAAAGGTTAGTTTTAAAAAAGAACTAGTCATGGGACTTCGCTGGTGGTCCACTGGCTAAGACTCCGCGCTCCCAATGCAGGGGGCCCAGGTTCGAGCCTGCTCAGGGAACTAGATCCCACATGCTGCAACTAAGACCAGGAACAGCTAGCTAGCTAGCTAAATAATTAATAAATAAATAAATAAATATTTTTTTTTTGAGGGGGGAAGAAAAGAAGAACTAGTCAAAGCATTGCTCTATACTAAACCCTGGGTTTTGGTCTTATTTTTTTTTTTTTTAAATTATTTATTTATTTATTTATTTATTATTTTTGGCTGTGTTGGGTCTTCGTTTCTGTGCGAGGGCTTTCTCTAGTTGCGGCGAGTGGGAGCCACTCTTCATCGCGGTGCGTGGGCCTCTCACTGTCGCGGCCTCTCTTGTTGCGGAGCACAGGCTCCAGACGCGCAGGCTCAGTAGTTGTGGCTCACGGGTCTAGTTGCTCCGCGGCATGTGGGATCTTCCCAGACCAGGCCTCGAACCCATGTCCCCTGCATTGGCAGGCAGATTCTCAACCACTGCGCCACCAGGGAAGCCCTGGTCTTATTAATATAGGCTCCATTGTGAGAAAAGTAACAGTTAAAAACCAGTAAAGAGGGACTTCCCTGGTGGCGCAGTGGTTAAGACTCCGCCTGCCAATGCAGGGGAAACAAGTTCGAGCCCTGGTCCGGGAAGATCCCACATGCCGCGGAGCAACTAAGCCCGTGTGCCACAACTACTGAGCCTGCGCTCTAGAGCCCGCGAGCCACAGCTACTGAAGCCCACGTGCCACAACTACTGAAGTCTGCGTGCCTAGAGCCCGTGCTCTGCAACGAGAAGCCACCGCAATGAGAAGCCCGCGCACCGCAACGAAGAGCAGCCCCCGATTGCCGGAACTAGACAAAGCCCACGCACAGCAACGAAAAACCCAACGCAGCCAAAAATAAATTAATTAATTAATTTAAAAAAAAAAACAGTAAAGAAAAAACCATCATGACTACTAGCTGCAACTCAGCTTATAAATGTACAATGATTTTTTTAAAATTTAACTGTATTTTAAAATAACTCCTATAAATTACCTTGCAGTTTGGGTTACCCAGTTTATTGGAAGAAAAGCTCTCTAACAAAATCCGGATCACATACTTTTCGTCGTCTTTCAGGGGGGATGGCACGGACATGTCTGTCACATATTCTACTGATTTGGAAAAGAGACCCTTGAGAACTTCATGGCTTTGCTGAACAAAATAAGAAAAGTTCATTTTGCTAAAACGAAAACCAGTATTAAAAGCACTTTATTCCAAACTAATCAAAGTACTTCATAGGCGTGACCTTATTCTTAGGTGGTCTCTAGATTATTAAGATGTCAAAAGATAATTTTCTCAAGTACATTTTAAAATTCAAACAAAAGAAATAAAACAGAATTCATTAAAGGCTCAATTCATTAGCCTTTACGACCTTTCAGCCATCAGAGAACTGAAAAGAGCGAGAAGAAGAATTTTCTGTCTACACAGTGTCAGTTTCCTACTGGGACTATTACCAGGACCCCTGGAAGCACTCCCCACCTGGAAGCACAAACCCAGCCAGCTCTGCAGGGACGCCTCCTGCTTGTCTGTCCCTTGCCCAACTCAGCGCCTCATCCCCAGCAGAAATTACAGAAGGAAAAACAAACCACCTTCAACGTGAGCCTCAATGTGGCATCTCAAACCTTCAGATCAAGAAAAATAGCTTCAGAACTGATTTTGAAAGAAACAGTTGAAAGACATTTTGAAATGTTCAAAATACTTGAAACTAATATTTTATAATTACTTTCCTTAGGGAGATAAATCTTGGAATCCATTTTTTAAAAACTCCCCAAACAGAGAACACTTTCACAGCTAATCTTCATTCCAAGAAGAAGAAAAAAACACAGCTCCATAATCAGAAACCAACAAGAACAGCACTTGACCACCATAATTTGGTCTCAAAGAAACTAGAAGCCATTGACGAGGGCACCACAGACCTTAACACACTGAACACTGTCCAGCTCTTCACCCCCCAACACCCTGAGAGGGGAAAAGGGCCCCCCTTCTCTCTCACTCCCCTGCCCCCTGCACACACACACTCAGACACACACACACACACACTCCTCAAAGGAGGACGGAAGCGCACACCTTGGACTCATAGGGCTCCTCGGCCAGCTCGGCATAGCCCTCCTTGACGAGGACGTCTCGCACGTTGATGGCGCCCTGCAGCGCCGAGGAGAGGTAGGCGTCCACGTGTAGGACGCCGTGCACCACGGAGAAGACCTTCACGAGGAGGGCACGGCCGCTGACCAGCGAGGAGAAGCGCCGGCTGGCCCTGCCGCTCCAGTGCTCGCCGCACACCAGACACCTTGCGGATGGGCGCATCTTGCAAATCTTAAACTCCAAAGCCTACGGGACAGAAGCGCACAGCTGAGCCAGTTTATAAATGTGCGAGACACTCACCCCAAATACCACTGAAAAGTGACCCTGGTGCAGGGATCCTCACCAGTGATCTCCTACAAAT